>NC_069501.1:109650790-110250790 GCF_027579735.1 Bombina bombina | reverse complement strand
ACCTCACATCTTTTTCCAATCTTGTGTTGTTTTCTCTGAATTTAATTTTGAACTTCTTCATAGTACATCAATTTATTGTATAAATCAGTTTTCTTTTAATGCCTTCACATAGTTTTCACATTACATTTATCCCTATATTGATTGTTCAAACTAACTTGAGGCAGCAAAGAGGCCTATCTCTAAATATAAACATAAAGCTCATTATTATCACTATTGTAATGTCAGCCTAACATGCTGCAGCATAGTGTACACCTGTTTCCAGGCAACAGGAAGCTTCACCAATGTGATGTCAGCAACATGCTGCAGCATAGTATGTACACCTGTTTCTAGGCAACAGGAAGCTTCACCAATGCGATGTCATAGATTGCTGATGATGCTGTGGCTGTCAAATCTTTTCAGTCAGACAAACAAAGCAGTGCAGGTGCAAGCAGCACAAGGATTCTATCAGCAAAAAGGTGAGGGAAAAAATTACCTATGATTTATTTTAACAAGAACTCAACTAATTGACATTTTAATCAAATCAAAACCATAACCAATGCCCTGACCATGTCACCATGTCAATTCAACTTGTCACACTACTGAATATCTTTTCAGACTTGTACATTATTCATGAGATAAACACATTCCTCCACTGCCAATGCACTATTTTATTTTTACATAGAGGTACAAATAGCTTATGTGATGTATGTCAGTTAGGATCAGAACAATGGTATGTTGATATTTTCAATTCTGTTGTACAGTGACAGTGCAGCATTAATAACAAAGCATCAATATAATATTGCTTTTTTCTGACTTGATGTGAAAGTCTTCCAATATTTAATGCTGTTTATCAAGTCATTGCATTAGTTAGCAGCCCAGATAGAGGACTTGTACAAGTACAATCTGATATCCCTACTTAAACCATTAACTGAGCTGGAAGGGCTTTTCTGCATGTTGTCATTAAATATAGGAATCAAACAAACAAATGACAAAGGTACATATTATCCATTAGGGATACAGTTTTAACCATATCATATTCTAATTTCTCTGCCATCATTACACATGGATAGGATTTTTTCAGTGTGGAATACAGAGTTCACTACAGGTGCAAAGCCAGATCTTTGTGTGTTGCACTTTAACACTAATATATCCAGCACTGAAAATAGCTGAATGCTGCTACTCTCTGCCATATTTGGGATTAGTTGGACAAGAGAATATACAAATAAAGAATTTTGCACATACCTAGTTTTAAAGGTATAAGTCATTGTTTACTTAAGTACCTGCAGAACAACCTCTCCTGTAAGAGAATCATCTACACATTTAAATAAAGACATCATATTGCCTTATATATTGTGAGGGGCAAATCATCATTTTCTATATATTTGTTTTCCATAGATTTATTGTACATTTCTTTCTTTACACTTGCTTTTTTAGTTTCTTCATATTTTCCCTTTCATATTTCAATTTCTCCCTCTTTTGATTATTCAACCTAATTTTATGAAGCAAACCTAACTTGTTGCATCAAAATAAGTAAACTTGTCTCTAGGCAACAGAAAACTTTTCCAGTGTGATGTCATAGATTGCAGATCATGCTGCTATTGTCATATCTCTACTCCTGCTACAGCTTCTGGGACACAGAAAACTCTAAAGCAGATGAAGTACAAGGTATTTCTTAACAAACATGTAGCATTTATATAAAGGGATGTAAATGTGAGATTTGTTTGCTCAGTCAAATGTTAATTAATCAACACCAAGGCACATGCAGATACTCACACCCATTTTACATATAAAACATAGAATAACACCATATGGAGATATATGTCTCTTTAAGCATCTGATATCCCTTTGCTTCTATTTCTATATCTTTCCATCATTATTTCTTCATTTTAACTGCAAATCACTTTCTACTTATTTAACATGTTGCCATATGATTCCATTCACTTTCTAGTGCCATTTACACTCTCTGACAAGCCTTGTATCCTATTTCTACTATGTCAGATGTTTCTTACACAAATATCCCCACCATCTAAGCAATAAAAAGCAATCTTCACTCTTAGGAATGTTGTTTTTCTTATTCTGAGATACATTAAAGCATTTCTTGTTTAAAGCAGAGATTGTTGGGACAGTATTCACCAATTTTCATATAACTGCATGTAATAGACACTACTATAAAGAAGAATATGCAAAGATACTGATCTAAAAATCCAGTAAAAAACCTTTTATAAACTTACTTAGAAGCTCCAAGTTTAGCATTGTTGATGAGGTTAGGCTTGGACACCCAGTGAAAGGGGCTGGGAAAGCAGGAAGAGCAGACACCCCCCATCCCCCCTTACCTGCATATGAAAAGACAGATTAGACAAACAGGAGCCAACAATAGTCTGTAAACAAGTATATACATCTGATACTTTGGGACTTGGTTAGAAGTCTGAAAATCAGCACAATGTTATTAAAAAATAAGCAAAACTATACATTGTTACAAAAACACTACCAGATGGGCTATATAAATGGGCCATCTACCAAACATTTATGCAAAGAAAAATCTAATGTACAATGTCTCTTTAACTCAAGCAAATTTAGACCACATACTGCTTCAGTCATGTTTGTTTGACAAAATGCTTTGGTTGGTTGGTCGTACGATTGGTAGGTAGGTCGATCGGTAGGTAGGTCGATCGGTAGGAAAGTAGACCGGTAGGTCGATTGGTAGGTATGTAGATTGGTAGGTAGATCGTTAGGTAGATCGAAAAGTAGGTAGGTGGATCCAAAGGTAGATAGGTAGGTAGATAGGTAGTGATAGCTAATCTAATCACGTTTTCTATTCTTATCATGACAAGCAGGACATGTAAAGTGGGAATCTAGGAGGAACAAAGATTTCTGATCGAGGCACTCTTACAAGTAATTTATAAAGGTAAGGTAAGAAGAAAGGCCCGTTGAGCATTTCTTTTTACGTTTTCAGTTTTTTGCAGTGGAGCTCAGTCTGTTTCATATCCTGTACCGGAATTCCATGTTTTTTTCTAGAGATTATTTTACATATAGAAGACGTATACAGTACTGTAAATGTGAAAGCTGACAACTGCTTAAGCAGCCAGATTTGCTTAATAAATCCTAATAGTTAAGGGGTAATAGATGTCACCTTTTACATGAGGGCAAAGCTCAATAAATGAGCCTATTGTTCACATATATAATTGTTATTTAAGCTGTTACAGATTTAATATATTTTATAAATTTTTACTGTGTTCAAAACCTAAATCCTCAACCTTACATCATCCTAGCTATTATGGTGGGACCAGTGGCGTTTAGTTTTTAACAGAAAACAAATTATATATGAAATTCTAATCTACAGGTAACAATAATGGGGCATATTTATCAAACTCCGTATGGAGCTTGAGGCCCCTCGTTTCCGGTGAGCCGGAAACAGAAGTTATCAAGAAGTTATGAAGCAGCAGTCTAAAGACCACTGCTCAATAACTTGTCCGCTTGCTCTGAGGCGGCGGACAGAAATCAACCCGATCGAATTCAATCAGGTTGATTGACACCCCCTGCTAGCAGCCGATTGGCCGTGAATCTGCAGGGGGCAGGATTGCATCAGCAGTTCACCAGAACTGCTGGTGCAATGATAAATGCCGACAGTATATGCTGTCGGCATTTAGGAATGTGCAGCGATGTGCAGCGGACATGATGCGCTACTTCTTTTTCTATTAAATTATATATGATATTTCTCTTTCAATTTTTTATTAAAAACTTGTATTTTTTGTAAGGGAACAAGTATAGAAACATAGCAGAATGTTTGTATTTTGATATGCAACAATTGATTGTTTTTTTCTGGTTGAGTTACTTTTTGTTAGCCATCTTAAATTTGTATGATTATATTCATTCAACATCTCTGTGAAATATTTAAATATTACTGAGATTTTTTTTTTTTTAAAAAAAAGCAGTTTGGATAAATTAAAAGTCACATTTTCATCACAGTTACACTAATTGTATAAGATGTGAATGCTCATAATAAAAAAAGGAGATTCCACCAGAGAGATTAGAAAGCATCATAAAACCAATCTCATATAAAGTAGTCATAATTATGCAATAATAGGAGATGGAAAGGGATTTGCAAATTATTATTAGTAGCAGAAACATTTTGATCATTGTAAATATGAATAGATATATAGCATTTGAATGATAGGATTTTATGCAAAAATTATTCAAAATTAAATAAAAAATGTAGCAAAAACTCTGAAAAGAAAAGCATAATACAATATGTAATTCCTAACTTAGATGTGTCTGCAGACTTGGCGCTTGACTACCCTACGTTTCTCCTACATGACCCGTTGAGCATTTTTTTTTTAACTTTTTTATATTTTTGCAGTGGAGCTCAATCTGTTTCATATCATGTACTGGAATTCCATGTTATTGTTTTTTCTAGAAATGATTTTTTTTTATATATAGAAGAAGTGTACAGTGTTGTGAGATAAAACAAGCTGTACATTTGAAAGCTGATAACTGCTTAAGCAGCCAGATTTGCTGAATCAACTCTAACAGTTAAGGGTTTATAGATGCACCTATTACAAGGGGAAAAGTCTCATTAAATAAGCTTATTGTCCACATACAAAATTGTTCATTAACTTGTTTTAAATTTTATATATTTTATTCATTTTTATTGTGATCAAAAATTAAATTCTTAGCCTTTCATCACCCTAGCGATTATGGTGTGACTAGTGGCATACCATTTTAACAGAAAAAATGAATGATATGAAATTCTAATCTACATGTAACAATAATATGTTCAAAGTTTCTAATGTCATTTGATAAATCTAAATTTTAAACCATTTTATTTAGCTAACAATAATACCAAAATCACGTTGCATCGATTGCTGAGCTTAATCAGGCATTTCAGTGTTAATTAATGATAGTTTAAAACTCCTTCCAAATGTAATAACGCTCACCTATTGACATATAGTTTAAATACACTCAATAACATTTATTTATAAGAGTTATGATTTTTATGTTTTTACTTTTTTCTAATATACATTCAATACAATTAAACTGTTTTAAACATGTACTGTTGGAAATATTCTATCTTACTTTTGTCCCGTTCTCCTTTCAATATACACCTTTAACCAATGCAGCTCTTACTGAATACAGGAGTAATGTTTTATATCTATATGAATTATCTATCTCATGTCATATGTAGTACATACTCTTTCCAGAGTATAACATTCTGTGTCATACAGTACTAAACTTGTGTGTGTACTTGTTATTTAGCAGTTCTAGGTTTGGCTTAAAAAGATATCTTTAGGGTATTTTTCCAAAAAACCTAGAAAGTATATTGAATTTATTTTATTTCCTAACCTAAAAGTCACACTTCCCAGGGATGAGTATTATATTTGAGTAATAAATATTGTAAACTAAGCAGATGTAATGAAAGTTACTGTAGATAAGTAAATAGAAAGCTAAATTATGCCTTGGGATGGATGTTTGAAACTTGACCATACCTCAATTAAAAACCACATAGGAAAGATAGTATAAAGTTTCTAGGTTAAGCTTATTATTTTGTTGTGGGTTTTGTACTTGATATTGTTAGATAGAGAACATGCAAGTGATATGAATGTAGAATCTACAGATGAAAAATGGTAATGTTTAATAAGTATTGTTTATCTCCTACATAGAGTAATCTGATTTCTTTATATTTAAAAAATAAATATGATATTTCTCTTTCAATTTTGGATAACATTTTTTTTTTTATATTGGAGCAACTCAGTTACGCAAGTATGGAAACAAAGAAGAATATTTGTATTTTGATATGCAACAATTGATTATTTTTGCTGGTCAAGTTACTTTTTGGTAGCCATCTCAAATTATTATTATTAGATTCATTGAATTTCTCTGTGGAATATTTAAATATTACAGAGGTGTCTTGAAAATAGCAAGTTACAATTTTATCACAGTTGCACTGATTTTATATTATAAACTCAAGATTAAACAAGTAGATTCTACTGGAGAGACTAGAAAGCATCAAGAAACTAGTTTCACATAAAGCAGTCATGATTAGGCAATTATAGATTTGCAAATTATTATCAGTAGCAGAAACATTTTGATCATAGTAAATATGTATATCATTTTATATATATATATATATATATATATATATATATAAATGCTATACATAATATTTGAATGATGGGATTCTATGGAATAAATATTTAAAATTAAATTAAAAACTCTGAAAAGAAAAGCATAATACAATATGTAATTCCTAACTTAGATGTGTCTGCAGACTTGGCGCTTGACTACCCTACGTTTCTCCTACATGACCCGTTGAGCATTTTTTTTTACTTTTTCAATTTTTTTGCAGTGGAGCTCAGTCTGTTTCATATCCTGTACTGGAATTCCATGTTTTTTTCTAGAGATCATTTTACATATAGAAGACGTATGCAGTGTTGTGAGAAAAAACAACTGCAAATGTCAAATCTGACAACTAATTGAGCACCCAGATTATCTGATTTAATCCTGTCAATTGAGGGCACCTATCTCACCTATTGCTGGTGATTTTTTTTTTTTAAATTGGTTCAAATGTAATATATTTTATCTTTTTTTTACTGTGATCAAAACTTAAATTCTCAGCCTTATATCATCCTAGCAACTATGATGTAACCAGTGGCATTCTATTTTTAACAAAAAAATACTAATTATATGAATTTCTAATCTACATGTAACAATAATATGTTAAAAGTGTTATTTGATAAATCTAGCTTTGATTGAAACTAATTTATTTGGCTATAAATAATATTGAAATCACTTTGCGGTGGTTTCTGAGCTTAATCAGACCTTTTAGTGTTAATGTTAGTTGTGCAGCTAAATGTAATAATGCCCTCCTAAATATATTTTAAATACACTTAATAACATTTATTTATAAGAAGAATGATTTTATCTTTTTTATTTTTATAATATAAATTCAATGCAGCTATTATAAATATGTACTTGTTGGAAATATTTATATATATCTTAACTTTGTCCAGTTCTTCTTTCAATAAACACCTTTAACCATGCAGTTCTCAGTGAATACAGGAGTAATGTTTTATATTTCTATGTATTTAGCTATTTCATGTCATATGTAGTATATAAACCATTGAAAGTATAACATATATTATTGTGTCATATAGTACAGAACTTGTGTGTGTCTATATACTTTGGCAGTACTAGGTTTGTCTTTCAAAGATATATTCTGGTGTTCTTTTTTTTTTTGGAGAGCTTTAAAATGAAGTTCAATAACTTGTATATCCTAACCTTAAAGTCACACTGTTAAACAGGGATGAGTATTATTATATAATGAAAGTTATACCATAGAGAAGTAAGCAGAATAGCTGTATTATGTCTAGGAATTAACATGACATTACCTCACTAAAACCACATAGATATCTGATTATATAACATTTCTAAGTAAAGCTGGATTTTTATTTGTGGGTTTTGTACTTGATAATGTTAGATGGAGAATATGAAAATGATATGAATGTAGAATCTACAGATAAAGATTATTTAAAACTATAAGATGTGAATACTCGCAAAACAAGTAAATTCTCCTGAAAAAGTAATAAATTACTCCTGGTTAGGCAATTATATGAGATGGAAAGAGATCTACAATTTATTATCAGTAGCAGAAACATTTTGATGATAGTAAAAATATATATATAAATGATAGGATTATATGGAATAAGTATTTAAAATTAAATTCAAAATGTAGTAAAAATCTGAAAAGAAAAGCATAACACAATATGTAATTCCTAACTTAGATGTGTCTGCAGACTTGGAGCTTGACTACCCTACGTTTCTCCTACATAACCCATTGAGCATTTTTATTTTTACTTTTTTTTAAAAAGAATTTGCAGTGGAGCTCAGTCTGTTGCATATCCTGCACTGGAATTCCATATTTTTTTTAAGAGATCATTTTACATATAGAAGACGTATACAGTGTTGTGACAAAAAATAACTGTAAATGTGAAATCTGACAATTGCTTGAGCAGCCAGATTATCTGATTTAACCCTGTCAGTTGAGGGGTAATAGATGGCACCGATTGCAGGTAGAAACAGCTCATTAATAACAGGATTGTCCACGTACAGATTTTTTTTTAAATTGTTTAAAATTTAATATATTTTATCATTTTTTACTGTGATCAAAACTTAAATGCTCAACCTTTTTGGGTTTATAAATTAAAAAAGCACGTAGATGAATTTCACTTCAGAGCTGCAATTTGCTGCCATTCTGCAGACGTATTCATATAATCATATGTATATCCAACAAACTCTGAAATGTTACAATATTATGTTCTTTTTGTAGAAGAATGGTTTGTGCTTTCGTCGTTTTGCTTGTTGCTTTCTATTTTCACAGATTACCAGTCTCCTAAATGGAGTTGGACACAACTAACTGAATCCTTCTACGGCAATTTGTATAACACCAAACATCATAACCGTGCACTGCAGACATCTTATGCCTCCCTTTGAGTTGGTAAGTGCTATATGTATCTGCTTATTGGGATTGTGGGTGGTCTGTCTATAGATTATCCTATAGATTTATTATTTTATTGTAATAACTAATAAAAAAAGGCACAAAGCAGTGGCTTTTACCTAATAAAAGTAATTATAATTTGTATTATTAATAATTTAAAATTATTATTTTTTATTGTATTTTTCTTTTAAACTTTATTTGTGCACTGTCCATTACTTCCTTTCGCAACCCACAATGCGACTGGGTCTCTTGATAAATATTATAGAGTAACATGAGCTGATTTACTAGTGAATGCCAGAGAAACAGGAAGTCAGTTTATTGTCATTTTCAAATGTTCTTTTTTCTCTTATTGGCCCCTATTTAACAAAGTCTGGCGGACCTGATCCGACAGTGCGGATCAGGTCCGCCAGACCTCGCTGAATACGGAGAGCAATACGCTCTCCGTATTTAGCATTGCACCAGCAGCTCACAAGAGGGCCGCCAGCAGGGAGGTGTCATTCAAACCGATCGTACTCGATCGGGTTGAATCCTGGCGATGTCTGTCCGCCTGCTCAGAGCAGGCGGACAGGGTTATGGAGCAGCCGTCTTTATGACCTCTGCTTCATAACTGCTGTTTCTGGCGAGCCTGCAGGCTCGCCAGAAACACGGGGCATCAAGCTCCATTCAGAGCTTGATAGATAGGCCCCAATATCTCTTGTTGAAAAAGAATACACACATATCCTACACTAGTGGAAGCTGCTGCTGATTGGTGCCTGCACACATTTGTCTCTTGTGATTGGCTACCTAGATGTGTTCAGCTAGCTGACAGTAGTGCAGCGCTGTTCCTTCAGCAAAGCATAAAAAGATAATGAAGAAAATTTGATAATAGAAGTAAATTGGAAAGTTGTTTAAAATTGTATGTTCTATCCAAATCATGAAAGAAAATGTTGGAGTTTTCTGTCCCTTTAAATAGCAGTATATTTAAAGTAATGTGTTATTTCTCAAAAACTGTTGAGATTGCATATAAATTGTATTTTAGCAAAGACATAATATTTAATTTAATGTATTTTATTCAAGCTAATTTTTTAGATCACAGAAAGCAGCATTTATGAAGATAGTATTTTCTGCTCTTACCTTTCATTTTCAGTTGTTAGTATTTTACTTTTAATGTATATATATCTATTTCTTTTTTCAGAATCTCCAAAAGCATTATACAGGACAAACAACAAGGCAACCATTGACCGAAAAAAGATAATAAGGACCCAACTTACCATAAAGATCAGCAATGCCAAAAGGGATCTAAAGAAAAACTATGTTTCACATGATTTTTAGTTGTTGAAGTTTTATCTTTTCTATATAGTCTTTACAAACATGACAACTTATTGATTTATTTATATTTTGTAATCCTAATTATTCACTTTTAGAGTTAAACAACAGAATTCCATGAAGATACTTTGTGTGCATATATGTGGAATTGTTAATGTTAATGTTGTTAAAATTGTTTAAATTTGATTTATAAAAATAAAGTATAAAAAATAGCTTGTATACCTTTTTGTCTGTTGAATACACATTAGAAAAATACAACTGATGCTATTCTAATTTTTATAATGCATAACATAACGTATATGACAATCTTAAGGTGTTTACTATCCGTTTAACAAGTGCTTCAGTGGGAACTTTCTAATGATATTAGCATGACACACTTTGAAATAAGCAAAATGCATATAATATTCAGTTATTTTTTCCAGTTTTTTAGTCATAGCCCCCTTTATCAAAAATGACAGAAAGGTGTAGGATTCTTATTGCTTGTCGTCATATAAATGTAGTGCCTAAACTCACAAGAGTGCAGTTCAGATGCAAGGTGCAATCTCCCTTATAAATGACAATCAGCACATAAGGCTAGATAACAAGTGTAGCACAAAAATAACATAATTTATGTAAGAACTTACATGATAAATTCATTTATTTCATAGTGGCAAGCGTCCATGAGCTAGTGACGTATGGGATATACATTCCTACCTGGAGCAGGCAAAGTTTCCCAAACCTCAAAATGCCTATAAATACACCTTCCACCTCACTCATACCTTAGTTTAATGTGTAGCCAAGAAGTGAGGTGTAAAAGAAGTAAAAAGCATACAAAAATAGGAACTGGAAAAAATAAAGTGCTTTATACAAAAAATCATAACTACAAAAAATAGGGTGGGTCTCATGGACTCTTGCCAGTATGAAATAAATTAATTTATCAGGTAAGTTCTTACATAAATTATGTTTTCTTTCATGTAAGTGTCAAGAGTCAATGAGCTAGTGGCGTATGGGATATAATACCCAAGATGTGGAAATCCACGAGTCACTAGAGAGGGAGGGATAAAATAACAACAGCTAAAACCGCTGAAAAATGAAATCCAAAAAAATAATAATTAAGCTTTCTTTAAAATTTAAAAAAAACCTCAAATCAAAGTCACTAGAATCAAACTGAGACAACTGCCTGAAGAACATTTCTACTAAAGGCTGCTTCCGAAGAAGCAAACACATAAAAAATGGTAACATTAAGTAAAGGTATGCAAAGAAGACCAAGTTGCTGCTTTGCAAATTTGATTGACTGAAGCTTCATTCTTAAAAGCCCAAGAAGTGGCAACTGATCTAGTAGAATGAGCTGTAAATCTCTGAGGCAGAGACTGTCCCGCCTCCAAATAAGCTTTGTGAATCAAAAGTTTCAACTAAGATGCCAAAGAAATGGCAGAGGCTTTCTGACCTTTTCTGGAGCCAGAAAAAAATAACAAATAGACTAGAAGTCTTTCTAAAATCTTTAGTAGCCTCAACATAATATTTCAAAGCTCTTACCACATCAGAAGAGACCTTTAAAGAGTATTCTTAGGATTAGGACACAAGGAAGGAACAACAATTTCCCTATTGATGTTGTTAGAATTCACAACTTAAGGCAAACATTTAAATGAAAAACGCAAAACAGCTTTATCTTAATGGAAAATCAGATAAGGAGACTCACAAGAGAGAGCAGACAATTCAAAAACTCTTCTAGCAGAAGAGATAGCCGCAAGAAATAATAGTTGCCAAGAAAGTAATTTAATATCCAGAGAATGCATAGGCTCAAAAGGAGAAGCCTGCAAAATCTTCAAAACCAAATTGAGACTCGAAAGAGGAGAAATAGATTTAAGAACAGGTTTGATACGAATCAAAGCCTGAACAATACAGTGAACATTAGGAAGTTTAGCAATCTTTCTATGAAATAAGACAGAGAACAGAAATTTGTCCTTTCAAAGTATTTGCAGTCAAACCCTTATCCAAACCATTCTGAAGAAACTGTAAAATCCTAGGAATTCTGAAAGAATGCCAAGAATAATTATGAGTGGAACACCATGAAATATAGGTTTTCCAAACTCAATGATAAATTTTCCTTGAAACAGACTTACACCTGTATCATAGTCCTAATTGCTGAGTCAGAGAAACCTCTATGACTAAGTACTAAGCGTTCAATTTCCATGCCTTCAAATGTAGAGATTTGAGATCCTGTCCCTTGAGACAGAAGGTATGGCCTTAAAGGAAGTGGCCAAGGCTGGCAACTGGACATCCGGACAAGATCTGCATACCAAAACCTGTGAGGCCATGCTGGTGCTATCAGAAACACATGAGATTATTCCATTATGATCTTGGAGATCACCTTTGGAAGAAGAACCAGAGGCGGAAAAATATAAGCAGGTTGGTAAAACCAAGGAACTGCTAAGGCATCCACCATCTCCGCCTGAAGATCCCTGGACCTGAAAAGGTATCTGGGAAGCTTCCGGTTTAGATGAGAGGCCATCAGATCTATTTCTGGGAGACCCTACATCTGTACAAGATAAAAAAAACACATCTGGATGGAGAGACCACTCCCCCAGATGTAAAGTCTGATGGCTGAGATAATCCACTTCCCAATTGTCTACACCTGGGATAAGAATCGCAGAGATTAGACAAGAGTTGGATTCCACCCAAGAAAGTATCCAATATACTTCCTTAATTGCTGAAGGACTGTGAGTCCCTCCTTAATGATTGACATTTGCCACTGTTGTGACATTGTCTGTTTGAAAACGAATGCAAAGTTCTCTCTTCAATAGAGGCCACACCTGAAGAGCTCTGAAAATAGCACAGAGTTCTAAAATATTGATTGGTAACCTCGCCTCTTGAGGTTTCCAAACCCTTTGTGATGTCAGAGACCCCCAGACAGCTCCCCAACCTGTAAGACTTGCATCTGTTGTGATCACAGTCCGGGTAGGACGAACACATGAGGCCCCTTGAACAATAAGGTGATGGTCTAACCACCAAGTCAGAGAAAGTTGAGTGTTGGGATTTAAGTATATCACTTGTAATATCTGAGTATAATCCCTGCACTATTGGTGCAACATGCAAAGCTGTAGAGGCCTCATATGAAAACAAGCAAAGGGGATTGCGTCTGATTCTGCAGTCATGAGACCTAAAACTTCCATGTACATAGCCACTGAAGGGAATGATAGAGACTGAAGGTTTAGACAAGCTTAAACTAACTTCATTCGCCTCTAGTCTGTCAGAGAAAGAGTCATGAACACTGAATCTATCTGGAAACCTAAAAAGGTGAACCTTGTCTGAGGAATCAAGAAACTCTTTTTGCAAATTGATCCTCCAACCATGTTCTTGAAGAAATCACACTAGTTGTTTTGTGTGAGATTCTGCTAAATGAAAAGATTGAGCTAGTACCAAGATATCGTTCAAATAAGGAAACACAGCAATACCCTGCTCTCTGATTACAGATAGAAGGGCACCTAAAGCTATTAAGAATATTCTTGGTGCTGTTGCAAGGCCAAATGGAAGAGCAACAAATTGGTAAAGCTTGTTTAGAAAAGAGAATCTCAGAAAAAGATAGTGATCTGGATGAATCGGATTGTGAAGGTAAGCGTCCTGTAAGTCTATTGTGGACATGAAGTGACCTTGCTGAACAAAAGGCAGAATAGTCCTTATAGTCACCATCTTGAAAGTTGGGAATCTTATAAAACCATATAAAGTTTTCAGATCCAAAATAGGTCTGAAAGAATTTTCCTTTATAGGTACAATGAATAGATTTGAATAAAAACCCTAATCCTTGTTCCTGCTGTGGAACTGGGAAAAAATTACCCCTGAAAGTTCTAGAGCTGAAACAAATATCAGAAAGACTTGAGCTTTTACTGGGTTTTTGTTACATGGGTAAGAAAGAATCTTCCCAAAGGAAGTCTTATTTTGAATCCTATTCGACACCCCTAAGAAATTATATTCTGAATCCATTGATTTAGGACAGAGTCTGTCCAAACTCTTTGAAATATCTTAAGTCTGCCTCCTACCAGAAGAACTGGCTTGAGAGCCGCACCTTCATATAGGTTTAGGGGCAGGATTTTGTTTCTTATAAGGCTTGGATTTATTCCAATACGGAAATGGTCTCCAATTAGAGCCAGAGGCCTTAAGGGAAGGAGTAGTTTTCCGTTCTCTATTCTGATGAAAGGAACAAAAACGATTGGGAGCTTTAAATCTACCCTTAGATTTCTTGTCTTGGGGCAGAAAAACTCCCTTACCCCCAGTAACAGTGGAGATAATAGAATCCAATTGTGAACCAAAAAGATCTTTACCTCGAAAAGAGAGAGTTAATAATCTAGTTTTATACACCATGTCAGCATTCCAAGATTTAAGCCATAAAGCTCTTCTAGTTAAAATAGGTAAAGACATGGATTTGACATTGATCTTCCTAACATCAAATATAGCATCACAAATAAAATGATTTGCATGTTGAAGTAAAACAATAATGTTAGATAATTCAGAATCTGAAGACAACTGCTGTGCTAAACTGTACAACCAAAAAGTAGAAGCAGCAGCAACATCAGCCATAAATATAACAGGTCTAAGAATATAGCCAGAAAGAAAATATGCCCTTCTTGGATAAGATTCAAGTTTCCTATCTAAAGGATCCTTGGTTACAGGTATAGGATACAATTTCTTAAACCTAGAAGAAGGGTTAAAAGAGGTACCAGGCTTAGACCATTCTTTAGCAGTCACATTAGAGATAGCATCAGGAATAGGAAATACTTTAGGAGTAATAACAGTAGTCTTAAATACAGAATTTAGACAATTACTAGCTTTATCATCAGGAGGTTTAGACTCCTCAATACCTAAAGTAAACAAAACTTTCTTTAAGAGAGAATGAATATATTCTAACTTGAATAAAAAGATTTGTTTATATCAGTCTCTGATGTGGCAACCTCTGAATCAGAGGAGACCCCATCAGTAGAGGATACTTAATTCACTAAGTTTAGGAAAATGTTGCAAAAACCTTATACATTTATTTGAAGGCAAAATAGAAGTCATTGCATTCTCTTAGCTGTAGCAAATAAAATCTTATATTTCTGCAGTAATGCTATGTACATTTAGACTGAGATAGAATAACAGTGTGTGTATTTGTACCCATAGATATATTTAACAGTTTGTTAAACATTAAATTAAATTATAGATTAATTACAACATGCATACTTAGCTTTGTTAAATACCTGTTTCGGCAGCTCAAATACTATGGTAACATCAGAGGCAGGTTCAGTTTGAGAAATAATTGCAAAAACCCCTCAAAATTAGAAAAAAAATAAAATAAATTAAATTCTGCAAATTTATATCCATGCTCCTATATACAATACATATATATATATATATATATATATATATATATATATATATATATATATATATATATATATATATATATATATATAACAGGCTTGAGAGAATGGGAAACAGAGTGAAAAAATATTATAAAAAAAGAAAACTGATTCATAAAATTATGCATGAAAGCTCTCTAACGCCTAGATTACAAGTCTTGCGTTAGCCTTAAAAAGCAGCGTTGAGAGGTCCCAACGCTGCTTTTTAACGCCCGCTGGTATTACGAGTCTTGCAGGTACAGGTGTTTTCTCCGCAACTCGAGCATACCGCAAATCCACTTACGTCAATTGCGTATCCTATCTTTTCAATGGGATTTGCCTAACGCAGTGAGCCTTGGAAAAAGTGAGCGGTACAGCCTCTCCTGTCAAGAATCCTACCACATTTAAGTCAGTAGTTAAGAGTTTTATAGGCTAACGCCGTAACATAAAACTCTTAACTAAAGTGCTAAAAAGTACACTAACACCCAAAACTACCTATTAACCCCTAAACCGAGGCCCCCCCGCACATCACAAACACTTAAATAAAATTTTTAACCCCTAATCTGTCAACCGGACATCGCCGCCACTGTAATAAATATATTAACCCCTAAACCGACGCTCTCCCGCATCGCAAACACTAGTTACATTTTATTAACCCCTAATCTGCCGTCCTTAACATCGCCGACACCTACCTACATTTATTAACCCCTAATCTGCCGCCCCCAACGTCGCTGCCACTATATTAAATGCATTAACCCCTAAACCTAAGTCTAACCCTAACCCTAACACCCCCCTAACTTAAATATAATTTAAAATAATCGAAAAAAAATTACAACAATTAAATAAATTATTCCTATTTAAAACTAAATACTGACCTAATAAACATATAACTAATAATTACATTGTAGCTATCTCAGGGTTTATTTTTATTTTACAGGCAACTTTGTATTTATTTTAACTAGGTACAATAGTTATTAAATAGTAATTAACTATTTAATAATTTCCTAGTTAAACCTAACCTAAGTTACAATTACACCTAACACTACACTATAATTAAATGAATTACCTAAACTAACTACAATTAATTACAATTAAATTAAATAAACTAAAGTACGAAAACCCCCCCCACTAAATTACAGAATATAATTACAAGAATTTTAAACTAATTACACCTAATCTAATCCCCCTAATAAAAATAAAAAAAACCAAAATAATAAAAAGCCCTACCCTATACTAAATTACAAATAGCCTTTAAAAGGGCCTTTTGCGGGGCATTGCCCCAAAGTAATCAGCTCTGTTACCTAAAAAAAACATACAATACCCCCCCAACATTAAAACCCACCACCCACACACCCAACCCTACTCTAAAACCCACCCAATCCCCCTTAATAAAACCTAACACTAACCCCTTGAAGATCACCTTACCTTGAGACGTCTTCACCCAACCGGGCAGAAGAGGACCTCCAGACGGGCAGAAGTCTTCATCCAGGCGGCATCTTCTATCTTCATCCATCCGGAGCGGGTCCATCTTCAAGAGCATCCTCTCCGCCAATCGGAATTAAGGCAGAAAAAATCCTATTGGCTGATCAGCCAATAAGATTGAAGTTCAATCCTAATGGCTGATCCAATCAGCCAGTAGGATTGAGCTCGCATTCTATTGGCTGATTGGAACAGCCAATAGAATGCAAGCTCAATCCTATTGGCTGATTGCATCAGCTAATAGAATTTTTTATACTTTAATTCCGATTGCCCCAACGTAATCAGCTCTTTTACCTGTAAAAAAAGAAATACAATACCCCCCCAACATTACAACCCACCACCCACACACCCTTACTCTAAAACCCCCATTGAAGATCACCCTACCTTGAGCCGTGTTCATCCAGCCGGGCACCACTGGTCATCCAATGTGGCAGAAGAGGACATCTGGACCAGCAGAAGTCTTCATCCAAGCGGCATCTTCTATCATCCTTGCGGCTAAGAGCGGCTCCATCTTGAAGACCTCCGGCGCGGAACATCCTCCTTGGCCGACGACTACCCGACGAATGACTGGTCCTTTAAATGACGTCATCCAAGATGGCGTCCCTCGAATTCCGATTGGCTGATAGGATTCTTTTTTTTATTTTTTTTTATTTTTATAATATTGAAAACTTAACAATAACAATGACAGATAAGTAAACTGTTGGTCTAGAAATTGACTTTTGCACATTTACAAATCACATAAACTGATGTTTTGAAGTGTCCATAAGTTGTCTCGAGCTTAAAAGTTCCTTTACATTTGAGCTTTGGTTTGGGAGGATTTAAGGTTCTAAAAGACATGGCTGTCATATTCATCTTCCCGTCTGGTCTTAAGGTGAGATCAACTAATGTTTACAACAACATTGTCTTTAAATGAATGTCCAAAATGTGAGCAAACAATATTCATTTAGTCAATTTCTAGTACATATAGGCGTATGAGAGTGCTTAATCTCAGTTCACTAGAAGGAAAGAAAAGTAGTAGAGAAGTTTAAAGACTAGAGAAGGAAGAAGGTAGGGTGACCATAGTATTGCGTTTAATAGCTTGTGTTGCCTAAATTTGAGCCATTTTGTATAAAGCCCTTTTGGATTGCATTGGGTAGGATATTTCACTGGCTGGAGTTAGCAGTTTGTTCCACCTTATCTATGTGGATGAACGATTCCCATAGGAATAGTATATCATGGTAAAAATTAAGCTGACCTAATTTGAAATAGTAATATCTTTCTAGAATCAGTTTTTTTTTTTTTTTATTTAATATTTTTATTGAGGTGTTAAAAACAGGCATACAACATGTATAGATTTTCATATAGCATTACAGTATATAGTATTACAAGAACAAAACATTCAGACTGCATCTGATGGCACAGAAAAGGTATATTTAACAGATTTAGTTAACAGTATAACTGCTTATTGCTTGTACCTTGC
The DNA here is from genome assembly GCF_027579735.1 of Bombina bombina. Taxonomy (NCBI): domain Eukaryota; kingdom Metazoa; phylum Chordata; class Amphibia; order Anura; family Bombinatoridae; genus Bombina; species Bombina bombina. The sequence goes on along the minus strand of NC_069501.1, from coordinate 110,232,726 downwards.
AAACCTTCCAACTTGAATCAATAGGTCACTTTTGGACCTCTAGTACTAAAAAAAAAGGAATATACATAATAGAAGGTAATCTGAAACAAGGAGACCTCTCTTGGGCCTCAACTAGTGCACCTCAAGATTTTATAGATTCCTGGGAAGGGGATTTTTATATAGCTTAATTTGAGCAAGACTAAAGTAATATTTAATAGGGAAAGAAATGGTACTCGCTTACTCTTAGGGTATCTCTTTGGGTAGATGCATCTTGGGTTATGCAGTAGGAGGGAGACTATAATAATATAAGTTGTAATATTAGCCACTATTCGGTGTAAATATAAACACCTCTGTACACACTTAACATGCATAGGGCAAAGTTGTTGAACCTTATGTTGATGGAGCTAAAGCAGCATGGGATGGGGAGGGAGTGAAACTAGCTTGCTTTCAATAAGTTATATACACACTATATGGCTCTATCAGGCTTATGATATGGGGAAGTATTGGGGTACTAAACTATGGTGGTTACTTATAAACTAGAGCATTAACTTCAGTACTAAAACTAAGAGTAACTAGTCATAGACGTGGGAATCTGCATTTGTGCACCCATGGGTACCTGAAGGTCCCCAACTCTAATGTACTTCATTTGAAATATCCACATAAAAAGTACAAAGTAATAAGGCTTTAAATAGGAGCTGTGCAGTGTATAAAATACGACATAGACACATTTTACCAGATCAGGTTATCCGGACAATAACCATCATGAAGTTCTGTGTCTTGAATCCATTACCTAACATGTTTGCCAAGCTACGTATTGCAAGAGAGACATGTCCACATTATATCTCTTAACATCCTTCAGTGTGGCAGTTCTCTAAGATAGCAGCATGATCCCGCAGCTACACAGGTTTTTCAGCCTACACCTGACCGCCAAGCCAAATTGCTCCCTGTAATAGAGCGAGCAGTGTAATCACAAGTAAGACTGGACACAATGGCCACCTCGGTAGCTGGAGTCTGTGGTCCCATGGACAAGATCGCCTTATTGTGAACAGGCAGCTGCCCTGCAAAGGACAAGTCCGGAGCGCTCACTGAATGTCGCACCCACAACTGCCCTTCCATCCGGCCCAGTAAAAATGATCCTCTTGCAGGTATGATACTTAGTGGGGTCATCGGCGTGGGTGGCGGGAGAGTGAACATAGAGTGTGATACTTGCAATTGTAAAGCTTCTGAACCTAGAGCAGAGTCTGCACCCGAGATCCATGTAGGTGTGAAGCCATATAGCTCCCAAAGCTGCGTGGAGCCAGTTCTGTCTGTACCTCCAGTGCCCTCGGGCATACTTAGTAGTGCTGGCTTAGCTGTTTCTTCCTTCCACATTACAAAGCTCACACCCGTTGAATCTGGAATTGATCCGACTTGACCTGAGTGCTGTGAGGGTATGGGAAGTGAACTGTGAGGCTCCGTGTCAGCCTCTCTTCTGTGCTCCGTAGAATCAAGCTTGGGTAGGGTAGGTTCCTGAGTGGCGCAGCAGCCATTAGTGCCCAGCGCTGCTGACAGTGATTCCCCAAAAGCCACGAGGAAGTCAGCTAGTGTGTATCGCAGCTCCTCAAGAAAGCTTTCTGCGTTCTTAGGATCCATGATGAAAGTGTTAAGTACTTAAGTCTTAAACAGCCCACAAGAGGGGCTGCGCGACAGTGGTTACTTATATAATAAACAGCCGACAACTGGGGCTGCGCGACAGTGATTTCCCATGCGGGAGTCACTGGGGGGGTTTTTGAAAAGGCCTCAGCCTTGAAATAGCTCCGGTAACAGTAGGTGCTGCACGATCCTAAGAAGGGAGGCATCAAATGAAAGATAAACTTTTCAAGGTCTTGCTTCCAGCAATTTAAAGCCCAAATACTGGCTATATCTTGCAATATTCTGTAGTTTCAGCAGGAAGGTGTGAGCAGCAAACAGTTTTGCGTCCAGAGATGGCCGCCGCCCGGAAGTTCCCCCCTAGAATCAGGTTTTTATCAACAAGATCTTTCCAATCTGACATACTAGGAGTTCCTTTTGTTTTCCATTTCCTGGGGAGGAGTTGATTAGCTGCATTCAACAATATTTGAAACAAGTGCTTCCTTATCTTACATGTAATGTTAGTGGGATGGTTTAACATAATTACTTCTGGGCTTGGTATAATTTGTGTTCCCAGAATTTTGTTAATGTTCTGAAAAATGTCTGTCCAGTATGGCTTAATAAGTCCACATTCCCACCAAATATGAGATAGATGATCCTCTTGGTGACGACCTCTCCAACAGGACCCCGAGGCTTTCTTGAAAATAAATTTGATCCTAGATGGTGTTAAGTACCACCTCATCATAATTTTAATATTGGTTTCCTTTGCCTGAGCTGAGTGCCCTGAGCGAGATAAGTTAAGGAATCTGCTTTCCCATGTCTTGGTGGATGTGTCTGTTTTGAGTTCAGTATCCCACTTTGTTGTGTATGAAGGGGGGTTTGGAAATGTGTTTGATAAGGCAAGTTTGTATAATTTGGAGATAGTTCCCTTTGTTTTTTGCGTAGAAATGCAGAGCTGTTCAAAAGTCGTGAGTGGGCGGACTAGGTCCTTCTTGCTTTTGTGCATAGTTATGTAATGTCTCACTTGATGAATGCGGAACCAGGAGGAAAGAAAGGAAGAACCCAATATATCGGTTTGAGGGTTAGCTTTAACGTTTCTATTATCATCTAGTACCGAGTAAATGGGTATGGAATGTAAATGGTCTGTGTTTGTGGTGTGATCTGAATATATCCCTGGACTGAATTCTATATTATATAATAAGGGGGTAAGGGGGCAATATCTAGAGGATAATTTATTTGCTTTTTTACTGATAAGTTTCCAATCTGACCAAGTCTCATTGGTGATAAAGGAGGATGAGATGGAGTGCTTATTAAAAAAGGTGGGATTCCAACATATGGTATTTAGGTGACGCGATGTAGCCAACTCCTTTTCTATTTGTACCCAGCTTTTGTATGTGGACTTGTCATTATTAACCCATTCTGAAATTCTCTGTAGGGATATGGCTAATTTATATGAGTGAAGGTGTGGGACTCCTAAGCCTCCCTTGAAGGGGGGCTTGAACAGTGTGTTTTTGTAGATTCGTGGGGGTCTACATCTCCATATGTAATCATTTATAATTTTTTGCAATGTAGCTAAATATTTCTGGATACCTGGAATTGAAACTGTTTGGAGGATATACAGGACTTTCGGGAGAAGGGTCATATTTGCGGCCTGGATTCTACCTAGCCAGGAAATATTTTTTTTTTAAGAGCCAGGAGGAAGTTAAAGTCTGCAATTCAGTAATTAAAGTGCCATAATTATATTTACGTAAATCGGATTTGTTCGGGGTTAATTGGATGCCTAGGTATTTTAGATATTTAGTTTGTTGCTTAAGGGGACATATTGATGCTAGAGAACTGAGAGAACTATTTGAAAGGTTCATGGGCATGTATTATGATTTAGACATGTTCACCGAGAAGTTTGAGACGGTGCCGAAGCGTGTCAACTCAATTATGGTTTGTTGCAGGGAATGGGTAGGGTCTGTCAATGTCAGGAGAATGTCGTCTGCGAATCTGGCTAACTTGTATGTTTGGTTTGCAATGGTGACCCCCTTGATTTGGTCGTTTAACCTAATTTTGATAGCTAACGGCTCCAGGGAAAGAATAAAAAGGAGGGGGATAGAGGGTACCCCTGACGGGAACCGTTTCTGATTTCGAATTGTTCTGAGAGAGTGCCATTTATTCTTATATGTGCTGTGGGGTTAGAATAGAGAGCAAGGATTTTCCGAATGAAGGAGTCGGGGAAGTGAAAATGTTGAAGTGTCTTAGATAGGTATGTCCAGTCAAGTCTGTCAAAAGCCTTTTCGGCGTCAGTGGATAGGAATATAGTCGGGACTTTAGTCTGAGCTGTATAGTCAAGTAGATTCAGAAGTATTGTCTCTAGCTTCTCTATGGGGAACGAATCCAGCTTGGCCATGGTGTATTATGGAGGGAAGGATTTGATTAAGGCGTGTAGCTAATATTTTTGTGTAGATCTTCAGGTCTACATTTAACAATTAAATCGGCCTGAGGTTCGCAGGGGTCGTTGGAGGCTTTCCAGGTTTAGCTAGGGCCGTAATATTGGCTTGTAACATAGAGTCTGGGAATACGAGTTTATCTGGGATGGAATTAAATAAAGTTGTGAGGTGAGGGATTAAAAGTGTGGCGAATGTTTTATAGTAGAGGTCTTAGAAAACCATCAGGCCCCGGGGCTTTATTCGGTTTTAGATGTTTTATCGTCTCTTGAATTTCAGATGGCTTGATCTGGCCTTCAAGGAGTTTGCACTGATCTGAAGTTAGCTTTGGAATTGGTATTTTCTCTAAGTATTGGTTGCAAAGGTGTGCGTGACTTTTGTGGTCTCTGTTTGGAAAGAGGTTATAGAGTTTGTGGTAAAACTTTTTAAATTCTTTAGCTATAGATTTAGTGTCTTCTATATGTTTGTTATTGGATGCTGTGATAGAGTGAATGTATGTTTTCTGTTGCTGCCTCTTTAAAGCTTTGGCTAACATTCTACCTGACTTGTTTCCTTCTCTATAGAAAGTTTGTTGGGTATGTAGGAGCTGTCTTTGGATTTTATTATGCAATAATGAGTTCATTTTCTTTCTGTTAAGTGTGAGTTGTTCTAGTATCATATTGTCTGTTGGGTTAGCTTTGTGTTCAAAATCTAAATTAGCAATCTCCCCAGCTAGACATTCTAATTCTTCTCTATTTCTTTTTTTTATGTGAGCAGCTACTTTGATGAGCTTGCCCCTTATGGTGCTTTTGTGGGCTTCCCACAGGATAGCCACGTCTACATCTGGGGTGTTGTTGATAGAAAAGTATGTTTTTATATGTTCTGAGAGAAGTTCTATTTGGGCTGGGTCTAGTAGCAAGGAGTCGTCCAATCTCCAATGGAAGTCTCGAAAAGGAGCTGAAGGCCATTTAATAACGCATGCGACCAGGGAGTGGTCTGACCACGATGTATGACTAATGTATGAGTTTGTGGTGTGAGAGAGGACTAGGTGATCGACTAGAATGTAGTCTAGTCTGGAATAGCCACAATTGGGGTGTGAAAAGAAAGTAAAATCAGATTTTTGGGGGTTATAGTATCGCCAGGAATCATGCAGACCCAGTGTCTTGAGGTTTTGCCAGATTCTAGTGAGGTTTGGGATTTTTGCCCTAATGCCTGGATTTGAGCAATCTATTGATGGGTCTAAAGCTAGGTATAGATCGCCAGCAACTATCAGGGAACCCTTGACATCCTTAAGAATTAGGTCTGCTATTGCGTTTATAAACTTATCTTGGTGTGAGTTGGGAGCATATAAATTTATCAAAGTCACCGGTTTGCCATATAGGAGGCCTTTTAGGCAGATGTACCTACCTTCCTTATCTACATGAATTTGCGTTTTAATGAATGGTATGGATTTATGAATCAAGATACTGACTCCATTGACTTTTTTGTTTGGGTTAGTACTGTGGAAGTGCTGGGGATAGTGCGGCGAGAAATATTTAGGTATGTTTTTCCCTTTGAAGTGTGTTTCCTGAAGCATCAGGATATGTCCTCCCCTTTTATATAAGTCTAGTATGGCTATTCTCCTTTTGTTGGGGCAGTTAAGGCCTTTGGTGTTCTGAGTAAAGATGGCTATATTCTGTGGTTTCCAAACAAAAAGAAATCCAGCGAACTCGGGCTTCAAACAAAGGGTGAGTTTATTGATATCATAGATTCAATAGATTCCAACATAGTGAGAACCAAAAAAAAAACACTTAAATGAGGGTGGTAAAAATTAGATGAAAAAAGAGCTTGGTAATTGCGCTGTGACCTTAGGCTACCAGTCGGTCTTACGCGTTTCGGCTGGAAAATGTAGCCTTAATCATAGACCGTTTATGACTACCCATCAGTGTGGTGTATGACTACCCATCAGTAAAAAAAATTAAACCTAATATATAACAACACAATCTGTATACTGATATGATAACATATAGCAATAAATGGTCAATTAGAGATAATAGAAGAAAGGGAGAAAGAGGAGAAAGAGAAAATAATATATAAGAAATAGAAAATAGATGTTCTACAGATAACATCTTGTAGCGTACAATTAAAGAACATAATACAATTCTTAAGGAGAAAGATCTCCCAACTAAGTGAGAACAAGAAATAAAGTCAACAATTGTTAACAAATAACTTTTAACCTTTGAAGTAACTTAGCAGATCGATAGGTTTTTCTTAATTTGTGGTTAATCAGAGTCATTTATATTATAGGAGAAGGGCAAACTAGTGTCCAGCAAATCCCTTACTGGATGCCCTGTAGCAGATGATATAGAACGCTCTTGGAAGAGCGGCATAGGAGTGAGTCTATACACTGACTCAAGTGGTGAGATCAAATGAGGAATATACCAAAAAGTGTTCAGATGGGAATGAAGATCCATAGATTGATCATCTCACGTCTTCGGGCAGCTTGGGTGAGGGCTGAAGCGGTATTCTTGGTCTCTTTTGAGGAATTTGCCTCCATTCCCTCCTCTGAGGGAGTGGACGGAGCTTACCAGAGCTAGGAGCATCCTCTTGGTGTGGGGTGAGGTCCTCCAACTGAGGAGGGGAAATGTCCAAAGCCTTGCAAATAGATGGTATATCCTTGATTGATTGGCACGTGAGTCGTTTGCCCCTCCAGGGGATGATCAAGTGGAAGGGGAAGCCCCACCTGTATGGGATATTTGCTTTTCTCAGGAGCAAGGTTAGTGGTTTTAGTTCCCTCCGTTTTATAAGGGTTCTCTGCGACAGGTCTGCATACATTTGAATTTCAGCGTTCTCATATCTGATGGGTTGTTGCTCCCTTGCTAGCTTCATTAACTCTTCTTTAACCTGGAAGCTGGTAATGCGGGCTATGATGTCTCTTGGTGGCTGGTCTGCTAATGGTTTAGGGCGCAAGGCCCTATGTGCTCTGTCAATATCTATTTTTGATGGGGTATCCTCTTTTTTTAGGAAACTGAAGAAGTCCTGCAAATATTGTTCTATGCCTGCTGGTGGTATGGCTTCAGGAATTCCCCTCAACCTAATATTGTGACATCTACTACGATTTTCAACATCGTCCATTTTATCTTCAAGTTCAGCGATAGTTGCGTCTTGCTTTTTTACAGTTATCTTGAGGTCAGAGATAGCCTCTGCTTGCATATCTTGTGTGCTTTCAAGTGTTTCAACCCTATAACCTATCTCTGATATATCTTTTTTAAGGTCCGATATTTCATCTTTAATGCACTGCTTAACTTGGGATATAAGAAGAGAAAAGTATTTTTTAGACGGTATTGTTTTGAATAGGGCTGAGGGTATAGTGATATTTTCATGTGCTTGGTCACTTTCAGAGTCTGAAGAACTTTGGTTAGAGCCCTGGTCAGGTGGCAATTCCTCATTAGGAGTGGAAGCTGTTCTGGCTTCTAAAGTTTAAAAAAAATTGCTTACAGTGTGGGTAGGAGTTTTTAAGAGTTTGGTACTTTTAGATGGTTTGCTGCCTTTCTTTTGCGACATATTCAGCGGTAACAGGGGGTGACCTACCCCTCAATCACCGTAGTGGGAGCTTCAGTGCTGTGTCTGGGAAGTTATGCAGTGATCCTCTTTTTTATTTTTCCCTTTGTACTATGATCACACTGTTTGCATATGGCAGAGTTATGTAATCCAGAGTCAGTGCAGAGTGGGATATTGCTAAAATGATGCAATTATTACAGTTCACACGGTCATGATATCTTTTAATATATCTTGATGTATATTTACCCCTGAAGATCAAGAAAAACCATATCGTTTGGATTAAGATAGAAGTATATTGAGCCCATTAGCTATCATGATGTCTGTCACTGACTCATAATTATATGTTTTTACATTGGTGGCTCAGCTTATAGTAATAGGTATAAATCTTCTCGGATTCCCATCTGGTATCCCCCTTACCGTTTCTTCAGGCTGTGTTGTGGCCGCCGAATTCAAGTGCCTGGCTGATAGGATTCTATCAGCCAATCGGATTTAAGGTAGGAAAAATCTGATTGGCTGATGTAATCAGCCAATCGGATTGAAGTTCAATCCGATTGGCTGATTGGATCAGCCAATAGAATGCGAGGTCAATTCTATTAGCTGATCTGTCTTCAAGATGGAGCCGCTCATCACCGCAAGGATGAAGATAGAAGATGCCACTTGGATGAAGATTTCTGCCGGATGGAGGACCTCTTCTGCCCCAATTGGATGAAGACTTCTGCAGGTCCAGATGTCCTCTTCTGCCGCATCGGATGACCAGTGGTGCCCGGCTGGGTGAACACGGCTCAAGGTAGGGTGATCTTCAATGGGGTAGTGTTAGGTTTATTTAAGGGGGGATCGGGTGGGTTTTAGAGTAGGGGTGTGTGGGTGGTGGGTTGTAATGTTGGGGGGGGGGTATTGTATTTCTTTTTTTACAGGTAAAAGAGCTGATTACTTTGGGGCAATGCCCCGCAAAAGGCCCTTTTAAGGGCTGGTAAAAGAGCTGATTGCTACTATTTCTAATTTAGTTTAGGATAGGGAATTTTATTATTTTGGGGGGCTTTTTTATTTTATTAGGGGGCTTAGATTATGTGTAATTAGATTAAACTTCTTGTAATATTTTTTTATTTTTTGTAATTTAGTGGGGTTTTTTGTAATATAGTTTATTTAATTGTATTTTATTATAGATAATTGTAGTTAATTTATGTAATTAATTTATTGATAGTGTAGTGTTAGGTGTATTTGTAACTTAGGTTAGGATTTATTTTACAGGTAATTTTGAAGTTATTTTAGCTAAGTAGCTATTAAATAGTTAATAACTATTTAATAGCTATTGTACCTAGTTAAAATAAAGACAAAGTTGCCTGTAAAATAAAAATAAACCCTAAAATAGCTATAATGTAACTATTAGTTTTATTGTAGATATCTTAGGGTTTATTTTATAGGTAAGTATTTAGTTTTAAATAGGAATAACTTATTTAATTATAGGAATATTTTTTTAGATTAATTTAAATAATATTTAAGTTAGGGGGTGTTAGGGTTAGGGTTAGACTTAGGTTTTGGGGTTAATTCATTTAATATATTGGCGGCGGTGTAGGAGGGGTAGATTAGGGGTTAATCAATGTACTGTAGGTGGTGGCGGTGTAGGGGGGGCAGGATAGGGGTTAATAAATGTAATGTAGGTGGCGGCGGGGTCCGGATGCGGCGGTTTAGGGGTTCAACAATTAATTTATTATCAGGATAGGGGTTAATAACTTTATGTAGGTGGCGGCGGTATAGGGGGCGGCAGATTTGGGGTTAATAGGTATAATGTAGGTGGCAGCGGGGTCTGGGAGCAGCGGTTTAGGGGTTAATAAGTATAAAGTAGGTGGCGGCGGTGTAGGGGGGGCAGATTAGGGGTTAATAGGTATAATGTAGGTGGCGGCGGGGTCTGGGAGCGGCGGTTTAGGGGTTAATAAGTATAAAGTAGGTGGCGGCGGTGTAGGGGGGCAGATTAGGGGTTAATAGGTATAATGTAGGTGGCGACGGGGTCCGGGAGCAGCGGTTTAGGGGTTAATATATTTATTATACTTGCGGAGGGGTCCAGGAGCGGCGGTTTAAGGGGATAATAACTTTATTTAGGTGCGTAGGCTCCGGGAGCGGCGGTTTAGGGGGTAAAACAGTATAGTTTAGTGTGGGTGCTTAGCGACAGGCTAGCAAAAAAGCTGCGAAGAAGCCGATGAACAGCGAAATCGATGACTGTCAGTTAACAACAACTTTTTTATTTTATAGGTAAGTATTTAATTTTAAATAGGAATAATTTACACCTAGACTTAGAGTTCTGCGTTAGCCTTAAAAAGCAGCGTTAAGGGGTCCTAACGCTGCTTTTTAACGTCCGCTGGTATTACGAGTTTGGCAGGTACAGGTGTACCGCTCACTTTTTTCCGCAACTCGAGGCTACCGCAAATCCCTTACGTCAATTGCGTATCCTATCTTTTCTATGGGATTTGCCTAACGCTGGTATTACGAGTCTTGGAAGAAGTGAGCAGTACAGCCTCTACCTCCAAGACTCCTACCGCATAAAAAAGTCAGTAGTTAAGAGTTTTATGGGCTAACGCTGGAACATAAAGCTCTTAACTACAATGCTACAAAGTACACTAACAACCATAAACTACCTATGAACCCCTAAACCAAGGCCCCCCCCACATCGCAAACCCTATTATAAAATTATTTAACCCCTAATCTGCCGACCGGACACCGCCGCCACCTACATTATAGCTATGAACCCCTAATCTGCTGTCCCTAACATCGCCGACACCTATATTATATTTATTAACCCCTAATCTGTCCCCCCTCAACATCGCCGCCACCTAACTACACTTATTAACCCCTAATCTGCCGACCGGACATCACTGCCACTATAATAAATGTATTAAACCCTAAACCGCCACACTCCCGCCTTGCAAACACTATAATACATTTTATTAACCCCTAATATGCCCTCCCTATCGTCGCCGCCACCTAACTACAATTATTAACCCCTAGTCTGCCGTCCCCAACGTCGCCGCTACTATAATAAAGTTATTGATCCCTAAACCTAAGTCTAACCCTAACCCTAACACACCCCTAAGTTAAATATAATTTAAATAAATCGAAATAAATTTACTATAATTAAATAAATTATTCCTATTTAAAACTAAATACTTACCTATAAAATAAACCCTAATATAGCTACAATATAACTATTAGTTACATTGTAGCTATTTTAGGATTTATATTTATTTTACAGGCAACTTTGTATTTATTTTAACTAGGTACAATAGCTATTAAATAGTTATTAACTATTTAATAGCTACCTAGTTAAAATAATTACAAAATTACCTGTAAAATAAATCCTAACCTAAGTTACAATTACACCTAACACTACACTATCAATAAATTAATTAAATAAATTACCTACAATGATCTAAACTAAAATACAATTAAATAAACTAAACTATAGTACAAAAACCCCCCACAAAATTACAAAAAATAAAAAAATATTACAAGAATTTTAATCTAATTACACCTAATCTAAGCCCCCTAATAAAATAAAAAAGCCCCCCCAAAATAATAAAATTCCCTACCCTATACTAAATTGCAAAAGTAATCAGCTCTTTTACCTGTAAAAAAAGAATACAAGACCCCCCAACATTACAACTCACCACCCACACACCCCTACTCTAAAACCCACCCGATCCCCCCTTAAAAAAATCGAACACTATCCCATTGAAGATCACCCTACCTTGAGCCGTGTTCACCCAGCCGGGCACCACTAGTTATCCGATCCGTCCAGAAGTCTTCATCTGATGGGGCAGAAGAGGACATCCGGACCGGGAGAAGGCCTCATCCAAGCGGCATCTTCTATCTTCATCCATCCATCATGGATCAGCCAATAGAATTGACCTTGCATTCTATTGGCTGACAGCATCAACCAATCAGATTTTTCCTACCTTAATTCCGATTGGCTGATAGAATCCTATCAGCCAATTGGAATTTGAGGGACGCCATCTTGGATGACGTCATTTAAAGGAATTTTCATTCAGTCGTCGGCCGTGGAAAGAAGAGGATGCTCCGTGTCGGATGTTTTGAAGATGGACCCGCTCCGCGCCGGATGGATGAAGATAGAAGATGCCACTTGGATGAAGCCTTCTCCCGGTCCAAATGTCCTCTTCTGCCCCATCGGATGAAGACTTCTGTTCGGATGGGATGACCAGTGGTGCCCGGCTGGGTGAACACGGCTCAAGGTAGGGGGATCTTCAATGGGGTAGTGTTAGGTTTTTTTTTAAGGGGGGATCGGGTGGGTTTTAGAGTAGGGGTGTGTGGGTGGTGGGTTGTAATGTTGGAAGGGGGTCTTGTATTTTTTTTACAGGTAAAAGAGCTGATTACTTTGGGGCAATGCCCCGCAAAAAGCCCTTTTAAGAGCTGGTAAAAGAGCTGATTACTTTTGTAATTTAGTATAGGGTAGGGAATTTTATTATTTTGGGGGGCTTTTTTATTTTATTAGGGGGCTTAGATTAGGTGTAATTAGATTAAAATTCTTGTAATATTTTTTATTTTTTGTAATTTAGTGTTTGTTATTTTTTGTACTATAGTTTAGTTTATTTAATTGTATTTTAGTTTAGATAATTGTAGGTAATTTATTTAATTAATTTATTGATAGTGGTTTTAGGTGTAATTGTAACTTAGGTTAGGATTTATTTTACAGGTAATTTTGTAATTATTTTAACTAGGTAGCTATTAAATAGTTAATAACTTTTTAATAGCTATTTTACCTAGTTAAAATAAATACAAAGTTGCCTATAAAATAAATATAAATCCTAAAATAGCTACAATGTAACTAATAGTTATATTGTAGCTATATCAGGGTTTATTTTATAGGTATTTAGTTTTAAATAGGAATAATTTATTTAATTATAGTAAATTTATTTCGATTTATTTAAATTATATTTAACTTAGGGGGGTGTTAGGGTTAGACTTAGGTTTAGGGGTTAATAACTCTATTATAGTAGCGGCGACGTTGGGGGAGGCAGATTAGGGTTTAATGATTGTAGGTAGGTGGCGGCGACGTTAGGGAGGGCAGATTAGGGGTTAATAAAATCTATTATAGTGTTTGTGAGGTGGGAGTGCAGCGGTTTAGGGGTTAATACATTTATTATAGTGTCGGCGATGTCCGGTCGGCAGATTAGGGGTTAATAAGTGTAGGTAGGTGGTGGCTACGTGGGGGGGACAGATTAGGGGTTAATAAATATAATATAGGTGTCGGCGATGTTAGGGACAGCAGACTAGGGGTTCATAGCTATAATGTAGGTGGCGGCGGTGTCCGGAGCGGCCGATTAGGGGTTAATAATATAATGCAGGTGTCAGCGATAGCGGGGGTGGCAGATTATGGGTTAATAAGTGTAAGGTTAGGGGTGTTTAGACTCAGGGTTCATGTTAGGGTGTTAGGTGTAGACCTAGAAAGTATTTCCCAATAGGAATAAATGGGGCTGCGTTAGGAACTGAACGCTGCTTTTTTGCAGGTGTTAGTTTTTTTTCCAGCCAGCTCAGCCCCATTGTATCCTATGGGGAAATCGTGCACAAGCACGTTTTTCCAGCTTTCCGCTACAGTAAGCAACGCTGGTATTGAGGGTTGAAGTGGAGATAAATTTGGCTCAACGCTCACTTTTCTGAGGCTAACGCAGCCATTCAGAAAACTCGTAATACCAGCGTTAGCTTAAAGGAGCGCTGGGAATAAAAGGAGCGTTAGCCCCGCCAGTTTTTACCTACAAAACTCCAAATCTAGCAGTTAGTTAATTATAGTAATTTTATTTAGATGTATTTAAATTATATTTAAGTTAGGGGGGTGTTAGGGTTAGACCAGACCAGAATCTAACTTTCCAATTGGCCTTTCCAATTGTCTTTGATTAGCAATCAACTAAATTTAGTGGACTCAGCTGACTGCTCTCCCTGCATATATTTCACACCAGTCTGAGATGTGCATTGCACAGCGATGTGCATTGCTATAACATATGTTCACATTTTCAAAGTGAACATTTTATAAGTGATTCACTAGCAATAGAATTTTACAAGAATTAAGTGAACATTTTATAAGTGATTCACTAGCAATAGAATTTTACAAGAATTAAGTGAACATTTTATAAGTGATTCACTAGCAATAGAATTATACAAGAATTAAGTGAACATTTTATAAGTGATTCACTAGCAATAGAATTATACAAGAATTGAACAAGGATTGGGCAAGGGGCAAGAAAAGGCAGGTACTTTTGTAATATTATGTTTGATATACCTTACTGTTTTCTTATGCAATTGCTACTGTAATACTGTGTCTAATGTGTTTAACTGGTTCCCTCTTTTGTAAAAATGCCTAATATCTTCTTATTCCTTTTTGCTGCCTTTTGTCTCTATAACAAACTACATTATTCAATGACTCCTTCTCCCTCTCCACCTGCACTGTTCATTAGCCCATCTCTCTTAAACTCACATTACTTTACCTATTCCTAAACACTCTCTCTCCCCCCTGCACCTTGTCTCAAAAGCAGTCTCACTACTGCAAATATGTATCTCATCTCATGTCACTCTCCCTCTTGCTTTTACTAACTGCTGGTGACATCTCCCCTAATCCTGGTCCCCAACAACTGCCTAGCCATGCACATCCATGTATACCATCCCACAGACTCAAAAAACAAAACTATGACAACCTTACTCACATTCCTCTTGCATCAAAAGCCACTTCCCCTTTCACTTGTTCACTTTGGAACTCTCGCTCTGTTTGCAACAAACTAACTTCTATACATGACCTCTATATCTCCCACTCCCTCAACCTTCTGGCCCTAACAGAAACCTGTCTCTCTCTCCTAGACACAGGATCCACTGCTGCTCTGTCACATGGGGGTCTCCACTTCAGCCACACTCCTAGGTCTGGTAATAGACAAGGAGGTGCTGTAGGTATTTTACTTTCCTCTCGTTGCAGCTTTCAACAAATACATCCCATCTCTTCCCTCACATTTTCCTCATTCGAAACCCACATGATTCGCTTATTCTCTCCTCTTTCCATACGTGTCGCAGTCATATACCGTCCTCCTGGCTCCTCAACTCAATTTCTAGATCACTTGGCTGCATGGCTACCTTATTTCTTTTCCTCAGACACCCCTTCCCTCATTCTTTAACTTCCCTATTGACAATCCCACTGCCTCCACTGCAAAACAACTTCTGCAACTCACTTCCTCTTTTGGTTTGTCACAATGGACTGATTCTCCCACTCACGAAGATGGTCACTCTCTTGACCTAATCTTTAGCTATCGATGCACCCTCTCAAACTTCACAAACTCCCCCTTTCCTCTTTCTGACCACCATCTCCTTACTTGCAACATATCATCCCTCCCTACAACTCTCCCTCCTTCTGCTCCTCACACCAAACTTCACAGAAGCATTACGTCATTAGATCAACAACAGCTTTCTAATTCCCTCAAACCTCTCCTCTCATCCTTCTCCTCCTTTTCATGCCCTGACCAATCTATCTGCCACTATAATTCCACCCTTACATCCGTCCTTGACAATCTCACCCCTCTTACCATAGTTCGGAAATCAAACACTCATCCTCAGCCCTGGCATACTCCTCTGACACGATACCTACGCAGATGTTCCCGTACTGCTGAGCGGCACTGTAGAAAATCTAGGAGTTCAGCTGATTTTCAACATTACAAATTTATCTTGAACTCCTACTACTCTGCCCTTAATTTCCATAAGCAACACTACTTCTCTACTCTTATCTCTAATCTTTCTTCAAACCCAAAACGTTTGTTCTCCACTTTCAATACTCTTCTCCACCCTCCCCCACCTCCTAATACAACTTCTCTGTCAGCTCAAGACTTTGCCAACCACTTCAATAACAAAATTTACTCCATCAGAAATTAAATGAGCTCTCAACTTAATTCCATTCTCTCACCCCCTCAAATGCTCTCAATCAACCACAACCCACATAACCTTAAACTTAGCTCATTCTCCCCTGTTACTGAGGAAGAAGTTTAGGCACTTATACTGCGCTCTCACCTCACTACTTGTCCGCTTGACCCTATCCCCTCACAGCTACTCCCCTCCCTCTCTGCCACCCTTACCCCTATACTCACACACACTTTCAACCTCTCCTTCAGCACCGGTATATTTCCCTCATTGCTGAAACATGCACTGGTCACACCTATCCTCAAAAAACCTTCCCTTGATCCTACCTCCCCATCCAACTACCGCCCTATTTCCCTCCTCCCTCTTGCATCAAAGCTTCTCGAAAAACTAGCTTATGCACGCCTATCCTATTTCCTTACAATAAACTCCCTCCTTGACCCATTGCAATGTGGATTTCGTCCCCACCACTCCACAGAAACAGCAATTGTTAAGGTTACCAACGACCTACTTACAGCAAAATCAAAAGGCCACTTCTCTCTGCTTATTCTCCTTCATCTGTCCGCAGCCTTTGACACTGTTGACCACCCTCTCTTGCTCCAAACCCTCCAATCCTTCAGCATATGTGACACAGCCCTCTCATGGCTTTAGTGTAGCCTTCTCTGGGGCCTCCTCTGCCCCGTCACCACTTTCTGTCGGAGTACCGCAAGGCTCTGTCCTCGGTCCCCTTCTCTTTTCAATCTACACGTCATCACTAGGTCCCCTAATAAAGTCCCACGGTTTACAATATCCTTTGTATGCCGATGACACCCAAATCTACTTCTCTGCACCAGACCTTTCTCCTTCCTTGCTAACCCGTGTCACTAACTGTCTTTCTCACATCTCCAACTGGATGTCCTCTCACTACCTCAAGCTAAATCTCTCCAAAACTGAGCTCCTTATTTTCCCCCCTTCTTCAAAACTCTCCACCACCAATCTCTCTATAACTGTCGACAACTCCATCATTACAACTACCCCGCATGCTTGATGTCTCGGGGTCCCATTTGACTTGGATCTTTCTTTCACTCCTCACATTCAGTCTTTGGCTAAAGCCTGCCACTTCCACCTTAAAAACATCTCTAAAATTAGACACTTCCTTACACAAGACACAACTAAGATTTTAATCCACTCTCTCATCCTCTCCCGCCTTGATTACTGCAACTCTGTCCTCTCTGGTCTCCCCACCTACCGCCTAGCTCCTTTACAATCCTTAATGAATGCTCTGCCAGACTCATCTTCCTTACAAGTCGCTCTTCATCTGCTGCACCTCTCTGCCAATCTCTTCACTGGCTTCCTCTTGCCTCTAGGATCAAACACAAAATTCTCACTCTGACATACAAAGCCCTCAACTGCACTGCTCCCCCTTATATCTCAGACCTTGTCTCCAGATACTCTCCCTCCCGTCCCCTTCGTTCTGCTCACGACCTCCTACTCTCCTCTTCTCTTGTCACCTCATCACACTCCCATTTACAGGACTTCTCCAGACTGGCTCCCATCTTGTGGAACTCTCTGCCTTGCTCCACAAGACTCTCCTCTAGTTTTAAAAGCTTCAAGTGCTCCCTAAAGACTCTACTGTTCAGGGATGCATAAAACCTACGCTAACCTTTCTTTATACCAGTTCCTCTCCTCCATTGCTATCCCCTTAACCCCCCTAGCATGCAAGCTTAAGAGTCCAGCTGTTTGTTGATCACCTTCTCAAGAGCTGACTACAACAGTGCAACTCTTGGCAGGGCCCTCTACCCATTTGATCCCTATAACTGTTTTTTATTGTACTCCGCCTTTGTTAATAGCGCTGCGGAATCTGTTGGCGCTCTACAAATAACCGAAAATAATAATAATAATAATTTTATTATAGTTGTGGCGACTTTGGGGGCGGCAGATTGGGGGTTAATAAGTGTAGTTAGGTAGCGGCGACATTGGGGGTGGCAGAGTAGGGGTTAATAAATAACAGTAGGTGTCGGCGATGTTGGGGGCAGCAGATTAGGGGTTCATAGGGATAATGTAGGTGGCGGCGGTGTCCGGAGCGGCAGATTAGGGGTTAATAATAAAATGTATGTGTCGGCGATGTCGGGGGCGTCAGATTAGGGGTTAATAAGTGTAAGATTAGGGGTGTTTATTTAGACTCAGGGTTCATGTTAGGGTGTTAGGTGTAGACATAAAAGTATTTCCCCATAGGAATCAATGGGGCTGCGTTAGAAGCTGAACGCTGTTTTTTTGCAGGTGTTAGGTTTTTTTTCAGCGATTCTCCCCCATTGATTCCTATGGGGAAATCGTGCACGAGCATGTTTTACCAGCTCACCGCTACCGTAAGCAACGTTGGTATTGAGGTGAGATGTGGAGCTAAATTGTGCTCTCCGCTCACTTTTTTTCTAGCCGTAAGTGTTTACTGAGAACACTGAATGAGCTGGGGACAGAGATATGGGGCGCGATCCGATATAGATCGTAGTTTGCGGCGCAAGCGAGGGAACCCGCGTCGCCCGCAGTTTCAGCTCGCAACTCGAGCTATCCCATATACTGCGCCGTCAGATGCTAAAGTGCTGTAAGTCGGATAAACCAGTACAAATTTCTGGCGTCGCCAGTGACTTACTGCAAGTTAGAAACTGCCGGCGCCTACAAAACCTGACTAAAGTCTAAATCACCTGCACTGTCTAACACGCCTCCCTAACATAGCTCGACACGTCTAACCCTCTATCCGCTATCCCCCCTCACTATCCTAACAATAAAATATGTATTAACCACTAAACCGCCGCTCCCGGAGCCCGCCGCAACCTAATAAAATTATTAACCCCTAAACCCAGTGACGTGTGGTGAGATCAGAGCTTGGGGAGGCACTGGGTGTCAAACGCCAGAGTAACACATATATATGAACCCAATAAAGCCATATACTGAGCAGCAAGGACTATAGTTGGCATTAATATTTGTGCACCTCAGAACAGCTTAGCCTCTCCTATTATAAAACACACTTACTAAGTAACTGTGTCAGTGTGTAACTGAGTATGTCTATCTGGGCATGTGTGTTAATGTATGTATGTATGTATCTGTTTGTATGTATGTATGTTTTTGCATGTGAGTGGGCACATGCATGTGTGAGTGTGTGTAATGGTGTGTGTTAGCAGTGTATGTATGTGAGTGTATGCATGTATGTTTGTAGTGTGTGAACATACATGTGTGTGTGTGTGTGTATGGGTGCGTGTGTGTGTCAGTGTGTGAGTAGTGTATGTATGTATGTGCTGTGTCTGTGTGTGTCTGTCTATCTTTACATTGTGTGTGTAAATATATGCGTGTGTGCATGTTTGTAGTCTGTGTAGGTATCTGTATGTGTGTGAGTGGCTAATGATTATATGCTCACAACATCCACCATTTTCCCCACTAGAGGGTGTTAGTTCATGTGTGTCATATAGACAACACTGTGCTCACACACGTGGAGTTACCTAGGAGTCAACACTAATTGGCTAAAATGCAAGTCTGTCAAAAGAACTGAAATAAGGGGGCCGTTTGCAGAGGCTTAGATACAAGGTAATCACAGAGGTAAAAAGTATATTAATATAACTGTGTTGGTTATACAAAACTAGGAAATGGGTAATAAAGGCATTATCTATCTTTTAAAACAATAAAAATGTTTTTTTTTTTGTCAGTATCTGCAATATAAATATAGCATTCAATACATACTGTACATACAAATACATATGAATAAATGGCTCTGGGCTTGACAAATTTCTTTGAAATCAAGGATTAGGATCATGATATAGGAGTTAGCTATAAATCTCTTATTCATCTGCATTATGTTTAATATGGATTTTTTAATTTTTGTTTTCATTTTGAAGTGGCATTTATGATTGGTGTGTGTATGTATGCATGTGTAAAATTAGTATGGTGAACTTCACTTATGCTGGTGGTATTTAAAGGCTGACATTCAGTAGTTTCTAATTTTTGCTCTGTTTCAGTGCATAACTCCCTCCTTTAAGCAAAGAATGTGTCTGTCATAAAATACACACCAAAAGCTTTAGTTTTTTGAGAGCAGACAGAGCCTTGCATTTTTCAGCAGCTGTATTTAATGCTTTTAAAGGAAGGAGTTATGCAGTCAAGCAGAACAAAAATAACAAAATCTAAAGCAGGAAAACACTTATCTAAACCCCATCACCCGATCTGAAAGTAAGTGATCACTGCACTGACTGACTACAGACACATGGACAATCCAGCCTCAGTAATTTTATTGCACAGAGTTCAGCAGTGTATGCACTAAATGAAGCCTTTAACTCATTGTTATTAATCAAGGCTACAAATTGCTGACAGCCAGGACTTAAGATCGTTAAGAGCCCTGCGTGTGGAAGTGAATGCAGATGACCAGGCACGTTCTCCTCCACTTCAGAGAACAGTAATTATTAAACATTCCTAACAATGGCTTGGGCGGATGACAGATCTTGTCCTGTACTGTCACCTGTCTCAGCCTCGGTAGTATGCCTGACCCAACCCCCGCAATGCTGGGCTGCTGTGTGTGTCTGTGACGGTCTGACTTTGGCTATGTGTGCTGAGCCTGCACCACTAAGCTGACAAGCAAACTGTTATAGCCCAGAGTCGGACACTGCTTTAGCACTGCAGTCAGTGTCACCTCACCCATTACTTCCTCCCCAGTCCCCCGAAAATAACTAATTACCTGTTTGTAAGCCAGCCGGTCAGGACTCAGTTCATCTGCACCCAAATAATCATTAGATGATCTGATCTCAGATGCGCGGTATTACTATATTCTTTTTCTTCTGAATTGTGTCTGCTTTTATTTATTGCAGGTAAAGGAAAAGTTTTGTCATAAATCGCCTCCTTTACCTACAATAAATAAAAACACATGATTCAGAAGAAAAAGAATATAGTAATACCGCGCATCTGAGATCAGATCATCTAATGATTATTTGGGTGCAGATGAACTGAGTCCTGACCGGCCAGCATACAATTCAAATAGGGGAATAAAATGTATTACTAACTACACTACTTAGTACTTACTTACCGTAGTAGTTCCATTTAAAACAGATAGTCAGTGCAACAATCATCCAGAGTCAGACAGAGTAGACTGCAGGGCAGGACAGGTCCACACTGTCACAAGTCCTTCTTTCTCAGCAGCTCTGTTTTCGTCAGTTCCTACTCTTCCCGCGCCAGAATAACACAAGCCTCCTACAGGCTGAGGCGCCACAAGAAGAGTGATGTCACTGACTGAGACCCACCGATGATTGGCTCCTGAGTCCGAAGGCTATTTGAACAGCCGCCTCCTTAGGGAGCGTATGGGCCGCAAGGAGCTTAAGCAGATCCACTAGGTGGGGCTAGCTCTTGCGGCTCATACACTTCATTTGCAAGATATCCATGTTGCGCAATGGGAGGGCAGCTGAACGGCTCACAGCCTCTCCTTCATTGCGTAACATGGATATGGATAGATCGCTAGTATTGCAGGCATCGCTCAGCCTTGTATCATGGTGGCAGAGTCAGCTGAGGGGCTGGGGGGGCTATGGGGGGTAACTTGGCTACATATTTTTTTTTTATATACAGTATATAAATTTTAAAACTATTTTTTTTATTATACATAATTCAAAAGTGCAATACACACATAGGACAGGGGAGGCGCTGCCTCCCCTGCCTCCTATGACAGCACGTCACTGCCTAAACCGCCGCCAGCTATATTAAATCTATAACCCCCCTAAAGTGAGCCCCTAACACCGCCGCCATCTACCTTACCTACCCCCTAAAGTGAGCCCCTACCCCGCCGCTATCTATTTTAAAATTATTAACCCCTAATCTAATCCACCTACACCGCCGCCAGCTATATTAACTATATTAACCCTAATTATATTAGGGTTAATATAGTTAATATAGTTATTATATTATATATATTAACTATATTAACCATAATTATATTAGGGTTAATATAGTTAATATCGTTATTATATTATATATATATATATAAAGTATAATAACCCTATCTAACTCTAACATCCCTAACTAAACTCTTATTAAGATAAATCTAATATTAATATTATTAATTAAAATATTCCTATTTAAATCTAAATACTTACCTATAAAATAAACCCTAAAGGCTAGATTTAGAGTTTTGTCGGTAAGGACCCGCGTAGCTAACGCCGGCTTTTTTTCTGGCCGCACCATAAAAATTCCCCCATACGATTCCCCCATAGGAAACAATGGGGCTGTTTGAGCTGAAAAAAAACCTAACACCTGCAAAAAAGCCGCGTTCAGCTCCTAACGCAGCCCCATTGTTTGCTATGCGGGAAACACTTCCTACGTCTGCACCTAACACTCTAACATGTACCCCCGAGTCTAAACACCCCTAACCTTACACTTATTAACCCCTAATCTGCCGCCCCCGCTATCGCTGACACCCTGCATATTATTATTAACCCCTAATCTGCCGCTCCGTAAACCGCGCCGCTACTTACATTATCCCTATGTACCCCTAATCTGCTGCCCTAACATCGCCGACCCCTATATTATATTTATTAACCCCTAATCTGCCCCCCCACAACTTCGCCTCCACCTGCCTACACTTATTAACCCCTAATCTGCCGACCGGACCTGAGCGCTACTATAATAAAGTTATTAACCCCTAATCCGCCTCACTAACCCTATAATAAATAGTATTAACCCCTAATCTGCCCTCCCTAACATCGCCGACACCTAACTTCAATTATTAACCCCTAATCTGCCGACTGGAGCTCACCGCTATTCTAATAAATGTATTAACCCCTAAAGCTCACCGCTATTCTAATAAATGTATTAACCCCTAACACTAACACCCCCCTAAGTTAAATATAATTTACATCTAACGAAATTAATTATCTCTTATTAAATAAATTATTCCTATTTAAAGCTAAATACTTACCTGTAAAATAAATCCTAATATAGCTACACTATAAATTATAATTATATTAAAGCTATTTTAGGATTAATATTTATTTTACAGGTAACTTTGTAATTATTTTAACTAGGTACAATAGCTATTAAATAGTTAATAACTATTTAATAGTTACCTAGTTAAAATAATAACAAAATTACCTGTAAAATAAATCCTAACCTAAGTTACAATTAAACCTAACACTACACTATCATTAAATTAATTAAATAAAATATCTACAATTACCTACAATTAAACCTAACACTACACTATCAATACATTAATTAAATACAATATCTACAAAGAACTACAATGAAATAAACTAACTAAAGTACAAAAAATAAAAAAGAACTAAGTTACAAAAAATAAAAAAATATTTACAAACATAAGGAAATCTTACAACAATTTTAAACTAATTACACCTACTCTAAGCCCCCTAATAAAATAACAAAGCCCCCCAAAATAAAAAATGCCCTACCCTATTCTAAATTACTAAAGTTCAAAGCTCTTTTACCTTACCAGCCCTGAACAGGGCCCTTTGCGGGGCATGCCCCAAGAAGTTCAGCTCTTTTGCCTGTAAAAAAAACATACAATACCCCCCCCAACATTACAACCCACCACCCACATACCCTAATCTAACCCAAACCCCCCTTAAATAAACCTAACACTAAGCCCCTGAAGATCATCCTACCTTGTCTTCACCATACCAGGTTCACCGATCCGTCCTGGCTCCAAAATCTTCATCCAACCCAAGCGGGGGGCTGGCGATCCATCTTCCGGCGGCTGAAGAGGTCCAGAAGAGGCTCCAAAGTCTTCATCCTATCCGGGAAGAAGAGTAGATCTGGACCGGCAACCATCATCTTCCAAGCGGCATCTTCTATCTTCATCCGATGAGGACCGGCTCCATCGTGAAGACCTCCACCGCGGACCCATCTTCATCCGGCGACGTCAGGCATCTTCATTCTTCTTTCTTCGCTCCTCCGCCGCGGAGCATCCTTCCGGCACGACGACTTCCCGACGAATGAGGTTCCTTTAAATGACGTCATCCAAGATGGCGTCCGTCGAATTCCGATTGGCTGATAGCATTCTATCAGCCAATCGGAATTAAGGTAGAAAAATCTGATTGGCTGAACCAATCAGCCAATCGAATTGAACTTGAATTTGATTGGCTGATTCAATCAGCCAATCAGATTTTTCTAC
Organism: Bombina bombina; assembly: GCF_027579735.1. Taxonomy (NCBI): domain Eukaryota; kingdom Metazoa; phylum Chordata; class Amphibia; order Anura; family Bombinatoridae; genus Bombina; species Bombina bombina. Next base: position 110,209,167 of record NC_069501.1, on the reverse strand, counting down.
CTTAATTCCGATTGGCTGATAGAATCCTATCAGCCAATCAGAATTCGACGGACGCCATCTTGGATGACGTCATTTAAAGGAACCTCATTCGTTTGGAAGTCGTCGTGCCGGAAGGATGCTCCGTGGCGGAGGAGCGAAGAAAGAAGATTGAAGATGCCGATTTGCTTGAAGACATCGCCGATGAAAGAAGACTCTCTGCCGCTTGCTGGAACACATCACCCGAATGGAAGAAGACTTCACTGCCGCTTGCTGGAACACATCGCCCAGATCGGATGAGTTCGGCCCTGCGTGGTGAAGATAAGGTAGGGAGATCTTCAGGGGGGTAGTGTTAGGTTTATTTAAGGGGGGTTTGGGTAGATTAGGGGTATGTGGGTGGTGGGTTGTAATGTTGGGGGGTGGTATTGTGGTTTTTTTTGCAGGCAAAAGAGCAGTTTTCTTTGGGGCATGCCCCCACAAAAGGTCCTTTTAAGGGCTGGTAAGGTAAAAGAGCTTTGAACTTTTTTTAATTTAGAATAGGGTAGGGAATTTTTTTTATTTTGGGGGGCTTTATTATTTTATTAGGGGGCTTAGAATAGGTGTAATTAGCTTAAAAATCTTGTAATCTTTTTTTTATTTTTTGTAATTTAGTGGGTTTTTTTTTTGTAATTTAGTTTAGTTTATTTAATTGTATTTTTAGATAGATATTTGTAGTTTCTTTAATTTATTGATAGTGTAGGTGTATTTGTAACTTAGGTTAGGATTTATTTTACAGGTAATTGGGTAATTATTTTAACTAGGTAGCTATTAAATAGTTAATAACTATTTAATAGCTATTATACCTAGTTAAAATAATTAACAGTTTACCTGTAAAATAAATATAAACCCTAACATAGCTATAATGTAATTATTAATTATATTGTAGCTATCTTAGGGTTTATTTTATAGGTAAGTATTTAGATTTAAATAGGAATATTTTAGTTTATAATATGAATTAGATTTATTTAATAAGAATTTAGTTAGGGGTGTTAGGGTTAGATAGAGTTAATATAAATACTATAGTAACTATATTAACTATATAAACCCTAATATAATTAGGGTTAATATAGTTAATATATATAATGTAATAACTATATTAACTATAATATACTTAGGGTTAATATAGATAATATAGCTGGCGGCGGGGTAGGTAGATTAAATTAGGGGTTAATAATTTTAATATAGATGGCGGCTGTGTAAGGGGTTCACATTAGGGGATAGATCAGTTAGATGGTGGCGGTTTTAGGGGTTCACATTAGGGGATAGATCAGTTAGATGGTGGCGGTTTTAGGGGCTCACAGTAGGGGGTTAGTTTATGTAGATGGTGGCGGTTTAGGGGTTAAATACTTTATTAGGGATTGCGGCGGGGGATCGCGGTTGACAGGGAGATAGACATTGCGCATGCGTTAGGTGTTAGGTTTTATTTAGCAGATCGCGGTTGACAGGGAGATAGACATTGTGTATGCGTTAGGTGTTAGGTTTATTTAGCAGCCAGTTTAGGGAGTTACGGGGCTCCAATAGTCAGCGTAAGGCTTCTTACGGCTGCTTTTTGTGGCGAGGTGAAAATGGAGTAAGATTTCTATATTTTCGCCACGTAAGTCCTTACGCTGTATATTGGATACCAAATTGCGCGGGTTTGGTATACCTGCCTATGGCCCAAAAAACTACGGGCGATGGCAGAAATATACGCGCGTAACTTCTAGGTTACGCCGTATATAGGATACCAAACCCGCGCAAATATTGGCGTCACGACTTTTGCGGGCGACGATTTTTATCGGATCGACCCCTAAAATGGCAATTTTTTGTGAAAATTTTTTTTGGCGTCAAATAAATGGCACACAATGATGACACGTCGCCCTATGACATAAATAGCATCTTTACATGTGCGACATGCAAAGCTGAAGAGGTTTTCAAAAACACATATCACTCTAAAAAACAGGTAAGAATTTTGAATGTATATACAAAAAAACAAAATGTACCTAAATAAAGCCTAATGGATACTTCTATTATAGCTGCATAAAATGTGATTATCAACATTCCATGTGAGTAACATAATACTTAGCATCCTAATTTATAAATAAATTACTAGCTCCAAAAAAACCCCCTGTATGTTTCAAAGACTATGTCAACCTTGACAAATATTTAGCCACAAATAAAGTCACTAAAAATGAGCACTGAATTACTGAGTCAAGGCATGTATACAAACAATATATAACAACTTTACTTAAAAAGTGCCCATAGCTGAGCGTGTCTTATATAATAAAAGTATACTTTCAACAGAGGTTGCAGCTTGTACACCGATATACAATTACACGTACTGCAGGTGTAAATAAATGTTATTAATAACAATTTGGTTATATTGTTTAAGTCCCAAGCTGTATGTCAATGTAATCATGCAGTTTGTGTATGCGTTATAATAGGTGTTGTATTCCTTGTCAATCCTAGCGGTTAAGAGGACATATTTATTTATAGCGTAACATGTCACTGTTAGAACACTGATGCAAAGTAATGTTACCTTGTACTGTCGACTCTGCTTTATAGGTTGAATCCAGGACACCTTGCAGGCAGGTAAGGAGACACTCCCCTGGCTCCCGGAAAAGAAAATCCAATATGCAACAATAAAAGTTAACCTGCTGCAAGGAAAGAGGCACTGCAACTGGTAATGCAAGTAAAAAACAGACTTTATTGAAAGTCATATACACTCATACAGAGTACATTAAAGCTCAGGAGAGAGCTAGGAACAAACAAAACATCTGACCCGTTTCCTGCCCGTAGGCACTTCATCAGGGATTAAACAAAGTTATTCTAATGCTTCTTAAAAAGGCACTTCCTGTTGCGTGAGACCGAACACACCTGTTGTAAGTTCTTAAAGGTGTATCAAGTTTCACAACATTACACTTTCTTTAATGCGGCTTCATTCACATTAACATAAGTCAAATAATAGGTACAAATACAGGTGGCCCTCGTTTTACAACGGTTCAATTTACACCATTTCAGAATAACAACCTTTTTTCCAGTCATGTGACTGCTATTGAAAAGCATTGAGAAGCAGTGCATTTATTAAAATAGCCAGTAGGTGGAGCTGTCCGCTTGTGTTGCAGCAAAGCCAAGCAAGCTGAAATGAATCAGTTGAACCAGACCTGAGCTATCGAGCAGATTTCAAAGGAACAAGATCTTCCTGTCTATAAATCAGTCCAGTTTAGAATGCATAGAAAGAACTGTTTGCAGAAAAATGCAAGTGAAGTCTGTGTTGTGTGATTATTTTATTAGGTTTATAATGCTGTTTAGCAAATGTTTTTGTTCATTTAACTTAGTTTAATTATATATTCTGTGTTGTGTGATTATTTTATTAGGTTTATAATGCTGTTTAGCATTTAAAGTCTTCATTTCAAAACTTTAAAAATAATGTATTATGTGTTACTTATGATAATTTTGAGAGGGGCCTGGAACCTATCTCCCTCACTTCCCATTGACTTACATTATAAACTGGCTTTCAATTTACAACAGTTTCGATTTACAACCATTCCTTCTGGAACCTAACCCCGGCGTAAACTGAGGGCTACCTGTACAAATGTTTCAAAATGTATATAAATCTTGTATCAAAGTGAGGTGAGAGCGCAGTATAAGTTCCGAAACTTCTTCCTCAGTAACGGGGGAGAATGAGCTAAGTTTAAGGTTATGTGGGTTGTGGTTGATTGAGAGCATTTGAGGGGGTGAGAGAGTGGAATTAAGTTGAGAGCTCATTTCATTTCTGATGGAGTTGATTTTGTTATTGAAGTGGTTGGCAAAGTCTTGAGCTGACAGAGAAGTTGTATTAGGAGGTGGGGGAGGGCGGAGAAGAGTATTGAAAGTGGAGAACAAACGTTTTGGGTTTGAAGAAAGATTAGAGATAAGAGTAGAGAAGTAGTGTTGCTTATGGAAATTAAGGGCAGAGTAGTAGGAGTTCAAGATAAATTTGTAACGTTGAAAATCAGCTGAACTCCTAGATTTTCTACAGTGCCGCTCAGCAGTACGGGAACATCTGCGTAGGTATCGTATCAGAGGAGTATGCCAGGGCTGAGGATGAGTGTTTGATTTCCGAGCTATGGTAAGAGGGGCGAGATTGTCAAGGATGGATGTAAGGGTGGAATTATAGTGGCAGATAGATTGGTCAGGGCATGAAAAGGAGGAGAAGGATGAGAGGAAAGGTTTGAGGGAATTAGAAAGCTGTTGCTGATCTAATGACGTAATGCTTCTGTGAAGTTTGGTGTGAGGAGCAGAAGGAGGGAGAGTTGTAGGGAGGGATGATATGTTGCAAGTAAGGAGATGGTGGTCAGAAAGAGGAAAGGTGGAGTTTGTGAAGTTTGAGAGGGTGCATCAATAGCTAAAGATCAGGTCAAGGGAGTGACCATCTTTGTGAGTGGGAGAATCAGTGCATTGTGACAAACCAAAAGAGGAAGTGAGTTGCAGATGTTGTTTTGCAGTGGAGGCAGTGGGATTGTCAAGAGGGATGTTAAAGTCACCAAGAATGAGGGAAGGGGTGTCTGAGGAAAGGAAATAAGGTAGCCATGCAGCCAAGTGATCTAGAAATTGAGTTGAGGAGCCAGGAGGATGGTATATGACTGCGACACGTATAGAAAGAGGAGAGAATAAGCGAATCATGTGGGTTTGGAATGAGGAAAATGTGAGGGAAGAGATGGGATGTATTTGTTGAAAGGTGCAACGAGAGGAAAGTAAAATACCTACAGCACCTCCTTGTCTATTACCAAACCTAGGAGTGTGGCTGAAGTGGAGACCCCCATGTGACAGAGCAGCAGTGGATGTTGTGTCTAGGGGAGAAAGCCAGGTTTCTGATAGGGCCAGAAGGTTGAGGGAGTGGGAGATAAAGAGGTCATGTATAGAAGTGAGTTTGTTGCAAACAGAGCGAGAGTTCCAAAGTGAACAAGTGAAAGGGGAAGTGGCTTTTGATGCAAGAGGAATGTGAGTACAGTTGTCAGAGTTTTGTTTTTTGAGTCTGTGGGATGGTATACATGGATGTGCACGGCTAGGCAGTTGTTGGGGACCAGGATTAGGGGAGATGTCACCAGCAGTTAGTAAAAGCAAGAGGGAGAGTGACATGAGATGAGATACAGATTTGCAGTAGTGAAACTTTTGAGACAAGGTGCAGGGGGGGAGAAAGAGTGTTTAGGAATAGGTAAAGTTCATGAGTACAAAAGTAATGTGAGTTTAAGAGAGATGGGCTAATGAACAGTGCAGGTGGAGAGGGAGAAGGAGTCATTGAATAATGTAGTTTGTTATAGAGACAAAAGGCAGCAAAAAGGAATAAGAAGATATTAGGCATTTTTACAAAAGAGGGAACCAGTTAAACACATAAGACACAGTATTACAGTAGTATTTGCATAAGAAAACAGTAAGGTATATCAAACATAATATTACAAAAGTACCTGCCTTTTCTTGCCCCTTGCCCAATCCTTGTTCAATTCTTGTATAATTCTATTGCTAGTGAATCACTTATAAAATGTTCACTTAATTCTTGTATAATTCTATTGCTAGTGAATCACTTATAAAATGTTCACTAAATTCTTGTATAATTCTATTGCTAGTGAATCACTTATAAAATGTTCACTTTGAAAATGTGAACATATGTTATAGCAATGCACATCGCTGTGCAATGCACATCTCAGACTGGTGTGAAATATATGCAGGGAGAGCAGTCAGCGGAGTCCACTAAATTTAGTTGATTGCTAATCAAAGACAATTGGAAAGGCCAATTGGAAAGTTAGATTCTGGTCTGGTCTAACCCTAACACCCCCCCCCCCCCCCTAACATAAATATAATTTAAATACATCTAAATAAAATTACTATAATTAACTAACTGCTAGATTTGGAGTTTTGTCGGTAAAAACTTGCGGGGCTAACACTCCTTTTTTTCCCAGCGCTCCCTTAAGCCAACGCTGGTATTACAAGTTTTCCAAATGGCTGCGTTAGCCTCAGAAAAGTGAGCGTTGAGCAAAATTTAGCTCCACTTCAACCCTCAATACCAGCGTTGCTTACTGTAGCCGTAAGATGGAAAAACGTGCTTGTGCACGATTTCCCCATAGGATACAATGGGGCTGAGCTGGCTGAAAAACAACTAACACCTGCAAAAAAGCAGCGTTCAGCTCCTAACGCAGCCCCATTGATTCCTATGGGGAAATACTTTCTAAGTCTACACCTAACACCCTAACATGTACCCCGAGTCTAAACACCCCTAACCTTACACTTATTAACCCCTAATCTGCCGCCCCCGCTATCGCTGACACCTGCATTATATTATTAACCCCTAATCGGCCGCTCCTGACACCGCCGCCACCTACATTATAGCTATGAACCCCTAATCTGCTGTCCCTAACATCGCCGACACCTATATTATATTTATTAACCCCTAATCTGTCCCCCCCAATGTAGCCACCACCTACCTACACTTATTAACCCCTAATCTGCCGACCGAACATCGCCGACACTATAATAAATGTATTAACCCCTAAACCGCTGCACTCCCGCCTCGCAAACACTATAATAAATTTTATTAACCCATAATCTGCCCTCCCTAACGTCGCCGCTACCTACCTACAATTATTAACCCCTAATCTGCCTCCCCCAACGTCGCCGCTACTATAATAAAGTTATTATCCCCTAAGCCTAAGTCTAACCCTAACACCCCCCTAAGTTAAATATAATTTAAATAAATCGAAATAAATTTACTATAATTAAATAAATTATTCCTATTTAAAACTAAATACTTAACTATAAAATAAACCCTAATATAGCTACAATATAACTATTAGTTACATTGTAGCTATTTTAGGATTTATATTTATTTTACAGGCAACTTTGTATTTATTTTAACTAGGTACAATAGCTATTAAATAGTTATTAACTATTTAATAGCTACCTAGTTAAAATAATTACAAAATTACCTGTAAAATAAATCCTAACCTAAGTTACAATTACACCTAAAACCACTATCAATAAATTAATTCAATAAATTACCTACAATTATCTAAACTAAAATACAATTAAATAAACTAAACTATAGTACAAAAAATAACAAACACTAAATTACAAAAAATAAAAAAATATTACAAGAATTTTAATCTAATTACACCTAATCTAAGCCCCCTAATAAAATAAAAAAGCCCCCCAAAATAATAAAATTCCCTACCCTATACTAAATTACAAAAGTAATCAGCTCTTTTACCAGCCCTTAAAAGGGCTTTTTGCGGGGCATTGTCCCAAAGTAATCAGCTCTTTTACTTGTAAAACCCACCACCCACACACCCCTACTCTAAAACCCACCCTGAAGATCAGCCTACCTTGAGCCGTGTTCACCCAGCCGGGCACCACTGGTCATCCGATCCATCCAGAAGTCTTCATCCGATGTGGCAGAAGAGGACATTTTGACCGGGAGAAGGCTTCATCCAAGAGGCATCTTCTATCTTCATCCATCCGGCGTGGAGCGGTTCCATCTTCAAGACATCCGACGCGGAGCATCCTCTTCTTTCCACGGCCGACGACTGAATGAAGGTTCCTTTAAATGACGTCATCCAAGATGGCGTCCCTCAAATTCCAATTGGCTGATAGGATTCTATCAGCCAATTGGAATTAAGGTAGGAAAATTCTGATTGGTTGATGCTATCATGTCCAATTTCACAAAAAGAACAGCACCATCCAAAGATGAGTAAAAGTGTATCTTTATTGGGACATCTCCAAACACAGCACAGAACACGACGTTTCACATGATTAAGGTCATCTGACCGAAACGTCGTGTTCTGTGCTGTGTTTGGAGATGTCCCAATAAAGATACACTTTTACTCATCTTTGGATGGTGCTGTTCTTTTTGTGAAATTGGACATTATTGGAGGTCATTGGCAGGACCTGGGTACGTGCACCTCCCTGCAGATTGATGCTGTTTTCATTTTTCCATATGGTTGATGCTATCAGCCAATCGGATTGAAGTTCAATCCGGTTGGCTGATTGGATCAGCCAATAGAATGCAAGGTCAATTCTATTGGCTGATCCATGATGGATGGATGAAGATAGAAGATGCCCCTTGGATGAAGCCTTCTTGCCCCATCGGATGAAGACTTCTGGATTGATCGGATAACCAGTGGTGCCCGGCTGGGTGAACACGGCTCAAGGTAGGGTGATCTTCAATGGGGTAGTGTTAGATTTTTTTAAGGGGGGATTGGGTGGGTTTTAGAGTAGGGGTGTGTGGGTGGTGGGTTGTAATGTTGGGGGGCTCTTGTATTCTTTTTTTACAGGTAAAAGAGCTGATTACTTTGGGGCAATGCCCAGCAAAAATCCATTTTAAGGGCTGGTAAAAGAGCTGAATGCTTTTTTAATTTAGTGGGGGTTTTTGTACTATAGTTTAGTTTATTTAATTGTATTTTAGTTTAGATCATTGTAGGTAATTTATTTAATTAATTTATTGATAGTGTAGTGTTAGGTGTAATTGTAACTTAGGTTAGGATTTATTTTACAGGTAATTTTGTAATTATTTTAACTAGGTAGCTATTAAATAGTTAATAACTATTTAATAGCTATTGTACCTAGTTAAAATAAATACAAAGTTGCCTGTAAAATAAATATAAATCCTAAAATAGCTACAATGTAACTAATAGTTATATTGTATCTATATTAGGGTTTATTTTATAGGTAAGTATTTAGTTTTAAATAGGAATAATTTATTTAATTATAGTAAATTTATTTTGATTTATTTAAATTATATTTAATTTAGGGGGGGTGTTAGGATTAGGGTTAGACTTAGGTTTAGGGGTTAATAACTTTATTATAGTAGCAGCGACGTTGGGGGCGGCAGATTATGGGTTAATAATTGTAGGTGGCGGCGACGATAGGGAGGGCATATTAGGGATTAATAAAATGTATTATAGTGTTTGCAAGGCAGGAGTGCGGTGGTTTAGGGGTTAATACATTTATTATAGTGGCAGTGATGTCCGGTCGGCAGATTGGGGGTTAATAAGTGTAGTTAGGTGGCGGCAACGTTGGGGGGGGGGACAGATTAGGGGTTAATAAATATAATATAGGTGTTGGCGATGTTAGGGACAGCAGATTAGGGGTTCATAGCTATAATGTAGGTCGTGGCGGTGTCCAGTCGGCAGATTAGGGGTTAAATAATTTTATTATAGGGTTTGCTATGTGGGGGGCCTCAGTTTAGGGGTTCATAGGTAGTTTATGGGTGTTAGTGTACTTTGTAGCACTGTAGTTAAGAGCTTTATGTTCCAGCGTTAGCCCATAAAATTCTTAACTACTGACTTTTTTATGTGGTAGGAGTCTTGGAGTTTGAGGCTGTACTGCTCATTTCTTCCAAGACTCGTAATACCGGCATTAGGCAAATCCCATAGAAAAGATAGGATACGCAATTGACGTAAGGGATTTGCGGTAGCCTCGAGTCGCGGAAAAAAGTGTGGTACACCTGTACCTGCCAAACTCGTAATACCAGGACCCCTTAACGCTGCTTTTTAAGGCTAACGCAGAACTCTAAATCTAGGTGTAAATTATTCCTATTTAAAATTAAATACTTACCTATAAAATAAACCCTAAGTTATTGTTAACTGACAGTCATCGATTTCGCTGTTCATCGGCTTCTTCGCAGCTTTCTTGCTAGCCTGTCACTAAGCACCCACACTAAACTATACTGTTTTACCCCCTAAACCGCCGCTCCCGGAGCCCCCCGCACCTAAATAAAGTTTAGCCCCTCTGCAACTATAATAAATATATTAACCCCTAAACCGCCACTCCCGGACCCCGCCGCCACCTACATTATACCTATTAACCCCTAATCTGCCCCCCTACACCACTGCTACCTACTTTATATAGCTACAATATAACTATTAGTTACATTGTAGCTATTTTAGAATTTATATTTATTTTACAGGCAACTTTGTATTTATTTTAACTAGGTACAATAGCTATTAAATAGTTATTAACTATTTAATAGCTACCTAGTTAAAATAATTACAAAATTACCTGTAAAATAAATCCTAACCTAAGTTACAATTACACCTAAAACCACTATGAATAAATTAATTCAATAAATTACCTACAATTATCTAAACTAAAATACAATTAAATAAACTAAACTATAGTGCAAAAAATAACAAACACTAAATTACAAAAAATAAAAAAATATTACAAGAATTTTAATCTAATTACACCTAATCTAAGCCCCCTAATAAAATAAAAAAGCCCCCCAAAATAATAAAATTCCCTACCCTATACTAAATTACAAAAGTAATCAGCTCTTTTACCAGCCCTTAAAAGGGCTTTTTGCGGGGCATTGCCCCAAAGTAATCAGCTCTTTTACCTGTAAAAAAAAATACAAGACCCCCCTCCAACATTGCAACCCGCCACCTACACACCCCAACTCTAAAACCCACCCGATCCCCCCTTAAAAAATCTAACACTACCCCATTGAAGATCACCCTACCTTGAGCCGTGTTCACCCAACCGGGCACCACTGGTCATCCGATCCGTCCAGAAGTCTTCATCCGATGGGGCAGAAGAGGACATTTGGACTGGGAGAAGGCTTCATCCAAGCAGCATCTTATATCTTCATCCATCCGGCGCGGAGCGGGTCCATCTTCAAGACATGCGATGCGGAGCATCCTGTTCTTTCCACGGCTGACGACTGAATGAAGGTTCCTTTAAATGACGTCATCCAAGATGACGTCCCTCAAATCCCAATTGGCTGATAGGATTCTATCAGCCAATTGGAATTAAGGTAGGAAAATTCTGATTGGTTGATGCTATCAGCCAATTGGATTGAAGTTCAATCTGATTGGCTGATTGGATCAGCCAATAGAATGCAAGTTCAATTCTATTGGCTGATCCATGATGGATGGATGAAGATAGAAGATGCCCCTTGGATGAAGCCTTCTTCCGGTCGGATGTCCTCTTCTGCCCCATTGGATGAAGACTTCTGGACGGATCAGATAACCAGTGGTGCCCGGCTGGGTGAACACGGCTCAAGGTAGGGTGATCTTCAATGGGGTAGTGTTAGATTTTTTAAGGGGGGATCAGGTGGGTTTTAGAGTAGGGGTGTGTGGGTGGTGGGTTGTAATGTTGGGGGGGTCTTGTATTCTTTTTTTACAGGTAAAAGACCTGATTACTTTGGGGCAATGACCAGCAAAAAGCCCTTTTAAGGGCTGGTAAAAGAGCTGATTACTTTTTCAATTTAGTATAGGGTACGGAATTTTATTATTTTGGGGGGCTTTTTTATTTTATAAGGGGGCTTAGATTAGGTGTAATTAGATTAAAATTCTTGTAATATTTTTTTATTTTTTGTAATTTAGTGGGGGGTTTTGTACTGTAGTTTAGTTTATTTAATTGTATTTTAGTTTAGATAATTGTAGGTAATTTATTTAATTAATTTATTGATAGTGTAGTGTTAGGTGTAATTGTAACTTAGGTTAGGATTTATTTTACAGGTAATTTTGTAATTATTTTAACTAGGTAGCTATTAAATAGTTAATAACTATTTAATAGCTATTGTACCTAGTTAAAATAAATACAAAGTTGCCTGTAAAATAAATATAAATCCTAAAATAGCTACAATGTAACTAATAGTTATATTGTATCTATATTAGGGTTTATTTTATAGGTAAGTATTTAGTTTTAAATAGGAATAATTTATTTAATTATAGTAAATTTATTTCGATTTATTTAAATTATATTTAACTTAGGGGGGTGTTAGGATTAGGGTTAGACTTAGGTTTAGGGGTTAATAACTTTATTATAGTAGCAGCGACGTTGGGGGCGGCAGATTATGGGTTAATAATTGTAGGTGGCGGCGACGATAGGGAGGGCATATTAGGGATTAATAAAATCTATTATAGTGTTTGCAAGGCAGGAGTGTGGTGGTTTAGGGGTTAATACATTTATTATAGTGGCAGTGATGTCCGGTCGGCAGATTGGGGGTTAATAAGTGTAGTTAGGTGGCGGCAACGTTGGGGGGGGACAGATTAGGGGTTAATAAATATAATATAGGTGTTGGCGATGTTAGGGACAGCAGATTAGGGGTTCATAGCTATAATGTAGGTCGTGGCGGTGTCCAGTCGGCAGATTAGGGGTTAAATAATTTTATTATAGGGTTTGCTATGTGGGGGGCCTCAGTTTAGGAGTTCATAGGTAGTTTATGGGTGTTAGTGTACTTTGTAGCACTGTAGTTAAGAGCTTTATGTTCCAGCGTTAGCCCATAAAATTCTTAACTACTGACTTTTTTATGTGGTAGGAGTCTTGGAGTTTGAGGCTGTACTGCTCATTTCTTCCAAGACTCGTAATACCGGCATTAGGCAAATCCCATAGAAAAGATAGGATACGCAATTGACGTAAGGGATTTGCGGTAGCCTCGAGTCGCGGAAAAAAGTGTGGTACACCTGTACCTGCCAAACTCGTAATACCAGGACCCCTTAACGCTGCTTTTTAAGGCTAACGCAGAACTCTAAATCTAGGTGTAAATTATTCCTATTTAAAATTAAATACTTACCTATAAAATAAACCCTAAGTTATTGTTAACTGACAGTCATCGATTTCGCTGTTCATCGGCTTCTTCGCAGCTTTCTTGCTAGCCTGTCACTAAGCACCCACACAAAACTATACTGTTTTACCCCCTAAACCGCCGCTCCCGGAGCCCCCCGCACCTAAATAAAGTTTAGCCCCTCTGCAACTATAATAAATATATTAACCCCTAAACCGCCACTCCCGGACCCCGCCGCCACCTACATTATACCTATTAACCCCTAATCTGCCCCCCTACACCACCGCTACCTACTTTATATAGCTACAATATAACTATTAGTTACATTGTAGCTATTTTAGGATTTATATTTATTTTACAGGCAACTTTGTATTTATTTTAACTAGGTACAATAGCTATTAAATAGTTATTAACTATTTAATAGCTACCTAGTTAAAATAATTACAAAATTACCTGTAAAATAAATCCTAACCTAAGTTACAATTACACCTAAAACCACTATCAATAAATTAATTCAATAAATTACCTACAATTATCTAAACTAAAATACAATTAAATAAACTAAACTATAGTGCAAAAAATAACAAACACTAAATTACAAAAAATAAAAAAATATTACAAGAATTTTAATCTAATTATACCTAATCTAAGCCCCCTAATAAAATAAAAAAGCCCCCCAAAATAATAAAATTCCCTACCCTATACTAAATTACAAAAGTAATCAGCTCTTTTACCAGCCCTTAAAAGGGCTTTTTGCGGGGCATTGCCCCAAAGTAATCAGCTCTTTTACCTGTAAAAAAAAATACAAGACCCCCCTCCAACATTGCAACCCGCCACCTACACACCCCTACTCTAAAACCCACCCAATCCCCCCTTAAAAAATCTAACACTACCCCATTGAAGATCACCCTACCTTGAGCCGTGTTCACCCAACCGGGCACCACTGGTCATCCGATCCGTCCAGAAGTCTTCATCCGATGGGGCAGAAGAGGACATTTGGACTGGGAGAAGGCTTCATCCAAGCAGCATCTTATATCTTCATCCATCCGGCGCGGAGCGGGTCCATCTTCAAGACATGCAATGCGGAGCATCCTGTTCTTTCCACGGCTGACGACTGAATGAAGGTTCCTTTAAATGACGTCATCCAAGATGACGTCCCTCAAATCCCAATTGGCTGATAGGATTCTATCAGCCAATTGGAATTAAGGTAGGAAAATTCTGATTGGTTGATGCTATCAGCCAATTGGATTGAAGTTCAATCTGATTGGCTGATTGGGTCAGCCAATAGAATGCAAGGTCAATTCTATTGGCTGATCCATGATGGATGGATGAAGATAGAAGATGCCCCTTGGATGAAGCCTTCTCCCGGTCCGGATGTCCTCTTCTGCCCCATTGGATGAAGACTTCTGGACGGATCAGATAACCAGTGGTGCCCGGCTGGGTGAACACGGCTCAAGGTAGGGTGATCTTCAATGGGGTAGTGTTAGATTTTTTTAAGGGGGGATCAGGTGGGTTTTAGAGTAGGGGTGTGTGGGTGGTGGGTTGTAATGTTGGGGGGGGTCTTGTATTCTTTTTTTACAGGTAAAAGACCTGATTACTTTGGGGCAATGACCAGCAAAAAGCCCTTTTAAGGGCTGGTAAAAGAGCTGATTACTTTTGCAATTTAGTATAGGGTAGGGAATTTTATTATTTTGGGGGGCTTTTTTATTTTATAAGGGGGCTTAGATTAGGTGTAATTAGATTAAAATTCTTGTAATATTTTTTTATTTTTTGTAATTTAGTGGGGGGGTTTTGTACTGTAGTTTAGTTTATTTAATTGTATTTTAGTTTAGATAATTGTAGGTAATTTATTTAATTAATTTGTTGATAGTCTAGTGTTAGGTGTAATTGCAACTTAGGTTAGGATTTATTTTACAGGTAATTTTGTAATTATTTTAACTAGGTAGCTATTAAATAGTTAATAACTATTTAATAGCTATTGTACCTAGTTAAAATAAATACAAAGTTGCCTGTAAAATAAATATAAATCCTAAAATAGCTACAATGTAACTAATAGTTATATTGTAGCTATCTTAGGGTTTATTTTATAGGTAAGTATAGGTAAGTAATAACTTCAAAATTACCTGTAAAATAAATCCTAACCTAAGTTACAAATACACCTAACACTACACTATCAATAAATTAATTACATAAATTAACTACAATTATCTATAATAAAATACAATTAAATAAACTATGTTTACAGTGGCAGCGATGTCCGGTTGGCAGATTAGGGGTTAAAAAGGTTATTTAAGTGTTTGTGATGTGCGGGGGGGCCTCGGTTTAGGGGTTAATAGGTAGTTTATGGGTGTTAGTGTACCTTTTAGCACTTTAGTTAAGAGTTTTATGTTACGGCGTTAGCCTATAAAACTCTTAACTACGGACTTTTAAATGCGGTAGGATTCTTGACAGGAGAGGCTGTACTGATTTGCTACAGCTAAGAGAATGCAATGACTGCTATTTTGCCTTCAAATAAATGTATAAGGTTTTTGCAACATTTTCCTAAACTTAGTGAATTAAGTATCCTCTACTGATGGGGTCTCTTCTGATTCAGAGGTTGCCACGTCAGAGACTGATATAAACAAATCTTTTTATTCAAGTTAGAATATATTCATTCTCTCTTAAAGAAAGTTTTGTTTACTTTAGGTATTGAGGAGTCTAAACCTCCTGATGATAAAGCTAGTAATTGTCTAAATTCTGTATTTAAGACTACTGTTATTACTCCTGAAGTATTTCCTATTCCTGATGCTATCTCTAATGTGACTGCTAAAGAATGGTCTAAGCCTGGTACCTCTTTTAACCCTTCTTCTAGGTTTAAGAAATTGTATCCTATACCTGTAACCAAGGATCCTTTAGATAGGAAACTTGAATCTTATCCAAGAAGGGCATATTTTCTTTCTGGCTATATTCTTAGACCTGTTATATTTATGGCTGATGTTGCTGCTGCTTCTACTTTTTGGTTGGACAGTTTAGCACAGCAGTTGTCTTCAGATTCTGAATTATCTAACATTATTGTTTTACTTCAACATGCAAATCATTTTATTTGTGATGCTATATTTGATGTTAGGAAGATCAATGTCAAATCCATGTCTTTACCTATTTTAACTAGAAGAGCTTTATGGCTTAAATATTGGAATGCTGACATGGTGTATAAAACTAGATTATTAACTCTCTCTTTTCGAGGTAAAGATCTTTTTGGTTCACAATTGGATTCTATTAGCTCCACTGTTACTGGAGGTAAGGGAGTTTTTCTGCCCCAAAACAAGAAATCTAAGGGTAGATTTAAAGCTTCCAATCGTTTTTGTTCCTTTCATAAGAATAGAGAACAGAAAACTACTCCTTCCCTTAAGGCCTCTGGCTCTAATTGGAGACCATTTCCGTATTGGAATAAATCCGAGCCTTATAAGAAACCAAATCCTGCCCCTAAACCTATAAGAAGGTGCGGCGCTCAAGCCAGTTCTTCTGGTAGGAGGCAGACTTAAGATATTTCAAAGAGTTTGGACAGACTCTGTCCTAAATCAATGGATTCAGAAAATAATTTCTTAGGGGTGTCGAATAGGATTCAAAATAAGACTTCCTTTGGGAAGATTCTTTCTTACCCATGTAACAAAAACCCAGTAAAAGCTCAAGTCTTTCTGATATGTGTTTCAGATCTAGAACTTTCAGGGGTAATTTTTTTCCCAGTTCCACAGCAGGAACAAGGATTGGGGTTTTAATTCAAATCTATTCATTGTACCTATAAAGGAAAATTCTTTCAGACCTTTTTTGGATCTGAAAACTTTATATGGTTTTATAAGAGTCCCAACTTTCAAGATGGTGACTATAAGGACTATTCTGCCTTTTGTTCAGCAAAGTCACTTCATGTCCACAATAGACTTACAGGACGCTTACCTTCACAATCCGATTTATCCAGATCACTATCTTTTTCTGAGATACTCTTTTCTAAACAAGCTTTACCAATCTGTTGCTCTTCCATTTGGCCTTGCAACAGCACCAAGAATATTCTAAATAGCTTTAGGTGCCCTTCTATCTGTAATCAGAGAGCAGGGTATTGCTGTGTTTCCTTATTTGAACGATATCTTGGTACTAGCTCAATCTTTTCATTTAGCAAAATCTCACACGAAACAACTAGTGTGATTTCTTCAAGAACATGGTTGGAGGATCAATTTACAAAAAGAGTTTCTTGATTCCTCAGACAAGGTTCACCTTTTTAGGTTTCCAGATAGATTCAGTGTTCATGACTCTTTCTCTGACAGACTATAGGCTAATGAAGTTAGTTTAAGCTTGTCTAAACCTTCAGTCTCTATCATTCCCTTCAGTGGCTATGTACATGGAAGTTTTAGGTCTCATGACTGCAGAATCGGACGCAATCCCCTTTGCTTGTTTTCATATGAGGCCTCTACAGCTTTGCATGTTGCACCAATAGTGCAGGGATTATACTCAGATATTACAACTGATATACTTAAATCCCAACACTCAACTTTCTCTGACTTGGTGGTTAGACCATCACCTTACTGTTCAAGGGGCCTCTGTGTTCGTCCTACCTGGACTGTGATCACAACAGATGCAAGTCTTACAGGTTGGGGAGCTGTCTGGGGGTCTCTGACATCACAAAGGGTTTGGAAACCTCAAGAGGCGAGGTTACCAATCAATATTTTAGAACTCTGTGCTATTTTCAGAGCTCTTCAGGTGTGGCCTCTATTGAAGAGAGAACTTTGCATTTGTTTTCAAACAGACAATGTCACAACAGTGGCAAATGTCAATCATTAAGGAGGGATTCACAGTCCTTCAGCAATTAAGGAAGTATATTGGATACTTTCTTGGGTGGAATCCAACTCTTGTCTAATCTCTGCGATTCTTATCCCAGGTGTAGACAATTGGGAAGCGGATTATCTCAGCCATTAGACTTTACTCTGGGGGAGTGGTCTCTCCATCCAGATGTGTTTTTTTTATCTTGTACAGATGTAGGGTCTTCCAGAAATAGATCTGATGGCCTCTCATCTAAACTGGAAGCTTCCCAGATACCTTTTCAGGTCCAGGGATCTTCAGGCGGAGATGGTGGATGCCTTAGCAGTTCCTTGGTTTTACCAACCTGCTTATATTTTTCCGCCTCTGGTTCTTCTTCCAAAGGTGATCTCCAAGATCGTAATGGAACAATCTCATGTGTTTCTGATAGCAGCAGCATTGCCTCACAGGTTTTGGCATGCGGATCTTGTCCAGATGTCCAGTTGCCAGCCTTGGCCACTTCCTTTAAGGTCAGACCTTCTGTCTCAAGGGACAGGATCTCAAATCTCTACATTTGAACGCATGGAAATTGAACGCTTAGTACTTAGTCATAGAGGTTTCTCTGACTCAGTGATTAGCACTATGATACAGGCTTGTAAGTCTGTTTCAAGGAACATTTATCATTGGATTTGGAAAACCTATATTTTATGGTGTTCCACTCATAATTATTCTTGGCATTCTTTCAGAATTCCTAGGATTTTACAGTTTCTTCAGAATGGTTTGGATAGGGGTTTGACTGCAAATACTTTGAAAAGACAAATTTCTGTTCTCTGTCATATTTCATAGAAAGATTGCTAAACTTCCTAATGTTCACTGTTTTGTTAAGGCTTTGATTCGTATCAAACCTGTTCTTAAATCTATTTCTCCTCTTTGGAGTCTCAATTTGGTTTTGAAGATTTTGCAGGCTTCTCCTTTTGAGCCTATGTATTCTCTGGATATTAAATTTCTTTCTTGGAAACTATTATTTCTTGTGGCTATCTCTTCTTCTAGAAGAGTTTCTGAATTATCTGCTCTCTCTTATCTGAGTCTCCTTATCTGATTTTCCATTAAGATAAAGCTGTTTTGCGTTTTTCATTTAAATGTTTGCCTTAAGTTGTGAATTCTAACAACATCAATAGGGAAATTGTTGTTTCTTCCTTGTGTCCTAATCCTAAGAATACTCTTGAAAGGTCTCTTTGGATGTGGTAAGAGCTTTTAAATATTATGTTGAGGCTACTAAAGATTTTAGAAAGACTTCTAGTCTATTTGTTATTTTTTTTCTGGCTCCAGAAAAGGTCAGAAAGCCTCTGCCATTTCTTTGGCATCTTAGTTGAAACTTCTGATTCACAAAGCTTATTTGGAGGCGGGGCAGTCTCTGCCTCAGAGATTTACAGCTCATTCTACTAGATCAGTTGCCACTTCTTGGGCTTTTAAGAATGAAGCTTCAGTCAATCAAATTTGCAAAGCAGCAACTTGGTATTCTTTGCATAACTTTACTTAATGTTACCATTTTTTATGTGTTTGCTTCTTTGGAAGCAGCCTTTAGTAGAAAGGTTCTTCAGGTAGTTGTCTCAGTTTGATTCTAGTGCCTTTGATTTTAGTTTTTTTTATTTTAAAGAAAGCTTAATTATTATTTTTTTGGATTTAATTTCTCAGCGGTTTTAGCTGTTGTTATTTTATCCCTCCCTCTCTAGTGACTCGTGGATTTCCACATCTTGGGTATTATATCCCATTCTCCACTAGCTCATGTACTCTTGACACTTACATGGAAAAAAACATAATTTATGTAAGAACTTACCTGATAAATTAATTTATTTCATACTGGCAAGAGTCTATGAGACCCACCCTATTTTTTGTAGTTATGATTTTTTGTACAAAGCACTTTATTTTTTCCAGTTCCTATTTTTGTATGCTTTTTACTTCTTTTACACCTCACTTCTTGGCTACATATTAAACTAAGGTATGAGTGAGGTGGAAGGTGTATTTATAGGCATTTTGAAGTTTGGGAAACTTTGCCTCCTCCAGGTAGGAATGTATATCCCATACGTCACTAGCTCATGGACGCTTGCCACTATAAAATAAATGAATTTATCAGGTAACTTCTTACATAAATTATGTTATTTTTGTGCTACACTTGTTATCTAGCCTTATGTGCTGATTGTCATTTATAAGGGAGATTGCACCTTGCATCTGAACTGCACTCTTGTGAGTTTAGGCACTTCATTTATATGACGACAAGCAATAAGAATCCTACACCTTTCTGTCATTTTTGATAAAGAGGGCTATGACTAAAAAACTGGAAAAAATAACTGAATATTATATGCATTTTGCTTATTTCAAAGTGTGTCATGCTAATATCATTAGAAAGTTCCCACTGAAGCACTTGTTAAACGGATAGTAAACACCTTAAGATTGTCATATACGTTATGTTATGCATTATAAAAATTAGAATAGCATCAGTTGTATTTTTCTAATGTGTATTCAACAGACAAAAAGGTATACAAGCTATTTTTTATACTTTATTTTTATAAATCAAATTTAAACAATTTTAACAACATTAACATTAA
Organism: Bombina bombina; assembly: GCF_027579735.1. Classification (NCBI taxonomy): domain Eukaryota; kingdom Metazoa; phylum Chordata; class Amphibia; order Anura; family Bombinatoridae; genus Bombina; species Bombina bombina. The sequence goes on along the minus strand of NC_069501.1, from coordinate 110,189,265 downwards.
CAATTCCACATATATGCACACAAAGTATCTTCATGGAATTCTGTTGTTTAACTCTAAAAGTGAATAATTAGGATTACAAAAATATAAATAAATCAATAAGTTGTCATGTTTGTAAAGACTATATAGAAAAGATAAAACTTCAACAACTAAAAATCATGTGAAATGTTTTTCTTTAGATCCCTTTTGGCATTGCTGATCTTTATGGTAAGTTGGGTCCTTGTTATCTTTTTTCGGTCAATGGTTGCCCTGTTGATTGTCCTGTATAATGATTTTGGAGATTCTGAAAAAAGAAATAGACATATATACATTAAAAGAAAAATACTAACAACTGAAAATGAAAGGTAAGAGCAGAAAATACTATATTCATAAATGCTGCTTTCTGTGATCTAAAAAATTAGCTTGAATAAAATAAATTAAATTAAATATTATGTCTTTGCTAAAATACAATTTATATGGAATCTCAACAGTTTTTGAGAAATAACACATTACTTTAAATATACTGCTATTTAAAGGGACAGAAAACTCCAACATTTTCTTTCATGATTTGGATAGAACATACAATTTTAAACAACTTTCCAATTTATTTCTATTATCAAATTTTCTTTATTATCTTTTTATGCTTTGCTGAAGGAACAGCACTGCACTACTGACAGGAAGCTGAACACATCTAGTTAGCCAATCACAAGAGACAAATGTGTGCAGGCACCAATCAGCAGCTCGCTACCACTAGTGTAGGATATGTGCGTATTCTTTTTCAACAAGAGATAATACGAGAAAAAAGAACATTTGAAAATAGAATTGAATTTAAAAGTGTCTAAAATTACATGCTCTATCCGAATCCTGCAATGTTTATTTTTCACTTTCCTATCCCTTTAAGCAGAAAAACCTAGCTAAATGCATTGGCAAATCTACCATTCATGAAAATGACAAGATGCTATTTAATTAATGGGATTATTTCATAGCTTGATTGACTGGCAGTTGGTCATAGTACAAGCAGTGATATGTGCTACTATTTAGAAAGATTCCTATATTGCATTCACTAAATACCGTAATCGCAGTGATATTATGCAGTTGTGTAAATTCATCAGAGAAGGTGATCTACTGTAACTGTCTACTGGTTCATTAAGATAATGTTAAAGACTTCACTTGAAATTAGTATAGAATGTATTACAGAAACCAGGATCCAATCTATTAGGTCTATATCACTCCATGTTTTAAAAGGCCAAGAGTATGTAATAAAATGTCCTGCTGTACATACCTCAGGGATTAGTTCAAAGTGGTTCAACTTCCTGCAACAGGACTGCCTCTCATGTGTATCATAAGGAGAGGCAATATACAAACTCAGCTGTTATTTATTGTTGTAAGCTTAACAGGAGTGAAATGGGTTTATTGCAGATGTAACATTATACGTAGACTTAAGAGTTTTTAAAACTGTCTTGTTTTTAATAAGGGAGTTAATGCCTCCCAATAATTTGATTTCCAGATACAAATAGTAAGTGTATCTGATATCAGAGAGGTAAACTCATGATATGACATAAACCAACAAAGAGATATGATATGATCCAACAAACAGGATGGGCAATAAACTGACTTCCTGTTTCTCTGGCATTCACTAAATAGTAAATCAGCTCATGTTACTCTATAATATGTATCAAGAGACCCAGTCGCATTGTGGGTTGCGACAGGAAGTAATGGACAGTGCACAAATAAAGTTTAAAAGAAAAATACAATAAAAAATAATAATTTAAAATTATTAATAATACAAATTATAATTACTTTTATTAGGTAAAAGCCACTGCTTGGTGCTTTTTTTTTATTAGTTATTACAATAAAATAATAAATCTATAGGATAATCTATAGACAGACCACCCACAATCCCAATAAGCAGGTACATATAGCACTTACCAACTCAAAGGGAGGCATAAGATGTCTGCAGTGCACGGTTATGATGTTTGGTGTTATACAAATTGCCGTAGAAGGATTCAGTTAGTTGTGTCTAACTCCATTTAGGAGACTGGTAATCTGTGAAAATAGAAAGCAACAAGCAAAACGACGAAAGCACAAACCATTCTTCTACAAAAAGAACATAATATTGTAACATTTCAGAGTTTGTTGGATATACATATGATTATATGAATACGTCTGCAGAATGGCAGCAAATTGCAGCTCTGAAGTGAAATTCATCTACGTGCTTTTTTAATTTATAAACCCAAAAAGGTTGAGCATTTAAGTTTTGATCACAGTAAAAAATGATAAAATATTTTACATTTTAAACAATTTAAAAAAAATCTGTACGTGGACAATCCTGTTATTGATGAGCTTTTTCTACCTGCAATCGGTGCCATCTATTACCCCTCAACTGACAGGGTTAATTCAGCTAATCTGGCTGCTCAAGCAGTTGTCAGATTTCACATTTACAGTTATTTTTTGTCACAACACTGTATACGTCTTCTATATGTAAAATGATCTCTTGAAAAAAAATATGGAATTCCAGTGCAGGATATGAAACAGACTGAGCTCCACTGTAAAAAAATGTAAAATGCTCAACGGGTCATGTAGGAGAAACGTAGGGTAGTCAAGCTCCAAGTCTGCAGACACATCTAAGTTAGGAATTACATATTGTGTTATGCTTTTCTTTTCAGATTTTTACTACATTTTGAATTTAATTTTAAATACTTATTCTATATAATCCTATCATTTATATATATAATTTTTTTTACTATGATCAAAATGTTTCTGCTACTGATAATAAATTGTAGATCTCTTTCCATCTCATATAATTGCCTAACCAGGAGTAATTTATTACTTTTTCAGGATAATGTACTTGGTTTGTGAGTATTCACATCTTAGAGTTTTAAATAATCTTTAGATTATAAGATTCTACATTCATATCATTTTCATATTTTCCATCTAACATTATCAAGTACAAAACCCACAAATAAAAATCCAGCTTTACTTAGAAATGTTATATAATCAGATATCTATGTGGTTTTAGTGAGGTAATGTCATGTTAATTCCTAGACATAATACAGCTATTCTGCTTACTTCTCTATGGTATAACTTTCATTATATAATAATACTCATCCCTGTTTAACAGTGTAACTTTAAGGTTACGATATACAAGTTATTGAACTTAATTTTAAAGCTCTCCAAAAAAAAAGAAAACCAGAATACATCTTTGAAAGACAAACCTAGTACTGCCAAATAACAAGTATATAAACACACACAAGTTCTGTACTATATGACACAATAATAAATGTTATACTTTCAATGGTTTATATACTACATATGACATGAAATAGCTAAATACATAGAAATATAAAACATTACTCCTGTATTCACTGAGAACTGCATGGTTAAAGGTGTTTATTGAAAGAAGAACTGGACAAAGTTAAGATATATATAAATATTTCCAACAAGTACATATTTATAATAGCTGCATTGAATTTATATTATAAAAATAAAAAAGATAAAATCATACTTCTTATAAATAAATGTTATTAAGTGTATTTAAAATATATTTAGGAGGGCATTATTACATTTAGCTGCACAACTAACATTAACACTAAAAGGTCTGATTAAGCTCAGAAACCACCGCAAAGTGATTTCAATATTATTTCTAGCCAAATAAATTAGTTTCAATCAAAGTTAGATTTATCAAATAACACTTTTAACATATTATTGTTACATGTAGATTAGAAATTCATATAATTAGTATTTTTTTTGTTAAAAATAGAATGCCACTGGTTACATCATAGTTGCTAGGATGATATAAGGCTGAGAATTTAAGTTTTGATCACAGTAAAAAAAAGATAAAATATATTACATTTGAACCAATTTAAAAAAAATAAATCACCAGCAATAGGTGCCATAGGTGCCCTCAATTGACAGGATTAAATCAGATAATCTGGGTGCTCAATTAGTTGTCAGATTTGACATTTGCAGTTGTTTTTTCTCACAACACTGCATACGTCTTCTATATGTAAAATGATCTCTAGAAAAAAACATGGAATTCCAGTACAGGATATGAAACAGACTGAGCTCCACTGCAAAAAAATTGAAAAAGTAAAAAAAAATGCTCAACGGGTCATGTAGGAGAAACGTAGGGTAGTCAAGCGCCAAGTCTGCAGACACATCTAAGTTAGGAATTACATATTGTATTATGCTTTTCTTTTCAGAGTTTTTAATTTAATTTTAAATATTTATTCCATAGAATCCCATCATTCAAATATTATGTATAGCATTTATATATATATATATATATATATATATATATATATAAAATGATATACATATTTACTATGATCAAAATGTTTCTGCTACTGATAATAATTTGCAAATCTATAATTGCCTAATCATGACTGCTTTATGTGAAACTAGTTTCTTGATGCTTTCTAGTCTCTCCAGTAGAATCTACTTGTTTAATCTTGAGTTTATAATATAAAATCAGTGCAACTGTGATAAAATTGTAACTTGCTATTTTCAAGACACCTCTGTAATATTTAAATATTCCACAGAGAAATTCAATGAATCTAATAATAATAATTTAAGATGGCTACCAAAAAGTAACTTGACCAGCAAAAATAAATATTCTTCTTTGTTTCCATACTTGCATAACTGAGTTGCTCCAATATATATAAAAAAAATGTTATCCAAAATTGAAAGAGAAATATCATATTTAATTTTTAAATATAAAGAAATCAAATTACTCTATGTAGGAGATAAACAATACTTATTAAACATTACCATTTTTCATCTGTAGATTCTACATTCATATCACTTGCATGTTCTCTATCTAACAATATCAAGTACAAAACCCACAACAAAATAATAAGCTTAACCTAGAAACTTTATACTATCTTTCCAATGTCTATGTGGTTTTTAATTGAGATATGGTCAAGTTTCAAACATCCATCCCAAGGCATAATTTAGCTTTCTATTTACTTATCTACAGTAACTTTCATTACATCTGCTTAGTTTACAATATTTATTACTCACACAAATATAATACTCATCCCTGGGAAGTGTGACTTTTAGGTTAGGAAATAAAATAAATTCAATTTACTTTCTAGGTTTTTTGGAAAAATACCCTAAAGATATCTTTTTAAGCCAAACCTAGAACTGCTAAATAACAAGTACACACACAAGTTTAGTACTGTATGACACAGAATGTTATACTCTGGAAAGAGTATGTACTACATATGACATGAGATAGATAATTCATATAGATATAAAACATTACTCCTGTATTCAGTAAGAGCTGCATTGGTTAAAGGTGTATATTGAAAGGAGAACCGGACAAAAGTAAGATAGAATATTTCCAACAGTACATGTTTAAAACAGTTTAATTGTATTGAATGTATATTAGAAAAAAGCAAAAACATAAAAATCATAACTCTTATAAATAAATGTTATTGAGTGTATTTAAACTATTTGTCAATAGGTGAGCGTTATTACATTTGGAAGGAGTTGTAAACTATCATTAATTAACACTGAAATGCCTGATTAAGCTCAGCAATCGATGCAACGTGATTTTGATATTATTGTTAGCCAAATAAAATGGTTTCAAATTTAGATTTATCAAATGGCATTAGAAACTTTGAACATATTATTGTTACATGTAGATTAGAATTTCATATCATTCATTTTTTTCTGTTAAAATGGTATGCCACTAGTCACACCATAATCGCTAGGGTGATGAAAGGCTAAGAATTTAATTTTTGATCACAATAAAAATGAATAAAATATATAAAATTTGAATAATGAACAATTTTGTATGTGGACAATAAACTTATTTAATGAGACTTTTCCCCTTGTAATAGGTGCATCTATAAACCCTTAACTGTTAGAGTTGATTCAGCAAATCTGGCTTGTTAAGCAGTTATCAGCTTTAAACTGTACAGCTTGTTTTATCTCACAACACTGTACACTTCTTCTATATATAAAAAAAAAAATAATTTCTAGAAAAAACAATAACATGGAATTCCAGTACAGGATATGAAACAGACTGAGCTTCACTGCAAAAATATAAAAAAGTTTAAAAAAAAAAGCTCAACGGGTCATGTAGGAGAAACGTAGGGTAGTTAAGCGCCAAGTCTGCAGACACATCTAAGTTAGGAATTACATATTGTATTATGCTTTTCTTTTCAGATTTTTTGCTACATTTTTTATTTAATTTTGAATAATTATTGCATAAAATCCTATCATTCAAATGCTATATATCTATTCATATTTACAATGATCAAAATGTTTCTGCTACTAATAATAATTTGCAAATCCCTTTCCATCTCATATTATTGCATAATTATGACTACTTTATATGAGATTGGTTTTATGATGCTTTCTAATCTCTCTGGTGGAATCTCCTTTTTTTTTTATTATGAGCATTCACATCTTATACAATTAGTGTAACTGTGATGAAAATGTGACTTTTAATTTATCCAAACTGCTTTTAAAAAAAAAAAATTAAAAAATTCTCAGTAATATTTAAATATTTCACAGAGATGTTGAATGAATCTAACAAATGTAAGATGGTTAACAAAAAGTAACTCAACCAGAAAAAAACAATCAATTGTTGCATATCAAAATACAAACATTCTGCTATGTTTCCATACTTGTTCCCTTACAAAAAATACAATTTTTTAATAACAAATTGAAAGAGAAATATCATATATAATTTAATAGAAAAAGAAGAAGCGCATCATGTCGCACATTGCTGCACATTGCTAAATGCCGACAGCATATACTGTCGGCATTTATTATTGCACCAGCAGTTCTGGTGAACTGCTGATGCAATCCCGCCCCCTGCAGATTCGCGGCCAGGGGGTGTCAATCAACCTGATTGAATTCGATCAGGTTTATTTCTGTCCGCCGCCTCAGAGCAGGCAGACAAGTTATGGAGCAGCGGTCTTTAGACTGCTGCTTCATAACGTCTTGATAACTTCTGTTTCCGGCGAGCCTGAAGACTCACCGGAAACAAGGGGCCTCAAGATGCATACAGAGCTTGATAAATATGCCCCATTATTGTTACCTGTAGATTAGAATTTCATATATAATTTGTTTTCTGTTAAAAACTAAACGCCACTGGTCCCACCATAATAGCTAGGGTGATGTAAGGTTGAGGATTGAAGTTTTGAACACAGTAGAAGTTTTGAACACAGTAAAAATGAATAAAATATATTAAATCTGTAACAGCTTAAATAACAATTATATATGTGAACAATAGGCTCATTTATTGAGCTTTGCCCTCATGTAAAAGGTGCCATCTATTACCCCTAAACTATTAGGATTTATTAAGCAAATCTGGCTGCTTAAGCAGTTGTCAGCTTTCACATTTACAGTACTGTATACGTCTTCTATATGTAAAATGATCTCTAGAAAAAAACATGGAATTCCAGTACAGGATATGAAACAGACTGAGCTCCACTGCAAAAAATTGAAAAAGTAAAAAAAAATGCTCAACGGGTCATGTAGGAGAAACGTAGGGTAGCTCCAAGTCTGCAGACACATCTAAGTTAGGAATTACATATTGTGTTATGCTTTTCTTTTCAGATTTTTACTACATTGTTAAGTTTCTTTTTGAATAGTTATTGTATAGAATCCCATCATTCAAATGCTATATATACATCTATACATATTTATATGATCAGGTGTTTCTGCTACAAATAATAATTTGCAAACCTCTTTCCGTCTGATATGATAGCCTAACCATGCCTACTCATTTACCAAACAATGATTGCTACTTCAGAGGCCCATTGTTTCAGACTTGCCTTGTCTTAAGACTGCTGCTACTTGACCTGTCTGCCACCTAAAAGGTGGTGAATTGAAATAATCCTGATCCAATCCGATAGGGATGCTTGACAGCCCCTGCTAGCAGCCGATTGGCTGCCAATGAGCATGGGGAGTCATTACACAAGCATTGCTGGTGCAAAGCTTAAACAATGTTAAATAGGGACAGCATATGCTGTCTGCTCACAGAGATGTCTTGTGCTCAATTGTGAGCATTTTAGATTGTATAATATTAAACAGTGCAACTGTGGTAACAGTACTACTTTTGTATTTTTCCAAACTGCCATTTTTAAGACATTTCTATAATATCTAACTATTTCACACATAATTTAAGTAAACCTAGTAATAGGAATATAAACACTAACATAAAGGCATAACAGTGAGATGTATGAACATACCTTTTATCTGTATTTGGTAATGAAGCCTTTCTTCTTACCTTACCTTTATAAATTACTTGTAAGAATGCCTCGATCAGAAATCTTTGTTCCTCCTAGATTCCCACTTTACATGTCCTGCTTGTTATGATAAGAATAGAAAACGTGATTAGATTAGCTATCACTACCTATCTACCTTTGGATCCACCTACCTACCTTTCAATCTACCTACCGATCTACCTACCAATCTACCTACCTACCAATCGACCTACCGGTCTACTTTCCTACCGATCGACCTACCTACCGATCGACCTACCTACCGATCGACCTACCTACCAATCGTACGACCAACCAACCAAAGCATTTTGTCAAACAAACATGACTGAAGCAGTATGTGGTCTAAATTTGCTTGAGTTAAAGGGACATTGTACATTAGATTTTTCTTTGCATAAATGTTTTGTAGTTGACACATTTATATAGCCCATCTGGTAGTGTTTTTGTAACAATGTATAGTTTTGCTTATTTTTTAATAACATTGTGCTGATTTTCAGACGTCTAACCAAGTCTCAAAGTATCAGATGTATATACTTGTTTACAGACTATTGTTGGCTCCTGTTTGTCTAATCTGTCTTTTCATATGCAGGTAAGGGGGGATGGGGGTGGGGTCTGCTCTTCCTGGTTTCCCAGCCCCTTTCACTGGGTGTCCAAGCCTAACCTCATCAACAATGCTAAACTTGGAGCTTCTAAGTAAGTTTTTAAAAGTTTTTTTACTGGATTTTTAGATCAGTATCTTTGCATATTCTTCTTTATAGTAGTGTCTATTACATGCAGTTATATCAAAATTGGTGAATACTGTCCCTTTAATAAAAGTTGTGCCAACAATCTCTGCTTTAAACAAGAAATGTTTTAATGTATCTCAGAATAAGAAAAACAACATTCCTAAGAGTGAAGATAGCTTTTTATTGCTTAGATGGTGGGGATATTTGTGTAAGAAACATCTGACATAGTAGAAATAGGATACAAGGCTTGTCAGAGAGTGTAAATGGCACTAGAGGGTGAATGGAATCATATGGCAACATGTTAAATAAGTAGAAAGTGATTTGCAGTTAAAAGGAAGAAATAATGATGGAAAGATATAGAAATAGAAGAAAAGGGATATCAGATGCTTAAAGAGACATATATCTCCATATGGTGTTATTCTATGTTTTATATGTAAAATGCGTGTGAGTATCTGCATGTGCCTTGGGCCTCTATTTAACAAGGTCTGGCCGACCTGATCCGACAGTGCGGATCAGGTCCGCCAGACCTCGCTGAATGCGGAGAGCAATACGCTCTCCGTATTCAGCATTGCACCAGCAGCTCACAAGAGCTACTGGTGCAACGCCGCCCCCTGCAGACTCGCAGCCAACGGGCCGCCAGCAGAGGGAGTGTCAATCAACCCGATTGTACTCAATCGGGTTGATTTCCGGCGATGTGTGTCCGCCTGCTCAGATCAGGGGGACAGGTTATAGAGCAGCGGTCTTTGTGACTGCTGCTTCATAACTGCTGTTTCTGGCGAGTCTGAAGACATGCCAGAACACGGGCTGTCAAGCTCCTTACGGAGCTTGATAGATAGGCGCCTTGGTGTTGATCTGACTGAGCAAACAAATCTCACATTTACATCCCTTTATATAAATGCTACATTTTTGTTAAGAAATACCTTGTACTTCATCTGCTTTAGAGTTTTCTGTGTCCCAGAAGCTGTAGCAGGAGTAGAGATATGACAATAGCAGCATGATCTGCAATCTATGACATCACACTGGAGACGTTTTCTGTTGCCTAGAGACAAGTTTACTTATTTTGATGCAACAAGTTAGGTTTGCTTCATAAAATTAGGTTGAATAATCAAAAGAGGGAGAAATTGAAATATGAAAGGGAAAATATGAAGAAACTAAAAAAGCAAGTGTAAAGAAAGAAATGTACAATAAATCTATGGAAAACAAATATATAGAAAATGATGATTTGCCCCTCACAATATATAAGGCAATATGATGTCTTTATTTAAATGTGTAGATGATTCTCTTACAGGAGAGGTTGTTCTGCAGGTACTTAAGTAAACAATGACATATACCTTTAAAACTAGGTATGTGCAAAATTCTTTATTTGTATATTCTCTTGTCCAACTAATCCCAAATATGGCAGAGAGTAGCAGCATTCAGCTATTTTCAGTGCTGGATATATTAGTGTTAAAGTGCAACACACAAAGATCTGGCTTTGCACCTGTAGTGAACTCTGTATTCCACACTGAAAAAATCCTATCCATGTGTAATGATGGCAGAGAAATTAGAATATGATATGGTTAAAACTGTATCCCTAATGGATAATATGTACCTTTGTCATTTGTTTGTTTGATTCCTATATTTAATGACAACATGCAGAAAAGCCCTTCCAGCTCAGTTAATGGTTTAAGTAGGGATATCAGATTGTACTTGTACAAGTCCTCTATCTGGGCTGCTAACTAATGCAATGACTTGATAAACAGCATTAAATATTGGAAGACTTTCACATCAAGTCAGAAAAAAAGCAATATTATATTGATGCTTTGTTATTAATGCTGCACTGTCACTGTACAACAGAATTGAAAATATCAACATACCATTGTTCTGATCCTAACTGACATACATCACATAAGCTATTTGTACCTCTATGTAAAAATAAAATAGTGCATTGGCAGTGGAGGAATGTGTTTATCTCATGAATAATGTACAAGTCTGAAAAGATATTCAGTAGTGTGACAAGTTGAATGTACATGGTCATGGCATTGGTTATGATTTTGATTTGATTAAAATGTCAATTAGTTGAGTTCTTGTTAAAATAAATCATAGGTAATTTTTTTTCCTCACCTATTTGCTGATAGAATCCTTGTGCTGCTTGCACCTGCACTGCTTTGTTTGTCTGACTGAAAAGATTTGACAGCCACAGCATCATCAGCAATCTATGACATCACATTGGTGAAGCTTCCTGTTGCCTAGAAACAGGTGTACATACTATGCTGCAGCATGTTGCTGACATCACATTGGTGAAGCTTCCTGTTGCCTGGAAACAGGTGTACACTATGCTGCAGCATGTTAAGCTGACATTACAATAGTGATAATAATGAAGCTTTATGTTTATATTTAGAGATAGGCCTCTTTGCTGCCTCATGTTAGTTTGAACAATCAATATAGGGATAAATGTAATGTGAAAACTATGTGAAGGCATTAAAAGAAAACTGATTTATACAATAAATTAATGTACTATGAAGAAGTTCAAAATTAAATTCAGAGAAAACAACACAAGATTGGAAAAAGATGTGAGGTGTAGAAAGTGTCACATAGGGTAAGGGTAGAAAAAGAGAGAAAATGTAGTAATAAGAAAAAAGAATAATTTCAGTAGTAGTAGTTTTCAGCTCTTGAACGTTAGCTGTGTAAGCTATTTGCTTGCTCTGACTAAATTCTTGCCACACTAGGGTTTGCTATTAGTTCTGGTGGTATAACAAAGGGGCCTAAGCCTGAGACCAAAAGAGTATGAAGGGAGATTGTAATGTATAAGGTAGGGGTCTAGGGGATAAAAGTGATAGGGAGCAACTAACTGTCAGTGATACCCGTAAGGAACTCCCCCTATTGTTATTGTTTATGTATTGCATTGCAGGGATGGAGCACTTGATATTTTAGTAGCATATCAGAAAATTAGTTGCAAAACATTTGTTCTTGGTTATTCTCTTTGTGCTTTTTATCATCTGCAAGCAAAGTTCCAGTGAGTGAGGCAGTATGTGCTGCCAGAATTTAAAGGGACGGTCTGATTTACCAGTCCGGCTCTGCATTTCTAAATATTTCTGATTGACCATGAAAGGGCTTTTTTCTGTTATCTTGAATTTCACAAATTAAGGGCCAGATTACAAGTTAACGCTCCCGCTCGAGCATTAAAGGACATGAAACCTACATTTTTTTTCATGATTTAGAAAGAGCATTCAATTTTAAACAATTTTCTAATTTAGTATTTGCTTCATTCTCTTGATATTCTTTGCTGCAAAGCATATCTAGATAGGCTTAGTAGCTGCTAATTGGTGGCTGCACATAGATGCCTCGTGTGATTGGCTCACCCATGTGTATTGCTATTTCTTCAACAAAGGATATCTAAAGAATAAAGCAAATTAGATCATAGAAGTAAATTGGAATGTTGCTTAAAATTGCATTATCTGAATCGTTAAAGGGACAGTCAACACCAGCATTTGTGTTGTTTTAAAAGATAGATAATCCCTTAATTACCCGTCGCTAGCACTCTCCCATCTTGAAGGAGATCTGGGCGCTCCCACCCACTCCTTCTCCGGTGATCGGGCCTGTATAGTGACAGGCATCGCCGGGATTCACTTTTTACGCGGTGACATCATGCTCAATGACGTGATGATGTCACTGCGCAACTTTATTGAAAGGGGGAAAGGGGGCATGCTGCTTAGAAGCCTGTATCTCAGGCATCTAAGCAGCTACAGACCCCCAAGACCCACTGTTGGAAAGGTAATCTTGGTATATATTTAAAAAAATAAAACATAAAAAAACCCTCAAATCAGCTTAGCACCCAGGTGGGAAAATTTGGGGTTTAATGTCCCTTTAACTGCACTGGAAGTAAGCTTTATGCGTGCGTTAGGTTGTGGTCGTATTACGAGTTGAAAGTAAACTGTTTTCGATCACGCCCTAACCCGACGAGCGTCAGAAGCGGAACTTACAATATTGCACGCACAATAACCTATTACCCCATAGAATTCAATGGAGCAAGAAAAGTTGGGGAAAAACACCCTACTCGCCCCAAACCGCATTGCATATTCTCAAGTGTGCTAACCCAACATGAAAATATGAATATTTCACATTCCAATGTTCTTTACCTAGCAGAATATGTTCCATTTATTCATAAATACATATTTCTACATATATGTTATGGTATTTTAGTGTAATATATATCAGTATGATTATATATAGGTATAGATAAATACACATATAGATAAGAATATCTATTTATAAATAATTAGAACATATTCTGCTATGTGCAGAACATTGGAATGTGAAATATTTACAGTAAATACACACTATAACACTTAAATATGAATAGTGCATAAATATGTTTTTTTATTTTTCTTCTACTTAACTGCAAAGGGCTCAAATGTATGTATATATATATATATATATATATATATATATATATATATATATATATATATATATATATATGTGTCTATATATGTATACATATGCATTTATGTGTTTATATGTGTATATATGTCTGTATATATATATCTGTAAATAGATATACACACATATAAATACATAAATACATATTATGTACACACATATAAACACACTCACACATATATATATATATATATATATATATATATATTTATACAGTTTATGCCTTTTTTTCTAACACTTGAGACCTCATATCTTTGAGTCCTTATAACTTTTTTGTGCAATTTTTAAAAAAAATTATTTTCATTAGATTGTGTTTTTATGATGGTAACTGTACTTTGTATTTTTAAGCAATGAGGTCATGCTAACCTGACGTGTGTTAACTTCAATTGCGCTCAAGCAATCGCATTTACTTTCAACTTGTAATGCCCGTGATAAACCCCTTTTCACTCGCACATAACTATTAGCGCATCACTCGTAATCTAGCCCTAGATAAATACACCTTATATCAATTACATTGATGGAAACCCAACTCTTCTTTGTATTTGAGATTTGTCTCACCATGGTGGGATTTTTTTTTACAACAAATGGGATTAATAATTTGGCACTGTTTAAAAGTAAACTGAGAACCTATTGACTAAAGTTGCAATCACTTTCAGAAATGAGTTAGGATTTTTGCTTACCAGAAAATGTGAATTTGTAGAATAATCCACTTGGCTTTGACAACATTGTAGCAGTGCTTGACGGTAAAATTCTAGGCATCATAGTAAGTAAAGCACTACTGGTACAAGAGAGTAAAAAAAGGCCTTATTGGGGTTTTTGCTCCCACCCTTGATCCCACCACATTATTCACAACTAAGCAATCATTTTATCCCCTTGGTTGCCAGTAACACATGTACAGAGCAGCGATGTGACCCCCTTGGCTGCTAGGGGTACATACCTAGCAATGATTGAACACCCCATGGTTGCCTGTAACACATATAATAGAAAATGCACAGTGTAACTTCTTTTTGAGCCATATTTCTAATGCATAAAGGCATATAAAGCCCTTTACATTTAGCTGATAGGAGGTCTTTAAAGACCGCCATGATGTTTCTACCTAGGTAGAACATCGGTATAGGGCCTGCATAATGAGTCTAACAATGGGTTTGTCACAATATTATTTTTTTAATCAAAATTAGAAGAAAAGGACATAAAACATTTAACAGGTACCAGTTACAAATACCTGTATTATATATAGAAGTTTTTAAAGAGTTAATAAAAAATTTGGGATTACTATCCCTTTAAGTGTCCAGTATTTCTTAACAGATTTTACTGGACAGCCTGCTAAAATACTGGACTGTCCGGTTGAATACTGGACACCTGGCAACCCTAAATAGAAGTAAACTGGGATGTTGTTTAAAATTGTATTCTCTACTTGAATCATTAAAGAACATTTTTGGGTTTAGTGTCCCTTTAAATCTAAGGGGTTAAATTAACTAAAAGAGTCGTAAATACTTCTAAAAATATGCAATGTTATATATATTTCTCGTATTTTAGTGCACTTTAAAAAAAAAAAAACGTTGACATCACAACTCCAGACCTGACAACTGAAATATATTTAATAGTGATTTGTTCATTAATTTGTATATATGTTCACATCACAGGAATTAGATATACAAACTGGAAAAAAGGGCATACGTTGGCACCAATACAAATATTACTATTTTGAATAAGTTCTGATATTTTCAAAGGGTTAATAACTATTGGGCCACTGATTTCACTATGAATATATACAGGGTAGATCCCCCTTCATGACATGCAATTGTTTTTAGCCTGGCCCAATGGTGTTTTGGGCACAGAAATTGATGCCAATCCTGGCATAGGTGCTCTAATTCTCATTTTTTAATAAGTAACTGATATTTTCAAAGGGTTAATAACCATTGGCCCAGGCTAAAAACAATTGCATGTCATGAAGGGGGATCTACCCTGTATATATTCATAGTGACATCAGTGGCCCAATTGTCATTAACCCTTTGAAAATATCTGTTACTTATTCAAAATAGTAATATTTGTATTGGTGCCAATATATGCCCTTTTTCCAGTTTGTATATCCAATTGTTGTATAAAGGGATTCCACCTCTGTGTAACTACATTATATGAATCATATTATTATTTAAATAAAACCTATTTTTTTATTTTAAAGCAGTCTGACAAAAAAATTGAAAAAGAAACCAACTTCCATGAATAAGAAACAGAATTTCACGACTAAGAAACAGCTTGAATAAGAAACCAACTTCTTTGGCGTCTAATTTGTGCATTATAGTAGATTTCTTTTATTGTGCTGTAATTCCTGTGATGTGAACATATATACAAATTAATGAACACATCACTATTAAATATATTTCAGTTGTCAGGTCTGGAGTTACAATAGCATGACATGAAGGGGGATCTTCCCTGTATATATTCATAGTGAAATCAGTGGCCCAATGGGCACAGAAACTGATGCCAACCCTGGCATAGATGCTCTAATTCTCATTTTTGAATAAGTAACTGATATTTTCAAAGGGTTAATAACCATTGGGCCACTGATCACTATGAATATATACAGGGTATATCCCCCTTCATGACATGCAATTGTTTTTAGCCTGGCCCAGTGGTGTTTTGGGCACAGAAATTGATGCCTACCCTGGCATAGGTGCTCTAATTCTCATTTTTGAATAAGTAACTGATATTTTCAAAGGGTTAATAACCATTGGGTCACTGATTTCACCATGAATATATACAGGGTAGATTCCCCTCCATCACATGCAATTGTTTTTAGCCTGTCCCAATTGTGTTTTGGGCACAGAAATTTATGCCAATCCTGGTATTGGTGCTCTAATTCTCATTTTTTAATAAGTAACTGATATTTTCAAAGGGTTAATAACCATTGGGCCACTGATTTCACTATGAATATATACAGGGTAGATCCCCCTTCATGACATGCAATTGTTTTTAGCCTGGCCCAATGGCGTTTTGGGCACAGAAATTGATGCCAACCCTGGCATAGGTGATGTAATTCTCATTGTTTAATAAGTAACTGATATTTTCAAAGGGTTAATAACCATTGGGCCACTGATTTCGCTATGAATATATGCAATGTATATCCCCCTCCATGACATGCAATTGTTTTTATCCTGGCCCAATGGGGTTTTGGGCACAGAAACTGATGCCAACCCTGGCATTGGTGCTCTTATTCTCATTTTTTAATAAGTAACAGATATTTTCAAAGGGTAACCATTGGGCCATTGATTTCACTATGAATATATACAGGGTAGATCCTCTTCCATGACATGCAATTGTTTTTAGCCTGGCCCAATGGTGTTTTGGGCACAGAAATTTATGCCAATCCTGGCATAGGTGCTCTAATTCTCATTTTTTTACTAAATAACTGATATTTTCAAAGGGTTAATGACAATTTGGGCCACTGATTTCACTATGAATATATACAGGGTAGATCCCCTCAATGACATGCAATTGTTTTTAGGCTGGCCCAATGGTGTGTTGGGCACAGAAATTGATGCCAAAACTGGCATAGGTGCTGTAATTACCATTTTTGAATAACTGAAAATTTGAAAAGAACAAGAGAGGTGCCTGTGTGTATCGGTAATAATATAATATTTAATTAATTAGAATTTTTAGGGAGAGAAAATTACAGTCAGGCTCCCATATTGCAACTTTTGGGTAGATTGCCTGATATATATATAAACCTGGATAACGCTAGATAAAACAAGTCCTGGTGCAGACCCCAAATATTTTATTGAATTCAGATATATTTATATAAGTAAATATATATTACACACAGCAGAGCTATACGAGATGCTGTATTTAAAGTAGGGGATTGCAGCACTCAGTAGTAACTTCTCAAATCTAATATGTAGAGACAAGCTGAAACAAAGTATCAAAACAGAGGCTCACACACAGATGGTCCAATTGACGTGTAACGCATTTATTCATACATGTTTAACCTAAACCTAAATATGCCACTGCAGTGGAAACCTGATTCAATACCTAAACTCATGTGTACAAGGTACATGAATGACTATCACAAATGTTTGCAAAAATATACATTCAATAAAATAAAACATAACATCAGGAAATCAATCAACATTGAAACAAAATGTCCCAAATAAAGCAAAAGTTCCACAAATCTTGTGTTAGTTATGGTGAAATTTCTTATTGACAAAAAAGCAACATCTGAGTTCATCCAGAAAAGGTACTGTTATTGGAGAAACAGCTGTCAGTCCTGACGAGGCCCTGACGCAAAGCATTGTGGGGCGAAACGCGCGTCGACACAGTCATTTGAAAGTTTTAGCGGCAGCAAGCAAGTACCCGGATTGGTGTTGATCAATAACACTTTGTTTCTGGAAAAAGGTCGGCAGAGGTGAATGAAAGTGGATCTACCCAGTATAAAGTCTCAAAGTTCAGATTGCACAAACGAAAGTGTCAAGAAACGGGACGAGTGATCTGGGTGAGACATAAGCCGGATGCCAGGTCCTGGCTCACTTCATATGGTATGCTTCAAGTCGGTGCCTAAAGAAACCGGAACCCGGTCTGTGCTGCCTGGGACCTATCCTAACTTGGAAGAGGTTGTATACGTTTTTCTTTATCCTTTATTGCCGCAATTTGGAAATAGCCAGATGCTATTAACACTCATGGTTTATAAGTGCTGACATAGGAGGACGCTTTTACCTCAAATCTGTCAGCTGTTTCTCCAATAACAGTACCTTTTCTGGATGAACTCAGATGTTGCTTTTTTGTCAATAAGAAATTTCACCATAACTAACACAAGATTTGTGGAACTTTTGCTTTATTTGGGACATTTTGTTTCAATGTTGATTGATTTCCTGATGTTATGTTTTATTTTATTGAATGTATATTTTTGCAAACATTTGTGATAGTCATTCATGTACCTTGTACACATGAGTTTAGGTATTGAATCAGGTTTCCACTGCAGTGGCATATTTAGGTTTAGGTTAAACATGTATGAATAAATGCGTTACACGTCAATTGGACCATCTGTGTGTGAGCCTCTGTTTTGATACTTTGTTTCAGCTTGTCTCTACATATTAGATTTGAGAAGTTACTACTGAGTGCTGCAATCCCCTACTTTAAATACAGCATCTCGTATAGCTCTGCTGTGTGTAATATATATTTACTTATATAAATATATCTGAATTCAATAATATAATATGTTCACCATCTATGATCCCTAATCAGGGTACTCACATTTGTGAAGAGCACTCAAACAGTGCTATTAGGAACAGACTGGATATTTAACAGCGAACCAGCTCACTGATTAGCCTGGATATAGGAACGAGATATCATCAGAGTCTGGAGAGAGAAAACATACAGGGCGCCTGTGTGTACCAGTAATATAACCAGGTAGGGTCAGTGTATATATCCCTAGTCAGGGTACTCACATTTATGAAGAGCACTCAGACAGTGGTATCAGAGACAGACTGGATATTCAACAGTGACCCAGTTCACAGGACCTATTGATAGCAGGAACACAGGAACCCAGATACGCTCGAGTCACTGATTTCACTATGAATATATACAGGGTAGATCCCCCTCCATGACATGCAATTGTTTTTAGCCTGGCCCAATGGTGTTTTGGGCACAGATAATGATGCCAACCCTGAAATAGGTGCACTAATTCTCATTTTTGAATAACTAACTGATATTTTCAAAGGGTTAATAACCATTGGGCCACTGATTTCACTATGAATATTGAAAATATGTTACTTATTCAAAAATGGTAATTACAGCACCAATGCCAGTGTTGGCATCAATTTCTGTGCCCAAAACACAATTGGGCCAGGCTAAAAACAAATGCATGTCATGGAGGGGGGTCTACATTGTATATATTCATAGTGAAATCAGTGGCCCAATGGATATTAACCCTTTGAAAATATATGTTACTTATTTAAAAATGGTAATTTCAGCACCAATGCAAGTGTTTGCATCAATTTCTGTGCCAAAAACACCATTGGACCAGGCTAAAAACAATTGCATGTCATGGAGGGAGATCTACCCTGTATATATTCATAGTGAAATCAGTGGCCCAATGGTTATTAACCCTTCGAAAATATCTGTTACTTATTCCAAAAATGGTAATAACAGCACCAATGCCAGTGTTGGCATCAATTTATGTGCCCAAAACACCATTGGGCCAGGCTAAAAACAATTGCATGTCATGGATGGGAATCTACCCTGTATATATTCATAGTTAAATCAGTGGCCGAATAGTTATTAACCCTTTGAAAATATCAGTTACTTATTCAAAAATGAGAAGTACAGCACCTATGCCAGGGTTGGCATCAATTTATGTGCCCAAAACACCATTGGGTCAGGCTAAAAACAATTGCATGTCATGGAGGGGATCTACCCTGTATATATTCATAGTGAAATCAGTTGCCCAATGGTTATTAACCCTTTGAAAATATCAGTTACTTATTCAAAAATGAGAATTAGAGCACCTATGCCAGGGTTGGCATCAATTTCTGTGCCCAAAACACCATTGGTCCAGGCTAAAAACAATTGCATGTCATGGAGGGGGATCTACCCTGTACATATTTATAGTGAAATCAGTGGCCCAATGGTTATTAACCCTTTGAAAATATCTGTTACTTATTCAAAAATGGTAATTGCAGCACCAATGCCAGTGTTGGCATCAATTTCTGTGCCCAAAACACCATTGGGCCAGGCTAAAAACAATTGCATGTCATGAACGGGATCTACTCTGTATATATTCATAGTTAAATCAGTGGCCGAATGGTTATTAACCCTTTGAAAATATCAGTTACTTATTCAAAAATAAGTACAGCACCTATGCCGGGTTGGCATCAATTTCTGTGCCCAAAACACTATTGGGCCAGGTGAAAAACAATTGCATGTCATGTAGGGGGATCTGACCTGTATATATTCATAGTGAAATCAGTAGCCCAATGGTTATAAATCCCTTTGAAAATATCAGTTACTTAATAAAAAATTAGAATTAGAGCACCTATGCCAGGGTTGGCATCTATTTCTGTGCCCAAAACACCATTGGGCCAGGCTAAAACAATTGCATGTCATGGAGGGGGATCTACCCTGTACATATTTATAGTGAAATCAGTGGCCCAATGGTTATTAACCCTTTGAAAATATCTGTTACTTATTCAAAAATGGTAATTGCAGCACCAATGTCAGTGTTGGCATGAATTTCTGTGCCCAAAACACCATTGGGCCAGGCTAAAAACAATTGCATGTCATGGAGGGGGATCTACCCTGTATATATTCATAGTGAAATCAGTGGCCCAATGGTTATTAACCCTTTGAAAATATCAGTTACTTATTCAAAAATGAGAATTAGAGCACCTATGCCAGGATTGGCATCAATTTCTGTGCCCAAAACACCATTGGACCAGGCTAAAACAATTGCATGTCATGGAGAGGGATCTACCCTGTACATATTTATAGAGAAATGAGTGGCCCAATGGTTATTAACCCTTTGAAAATATCTGTTACTTATTCAAAAATGGTAATTACAGCACCAATGCCAGTGTTGGCATCAATTTCTGTGCCCAAAACACCATTGGGCCAGGCTAAAAACAATTGAATATCATGGATGGGGATTTACCCTGTATATGTTCATAGTGAAATCAGTGGCCCAATGGTTATTAACCCTTTGAAAATATCAGTTACTTATTCAAAAATGAGCATTAGAGCACCTATCCCAGGGTTGGCATCAATTTATGTGCCCAAAACGTCATTGGGCCAGGCTAAAAACAATTGCATGTCATGGAGGGGGATCTACCCTGTATATATTCATAGTGAAATCAGTGGCCCAATGGTCATTAACCCTTTGAAAATATCAGTTACTTATTCAAGATAGTAATATTGGTATTGGTGCCAACGTATGCCCTTTTTTCCAGTTTGTATATCCAATTGTTGTATAAAGGGATTCCACCTCTATGTAACTACATTATATGAATTATTATTTCAATAAAACCTATATTTTTTTTAAAAGTCAATTTAAAGCAGTCAGACAAAAAAATTGAATAAGAAACCAACTTCCATGAATAAGAAACAGAATTTCATGAATAAGAAACAGCTTGAATAAGAAACCAACTTCCTTGTCATCTCCATGCCATGCAATTGTTTTTAGCCTGGCCCAATGGTGTTTTTGGGTGCAAAAATTGATGCCATCCCTGGCATAGGTGCTGTACTTCTCATTTTTTAATAAGTAACAGATATTTTCAACGGGTTAATAACCATTGGGCCACTGATTTCACTATGAATATATACAGGTTAGATCTCCCTCCATGCCATGAAATTGTTTTTAGCCTGGCCCAATGGTGTTTTTGGGCGCAAAAATTGATGCCATCCCTGGCATAGGTGCTGTACGTCTCATTTTTGAATAAGTAACAGATATTTTCAAAGGGTTAATAACCATTGGGCCACTGATTTAACTATGAATATATACAGGGTAGATCCCCCTCCATGCCATGCAATTGTTTTTAGCCTGGCCCAATGGTGTTTTGGGCACAGAAATTGATGCCATCCCTGGCATAGGTGACATAATTCTCATTTTTGAATAAGTAACAAATATTTTCAAAGGGTTAATAACCATTGGGCCACTGATTTCACTATAAATATATACAGGTCAGATCTCCCTCCATGACATGCAATTGTTTTTAGCTTGGCCCAATGGTGTTTTTGGCACAGAAATCGATGCCAACCCTGGCATAGGTGACATAATTCTCATTTTTGAATAAGTAACAAATATTTTCAAAGGGTTAATAACCATTGGGCCACTGATTTCACTATAAATATATACAGGTCAGATCTCCCTCCATGACATGCAATTGTTTTTAGCTTGGCCCAATGGTGTTTTTGGCACAGAAATCGATGCCAACCCTGGCATAGGTGCTCTAATTCTCATTTTTTAATAACAGATATTTTCAAAGGGTTAATAACCATTGGGCCACTGATTTCACTATGAATATATACAGGGTAGATCTCCCTCCCTCCATGCCATGAAATTGTTTTCAGCCTGGCCCAATGGTGTTTTGGGCACAGAAATTATTGCCAACACTGGCATTGGTGCTCTAATTCTCATTTTTGAATAAGTAACTGATATTTTCAAAGGGTTAATAACCATTGGGCCACTGATTTCACTATGAATATATACAGGGTAGACCCCCTCCATGACATGAAATTGTTTTTATCCTGGCCCAATGGTTTTTGGGGCACATAAATTGATGCCAACACTGGCATTGGTGCTCTAATTCTCATTTTTGAATAAGTAACAGATATTTTCAAAGGGTTAATAACCATTGGGCCACTGATTTCACTATGAATATATACAGGTTACATACCCCTCCATGCCATGCAATTGTTTTTTGCCTGGCCCAGTGGTGTTTTGGGCACAGAAATTGATGCCAACTCCGGCCGGCATTGGTGCTCTAATTCTCATTTTTTAATAAGTAACAGATATTTTCAAAGGGTTTATAACCATTGGGCCACTAATTTCACTATGAATATATACAGGGTAGATGCCCCTCCATGCCATGCAATTGTTTTTAGCCTGGCCCAATGGTGTTTTGGGCACACAAATTGATGCCAACACTGACATTGGTGCTGTAATTCCCATTTTTGAATAAGTAACAGATATTTTCAAAGGGTTAATAACCATTGGGCCACTGATTTCATTATGAATATATACAGGGTAGATCCCCCTCCATTACATGCAATTGTTTTTAGCCTGGCCCAATTGTGTTTTGGGCACAGAAATTGATGCCAACCCTGGCATAGGTGACATAATTCTCATTTTTGAATTAATAACAGATAATTTCAAAGGGTTAATAACCATTGGGCCACTGATTTCACTATGAATATATACAGGCTAGATCCCCATCTATGACATGCAGTTGTTTTTAGCCTGGCCCAATGGTGTTTTGGGCACATAAATTGATGCCAACCCTGGCATAGGTTCTGTAATTACCATTTTTGTATAAGTACATTACATTTTCAAAGGGTTAATTACTATTTTGCCACTGGTTTTACTGTTAATATATGTAGGGTAGATCCCCCTCCATGACATGCAGTTGTTTTTATCCTGGTCCAATGGTGTGTTGTGCACAGACATTGATGCCAAGAGGGATTTCACACACACAATGTGATGGTCCTATGTGCAGAGTTACTTAGAAATTGCTACTATTGTGTGAAAAAGCTCATACAGAGTCCATATCTGAGCAGCCACATCTTAAAAGGACTCTTTTCCGGAAAAAAAAGAGAGTCTATCATTTCAGATGAGTGCTTTTATGTCCCTCTAGGATGAAGTTTATTAACATAAAAATGTTGATCACCGGAATCCACAGCTAAAACAGATTAAGCATCAGTTGTCCTCTTATGATATGAATAATCACCATGAGAAATAATTAACCCTTCCCCCAATGACTACCATGGAGTTTGCTATGAAACTCTTGGAAGGCTACTATACAGCTGAGAGCTCTAGCGTAAGTAAACAATTGTATACATTGTAAAAAGTTTTATTTGTAGCAGAGCAACATTAAACACCTTGTAATTACAATACTTTTTATAAGATATGGTGAGTTCACAGCGTCATCAATTAATTTTGTGAATATCACTCCTGGCCAGCAGGAGGAGGCAAAGAGCACCACAGTCAAGCTGTTAAAGGATTACTTTCTGTTATAATTTTTAAGCTAAACAACTAACATATTAAAGTTAATAAACATTAATTAAAACCTACTGACCTATATTTTCTCCAAAACGAAGTTTCATAACGTTCTAAAAGTTATATCTTCTATTCGCCGATGATGTCACATTATCCTGCCCACTATTTTCAGCACTGCATGTTCAATAACCAATAACTTTGTGTTTAAAGCGCCATTTTGAAACCTAGGTATTGTAAATGGATCGGTACAGAGCAAAGGATACCCACGGAGTGGGTTTGGAAAACAATTAAATTTGCAGACAAGATTTCTGATATACGGTAGAGATATGTTAATGAAATGCTATTGATAAAAAGCGTATTTGGGGTAGTTAGTTAGTAACAAGCATAGAAAATATTTACTTACAGTGGCCCTTTAAGTATCACTCCCCTTCCCACAAACCCCAGTTATTCGAACGAAGGTAAACGGAAAAAAAAAGGAGTAACACAAGGTGTAGAGTTGCGTGAGGTTTAGTAAAAAATAACGGTCTTAAAATAAAGGAACGGGGCCGTGGACTCACCATATCAGGAAATACATTAATTTATGAGGTAAGCATAAATTTTGTTTTCTTTCTTAAGATATGGTGAGTCCACGGCGTCATCAATTACTGTTGGGAACCAATACCCAAGCTAGAGGATACAGATGACTAGGGAGGGACAAGACAGATAGACCTAAACATAAGGCAGCACCGCTTGAAGAACCTTTCTCCCATAAGTGGCCTCAGCCGAGACAAAAGTATCAAATTTATAAAATTTGTAAAAAGTATGTAAGGAGGACCATGTTGCAGCCTTGGAAATCTGTTCCACAGAAGCTTCATTTTTGAAAGCTCAGGAAGAGGAGACAGCCCTCGTGGAATGAGTTGTAATTCTCTCAGGAGGCTGCTGCCAAGCAGTATCATAAGCCAAACTAATTATACTTCTCATCCGGAAAGAAATAGAAGTAGCAGTAGCTTTCTGACCTTTACGCCTCCCAGAGAAACAAACTAACAGGACAGAAGACTGGTGAAAATCCTTAGTCACCTGTAGATAGAAATTAAAAGCATGGACAACATCCAAGTTGTGCAACAACCGTTCCTTATGAGAAGGTGGTTTAGGATATAGTGAAGGAAAAACTATTTCATGATTAATATTTTTATTCAAAATAACTTTAGGAAGGAAACCAAACTTAGTTTGAAGAACCGCCTTATCGGCATGAAAGATAAGATAAGGTGAATCACACTGCAAAGCTGAGAGTTCCAAGACTCTCCAAGCAGAAGAAATAGCAATAAGAAACAAAACCTTCAAAAGATAAATTAATATCTATGGAATGCATCGGCTAAAACGGAGCCTGCTGCAAAACTTTAAGAACAAGTTTAAGGCTCCAAGGAGGAGCAACAGACTTAAACACAGGCCTGATTCTGACAATGGCCTGACAAAAAGTTTGCACATGTGGCATGTCCACCAGACGCTTATGTAGCAAAATAGATGAAGCAGAAATCTGACCCTTCAGGGTACTGACTGTTAAGCCCTTCTCCAGACCATCCTGGAGAAAGGACAAAATCCTAGGAATCCTGACCCTACTCCAAGATTAGTCCTTGGATTCACACCAATAAAGATATTTACGCCATATCTTATGGTAAATCTTCCTAGTAATAGGCTTGCAAGCCTAAATCATAGTCTCAATGACCGACTCAGAAAAACCACGCTTCGACAAAACTAAGCGTTCAATCTCTAAGCAGTCAGCTTCAGAGAAACAAGATTTGGATGATGGAAGTGACCATGAATCAGAAGGTCCTTCCTCAGAGGCAGGCTCCAAGGTGGGAGAGACGACATCTCCACTAGGTCTGCATACCAGATCCTGCGAGGCCATGCAGGGGCTATTAGAATCACTGACTCTCTCCTGTTGGATATGAGCAATGACTGTGGAAGGAGAGCAAATGGAGGAAATGGGTATGCCAGCCTGAAATACCAAGGGACTGTCAGAGCATCTATCAGAGCGGCCTGTGGATCCCTTGACCTTGAACTGTATCTTGGAAGCTTGCCATTCTGCCAAGATGCCATCATATCCAACTCCGGAACCCCCCATTTGGGGCTTAAGCTGGAGACCACCTCCGTATGGAGTTCCCACTCCCCGGAATGAAAAGTCTGCCTGCTCAGGAAATCAGCTTGCCAGTTGTCCTTTCCTGGAATGTGGATGGCAGATAGATAGCAATTGTGAACTTCTACCCACTGAATAATCTGAGTCACCTCCTTCATGGCTAATGAACTCTGAGTTCATCCCTGGTGGTTGATGTAAGCCACTACGGTTAAGTTGTCTGACTGGAACCTGATAAACCGGTTTAAGGCCAGCTGAGGCCAAGCATCAGAGCATTGTAAATTGCTTTCAACTCCAAGATGTTTATGGGGAGAGCAGCCTCCTCACGAGTCCAGAGTCCATGCGCCTTTAATGAGTCCCAGACTGCTCCCCAGCCCAGAAGGCTGGCGTCCGTGGTCACAATCATTCAGGAAGGTCTCCGAAAGCATTTTCCCTGAGACAGCCACCACGGGAGAGTCTCTTGTCGACTGATCTAGATTTATCCTCTGAGACAGATCTGGATGGTTCCCATTCCATTGACTGTGCATGCATAACTGCAGAGCTCTCAAATGGAATCGAGCGAAGGGAATGATGTTCATGGAAGCAACCATCAGACCAATTACCTCCATACGTTGAGCCACTGATGGCTGAACAGTAGACTGTATAGAGAGAGGCAAGAGGAAAGAATTTTGGATCTTCTGACCGCTGTCAGAAATATTTTCATCGATAGGGAATCTATTATGGTCCCTAAGAAAAATACCCTTGTAGCTGGAACAAGGGAACTATTTTCAAGGTTCACTTTCCATCCGTGATAACGTAGAAAAAACAACAAGATCTCTGTGTGAGAGTTTACTTGTTGGAAAGATGGCACCTGAAAAAATATGTCGTTCAGATAGGGCGCCACTGCAATTCACAGAAACCGGATCACTGCCAAGTGAGCCCCCAGAACCTTTGAAAATATTCTGGGAGCTGTGGCAAGGCCAAACGGAAAAGCCACAATCTGAAAGTGTTTGTCCTGAAAGGCGAATCTCAGAAATGTTTAATTATCCCTGTGAATATGAACATCAAGGTACGCATCCTTCAGGTCTATGGTCGTCATGAACAGACCCTCTTGCACTAAAGGAAGAATGTAACAGATAGTTTTCATCTTGAAGGACGGTACACTGAGAAACTTGTTTAGACACTTCAGGTATAGAATATGTATGAAAGTTACCTCTTTTTTGGGAACCACAAACAGATTGGAATGAAAAACCTAGACCCTGTTCCTGTACTGGGATTAGAACTATCACTCCCAGGGAGGAAAGATCCTGTACACATTTCAAGAACGCCTCTCTTTTCGTCTGGTCTGCAGATAATCTTGAGAGGTGGAACCTGCCCCTGGGAGGAAAGGTCTTGAATTCTAGTTTGTAACCCTGAGATACTATGTTCACAGCCCAAGGATCTGGGACATCTCGTATCCATGCTAGAGAGAACTGAGAAAGTCTGCCCCCCACTTGAGCCAATCCCGGATCGGGGGCAAACCATTCATGCTGATTTAGATTCATCTGCCGGTTTCTTTGATTGCTGCCCCTTATTCCAAGACTGATTGGGTTTCCAAGATGACTTGGACTGTTCCTGCTTGGAAGAAGGGGAAGACTTTACTCTGCGCTTACGAAAGGAACGAAAATTACTCTCACGACCTTTATGTCTATTCTTTTTATCTTGAGGTAGAAAAGACCCTTTACACCCCTAATATCAGCAATTATTTCTGCAAGACCAGGTCCAAACAAGGTCTTACCCTTGTAAGTAATCGACAGAAGCTTTACCTTAGAGGACCAAGACTTCAGCCACAAAGCCCTGCGGACTAGCACTGCAAAGGCAGAGGACTTTGCTCCCAGTCTAATAACCGGCATAATAGCATCAGAAATAAAGGAATTGAGTAGCTTAAGAGCCTTAATTCGATCTCGGATCTCATCAAGGGGAGTCTCTACCTGAAGAGACTCAGACAGGGCATCAAACCAGTAGGATGCCGCGCTTGTCACAGTGGCAATACACACAGCAGGTTGCCATAGGAGGCCATGATGAACATATATCCTTTTCAAATAGGCCTTCAGCTTTTTGTCCGTTGGGTACTTAAAAGAACAGCTACCCTACTAAAGAGATTGATGTGGAGTACGGCTAGACCCTAAAATCTTGCTTGAAGCTAAGAATTCCAATTTTCTTTAGACACCAAAAACATCACCTCCTTCATGCACCAAGGCAAAGAGAATGACGGACTGGGGTTTGTGGGAAGGGGAGTGATACTTAACAACTTGGCTGTGGTGCTCTTTGCCTCCTCCTGCTGGCCAGGAGTGATATTCACAAAAGTAATTGATGACGCTGTGAACTCACCATATCTTAGGAAAGAAAAAGTATTGTAATTACAAGGTGTTTAATGTTGCTCTACTACAAATAAACCTTTTTACAATGTATACAATTGTTTACTTACGCTAGAGCTCTCAGCTGTATAGTAGCCTTCCAAGAGTTTCATAGCAAACTCCATGGTAGTCATTGGGGGAAGGGTTAATTATTTCTCATGGTGATTATTCATATAATAAGAAGACAACTGATGCCTAATCTGTTTTAGCTGTGGATTCCGGTGATCAACATTTTTATGTTAATAAACTTCCTCCTAGAGGGACATAAAAGCACTCATCTGAAATGATAGACTCTCTTATTTCCAGAAAAGAGTCCTTTTAAGATGTGGCTGCTCAGATATGGACTCTGGATGAGTTTTTTCACACAATAGTAGCAATTTCTAAGTAACTCTGCACATAGGCCCTTCACATTGTGTGTGTGAAATCCCTCTTGGCATCAATGTCTGTGCACAACACACCATTGGACCAGGATAAAAACAACTGCATGTCATGGAGGGGGATCTACCCTACATATATTAACAGTAAAACCAGTGGCAATATAGTCATTAACCCTTTGAAAATGTAATTTACATATACAAAAATGGTAATTACAGCACCTATGCCAGGGTTGGCATCAATTTCTGTGCCTAAAACACCATTGGGCCAGGCTAAAAACAAATGCATGTCATAGATGGGGATCTAGCCTGTATATATTCATAGTAAAATCAGTGGCCCAATGGTTATTAACTCTTTGAAAGTAACAGTTACTTATTAAAAAATGAGAATTAGAGCACCTATGCCGGGGTTGGCATCAATTTCTGTGCCCAAAACACCACTGGGCCAGGCAAAAAACAATTGCATGGCATGGAGGGGGTGTACCCTGTATATATTCATAGTGAAATCAGTGGCCCAATGGTTATTAACCCTTTGAAAATATTGGTTACTTATTAAAAAATGAGAGAGCACCAATGCCGAGCTTGGCATCAATTTATGTGCCCAAAACACAATTGGGCCAGGCTAAAAACAATTGCATGTCATGGAGGGGGGTCTACTCTGTATATATTCATAGTGAAATCAGTGGCCCAAATGTTATTAACTCTTTGAAAATATCAGTTACATATTAAAAAATTAGAATTATGTCACCTATGCCAAGGATGGCATCAATTTCTGTGCCCAAAACACCATTGGGCCAGAATAAAAACAATTGCATGTCATGGAGGGGGGTCTACCCTGTATATATTCATAGTGAAATCAGTGGCCCAATGGTTATTAACCCTTTGAAAATATCTGTTACTTATTCAAAAATTAGAATTAGAGCACCTATGCCAGTGTTGGCAACAATTTCTGTGCCCAAAACACCATTGGGCCAGGCTAAAAACAATTGCATGTCATGGATGGAGATCTACCCTGTATATATTCATAGTGAAATCAGTGGCCCAGTGGTTATTAACCCTTTGAAAATATCTGTTACTTATTAAAAAATGAGAATTATGTCACCTATGCCAGGGGTTGCTTCAATTTATGTGCCCAAAACACCATTGGGCCAGGCTAAAAACAATTGCATGGCATGGAGGGGGATCTACCCTGTATATATTCATAGTGAAATCAGTGGCCCAATGGTTATTAATCCTTTGAAAATATATGTTACTTATTAAAAAATGAGAAGTACAGCACCTATGCCAAGATTGGCATCGATTTCTGTGCCCAAAACATTATTGGGACAGGCTAAAAACAATTGCATGTCATGGTGGGGGGTCTACCCTGTATATATTCATAGTATAATCAGTGGCCCAATGGTTATTGACCGTTAATATCTGTTACTTATTCAAAAAATTTAATTACAGCACCAATGTCAGTATTGGCATCAATGTATGTGCCCAAAACACCATTGGGTCAGGCTAAAAACAATTGCATGTCATGGAGGTGGATCTATGCTGTATATATTCATAGTTAAATCAGTGGCCCAAACGTTATTAACCCTTTGAAAATATCAGTTACTTATTCAAAAATGAGAATTATGTCACCTATGCCAGGGATGGCATCAATTTCTGTGCAGAAAACACTATTGGGCCAGGCAAAACAAAATTGCATGTCATGGAGGGGGATCTACCCTGTATATATTCATAGTGAAATCAGTGGCCCAAAGGCTATTAACCCTTTGAAAATATCAGTTACTTATTAAAAAATGAGAATGTCACCTATGCCAGGGATGGCATCAATTTATGTGCCCAAAACACTATTGGGCCAGGCAAAAAACAATTGCATGTCATGGAGGGGGGTCTACCCTGTATATATTCATAGTGAAATCAGTGGCCCAATGGTTATTAACCCTTTGAAAATCTTGCTTACTAATTAAAAACTAAGAATTACAACACCTATGCCAAGATTGGCATCAATTTCTCTGACCAAAACACCATTGGGTCAGGCTAAAAACAATTGCATGTCATGGAGGGGGATCTACCCTGTATATATTCATAGTGAAATAAGTGGCCTAATGGTTATTAACCCTTTGAAAATCTTGCTTACTAATTAAAAAATGAGAATTACAACACCTATGCCAAGATTGGCATCAATTTATGTGACCGAAACACCACTGGGCCAGGCTAAAAGCAATTGCATGTCATGGAGGGGGATCTACCTTGTATATATTCATAGTGAAATCAGTGGCCCAATGGTTATTAACCCTTTGAAAATATATGTTACTTATTCAAAAATGAGAATTACAACACCTATGCCAAGATTGGCATCAATTTCTCTGACCAAAACACCATTGGGTCAGGCTAAAAACAATTGTATGTCATGGAGGGGGATCTACCCTGTATATATTCATAGTGAAATCAGTGGCCCGATGGTTATTAACCCTTTGAAAATATCTGTTACTTATTCAAAAATTAGAATTAGAGCACCTATGCCAGTGTTGGCAACAATTTCTGTGCCCAAAACATCATTGGGCCAGGCTAAAAACAATTGCATATCATGGATGGAGATCTACCCTGTATATATTCATAGTGAAATCAGTGGCCCAATGGTTATTAACCCTTAGAAAATATATGTTACTTATTCAAAAATGAGAATTATGTCACCTATTCCAGGGATGGCATCAATTTCTGTGCCAAAAACACCATTGGGCCAGGCTAAAAACAATTGCATGTAATGGAGGGAGATCTACTCTGTATATATTAATAGTGAAACCAGGGGCCCAATGGTTATTAACCCTTTGATAATATTTGTTACTTATTAAAAAAAATGAGAATTATATCACCTATGCCAGGGTTGGCATCAATTTCTGTGCCCAAAACATCATTGGGCCAAACTAAAAACAATTGCATGGCATGGAGGGGGATCTTCCCTGTATATATTCATAGTATAATCAGTGGCCCAATGGTTATTGACCGTTAATATCTGTTACTTATTCAAAAAATTTAATTACAGCACCAATGTCAGTATTGGCATCAATGTATGTGCCCAAAACACCATTGGGTCAGGCTAAAAACAATTGCATGTCATGGAGGTGGATCTATGCTGTATATATTCATAGTTAAATCAGTGGCCCAAACGTTATTAACCCTTTGAAAATATCAGTTACTTATTCAAAAATGAGAATTATGTCACCTATGCCAGGGATGGCATCAATTTCTGTGCAGAAAACACTATTGGGCCAGGCAAAAAAAAATTGCATGTCATGGAGGGGGATCTACCCTGTATATATTCATAGTGAAATCAGTGGCCCAAAGGCTATTAACCCTTTGAAAATATCAGTTACTTATTAAAAAATGAGAATGTCACCTATGCCAGGGATGGCATCAATTTATGTGCCCAAAACACTATTGGGCCAGGCAAAAAACAATTGCATGTCATGGAGGGGGGTCTACCCTGTATATATTCATAGTGAAATCAGTGGCCCAATGGTTATTAACCCTTTGAAAATCTTGCTTACTAATTAAAAACTAAGAATTACAACACCTATGCCAAGATTGGCATCAATTTATGTGTCCGAAACACCAATGGGCCAGGCTAAAAACAATTGCATGTCATGGAGGGGGATCTACCCTGTATATATTCATAGTGTAATCAGTGGCCCAATGGTTATTAACCCTTTGAAAATCTCTCTTACTTATTCAAAAATGAGAATTACAACACCTATGCCAAGATTGGCATCAATTTCTCTGACCAAAACACCATTGGGTCAGGCTAAAAACAATTGCATGTCATGGAGGGGGATCTACCCTGTATATATTCATAGTGAAATCAGTGGCCTAATGGTTATTAACCCTTTGAAAATCTTGCTTACTAATTAAAAAATGAGAATTACAACACCTATGCCAAGATTGGCATCAATTTATGTGACCGAAACACCACTGGGCCAGGCTAAAAGCAATTGCATGTCATGGAGGGGGATCTACCTTGTATATATTCATAGTGAAATCAGTGGCCCAATGGTTATTAACCCTTTGAAAATATATGTTACTTATTCAAAAATGAGAATTACAACACCTATGCCAAGATTGGCATCAATTTCTCTGACCAAAACACCATTGGGTCAGGCTAAAAACAATTGTATGTCATGGAGGGGGATCTACCCTGTATATATTCATAGTGAAATCAGTGGCCCGATGGTTATTAACCCTTTGAAAATATCTGTTACTTATTCAAAAATTAGAATTAGAGCACCTATGCCAGTGTTGGCAACAATTTCTGTGCCCAAAACATCATTGGGCCAGGCTAAAAACAATTGCATATCATGGATGGAGATCTACCCTGTATATATTCATAGTGAAATCAGTGGCCCAATGGTTATTAACCCTTAGAAAATATATGTTACTTATTCAAAAATGAGAATTATGTCACCTATTCCAGGGATGGCATCAATTTCTGTGCCAAAAACACCATTGGGCCAGGCTAAAAACAATTGCATGTAATGGAGGGAGATCTACTCTGTATATATTAATAGTGAAACCAGGGGCCCAATGGTTATTAACCCTTTGATAATATTTGTTACTTATTAAAAAAAATGAGAATTATATCACCTATGCCAGGGTTGGCATCAATTTCTGTGCCCAAAACATCATTGGGCCAAACTAAAAACAATTGCATGGCATGGAGGGGGATCTTCCCTGTATATATTCATAGTGAAATCAGTGGCCCAATGGTTATTAACCCTTTGAAAATATTTTACTTATTAAAAAATTAGAAATATGTCACCTATGCCAGGGTTGGCATCAATATCTGTGCCTAAAACACCATTGGGTCAGGCTAAAAACGAATGCATGTCATGGAGGTGGATCTACGCTGTATATATTCATAGTTAAATCAGTGGCCCAAAAGTTATTAACCCTTTGAAAATATCACTTATTCAAAAATGAGAATGTCACCTATGCCAGGGTTGGCATCAATTTCTGTGCCCAAAACACCATTGGGCCAGGCTAAAAACAATTGCATGGCATGGAGGGGTATCTACCCTGTATATATTCATAGTGAAATCAGTGGCCCAATGGTTAGTAACCCTTTGAAAATATATGTTACTTATTCAAAATTGAGAATTAGAGCACCTATGCCGGGGTTGGCATCAATTTCTGTGCCCAAAACACCATTGGGCCAGGCTAAAAACAATTGCATGTCATGGAGGGGGGTTAGCCCTGTATATATTCATAGTGAAATCAGTGGCCCAATGGTTATTAACCCTTTGAAAATATCTGTTACTTATTAAAAAATGAGAATTATGTCACCTATGCCAGGGGTTGCTTCAATTTATGTGCCCAAAACACCATTGGGCCAGGCTAAAAACAATTGCATGGCATGGAGGGGGATCTACCCTGTATATATTCATAGTGAAATCAGTGGCCCAATGGTTATTAATCCTTTGAAAATATATGTTACTTATTAAAAAATGAGAAGTACAGCACCTATGCCAAGATTGGCATCGATTTCTGTGCCCAAAACATTATTGGGACAGGCTAAAAACAATTGCATGTCATGGTGGGGGGTCTACCCTGTATATATTCATAGTATAATCAGTGGCCCAATGGTTATTGACCGTTAATATCTGTTACTTATTCAAAAAATTTAATTACAGCACCAATGTCAGTATTGGCATCAATGTATGTGCCCAAAACACCATTGGGTCAGGCTAAAAACAATTGCATTTTCAAAAAGGTAATTTTCCAGCCTCCAGTAAATTTTTAAAAGACCTTTATTAGTTTTTTGCAGGGTCCATTGTAACAACGACGTTTCGAACCTATACCAGGTTCTTAATCATGTTTATAGAATAGTGTACAGGTGTGTCTTTTATACCTGTGCATTTCCTATAAGATTACACAACAGTGCCATCATGTGGTCAAAACTTAAAATTACAAGCGATAAATAAAAAACTTGAGTTATTCAGCTTCTTGTACATCTTTAGATTGAATTTTTTAAGCTAGTTACCCTCTTTTTCTTAATTTTTATATGATTATCACATGCAACATTAAAACCAAATTTTTCTATATTTACAAATAAAACCTATACACATAAGATATAAGAATCATATTAGCTACTACAGATAAATGCTACAGTTATGTATTAGAAAAATAATGACCATTCAAAATCTTTGTTCAAGCCTTCAGGTATCATGGTATTTAACTTATTAATCCAAAACATCTCTCTTTTTTTGAGCAATTGGTCTCTGTCACCTCCCCTACTGGGTCTGTCAACTTGTTCAATGACTTGAAATCTCAGTTGACTGATGTTATGACCCATGGAGAGGAAGTGACAGGAAACAGGTGCCTCTGTATTTTTATTCCTGATGTTGGATTTGTGTTCAGTGATTCTTGTTCTTACCTCCCTACTAGTTTCACCTATATAAATCCTGGCACACGGACATTTAATGAGGTATATAGAGTATGTGCTTCTACATGTTAGATATTTTTTGATTGGATATTTAGTCCCCTTAATAGGGTGGAAAAATTCTTTCCCCTTTATTATGGAGCTACAATGGCTGCAATGTAGGCAAGGATAACAACCTCTATTGTCAGGTCCTATAGATGTTTGAATGCTTTTCTTTTTGCTACCAATATCTGCTCTTACTAATAAATCTCTCAGGTTCTTTGTTTTTTTGTAAGCTACAATCGGTATATTTTTTAGTTCTTCAACTTGGGGATTGCATTCACGAAGTATGTGCCAGTGTTTATTAATAATATGTGAAATTTTAGATCCTAAAATATTGTATTGAGTTACAAAAACCATTCTGTTTTCTTTTGTTTTGTTTTTCGTATTACAATCTTCCTCATCTTTACAGTACTCTAATTGTTTTGTGATTAGTTCTTCTGGGTATCCTCTTCTTTTAAATTTTTCTGCCATTTCTTTTAATCTTATATCACATTTCTTTTTGTCAGTGACTATTCTTCTTACTCTTTTAAATTGACCTTGGGGTATGGCTTCTATTGTTTTTTTAGAGTGGAAGCTATCATATTGTAATACTTTATTTTTGTCTGTGGGTTTCACATATAGATCAGTTTTTAAGAAGCCTTGTTCTTTATATACAAAAGTGTCTAAAAATGCTACTCCTGTATCTTCAATGTTAAGCGTGAATTTTAAACCTGTGACAGATGAATTGAGGTGCTCAACAAACTGCCATAGGCTCTCTGTGTCGCCCCACCATATGCCAAATATGTCATCCACAAATCTCCACCATGCTGCACCATATTGAAGAAATAATGGGTTTGAGTATACAAATTTCTCTTCTATGTGGGACATAAAAATATTGGCATATGTTGGGGCGACACTGGAGCCCATTGCAGTACCTTGTTTTTGCAAATAAAAGGTGTCTTGAAATAAAAAATAATTTTGATATAGAATAACAGACAATAAGTCTGTCAAAAACTGTATTTCTTTCTCAATGTATTTGTTATTTATTTTTAATGTATTTGTTACAGCCTCAATGCCACTGGTGTGCTTTATGGACGTGTATAAGCTAGTAACGTCTAGTGTATATAGGATACATTTATCTCCAATTGGTCCAATATCTTTTAGTTTCTCAAGGAAATCATTGGTGTCTTTTAGGTAAGAAGATGTTTCTAACAAGAAGGGCTGTAACACTTTGTCTAAGAAGGTTGCAATTTTGGAAAAAATGGAATTTACTCCTGCCACTATTGGGCGGCCTGGGGGTTTAAATTTGTCTTTATGTATTTTGGGTGAAGCATAGATTACAGGTCTTACTGGGTTTTTTTCTATTAGGCACTCTTTAAATTCACTAGTAATGATGCCATTTTTAACTGCTATATTGGTAATATGTTCTATTTCTTTATTTATTTGTATTGTGGGATCTCCAGTTAGTGCTTCATATACTGTAGTATCATTTAGTTGTTTTAAAATTTCATTTACATAATCTGCTTTGTTTAGTAGCACTACTGCCCCACCCTTATCTGCTTCCTTTATTATGATTTCTTTATTGTTTTGTAACTTATTGATGGCTTCTTGCTGTTTCTTATCAATTTGTACTAATTCTCTTTTTCTGTTTCTTTTTAGTAAATTTTTTACTTCTTTTTGAACTAAATTAGCAAATGTAGCTACGCTATGTTGTGTTGGTGGGTTAAATTTACTCTTACCTTTGATCCCATATCTTTTTGGATTATTAAATTTAATGTCCTTATTGATGTTGTCTTTTGCCATTGTATCAGATATTTCTGTCATACTAGTGAGTGTAGAGAAATGTACCTTCAGTTTAAGTTTTCTAAAAAATCTCTCTAAATCTTGTTCTATGACAAATTCATCATGCATATTAGATATACAATATGATAGACCTTTATTTAAAATTTTGTATTCTGTTTCTGATAATGTATAATTCGATATGTTATGGACTAAATCATCCTCTGTGGTTTCTTTGTGGTATGACTCAGTAATTTTACCATTAGATTCAGTAGATGTTTTCTTAGATTTTAAAGTGCTAATGCCTTCAGTAGATATTTTCTTAAGTTTTAAAGTGCTAATATCTTCAATAGTGTCCCTTACTAAAGTGCTTTTTGCATCAAAAGTGCTGTTCAAGTTTAAAGTGTTAACCACTACCGTGTTATCTAATTCTAAAGTGTCTGTGTCTTTCACAAAATTACTTTTTAAAATATTTACATTAATTGAATCAAAAGTGTTTTTTTCATTGTGAATTGTTTCAACATTCAAAAACTTTTTGTTAGTACTAGTGCTTAAATTACCATTGTGAGTGTTGGAGCAACATACAGAATCTTTGATCATATCATGCATTTCATTAAACTGTCCATTATGTTTTTGTTGAATTGTCTCTTTAGAATGTCTATATACTGTATGTTTAGGTACATTTACTTTACCCATACTGTTCATGTCTTCTTGTGTCATTTTCTTACTGTGCCTTGTTTGTCCCGTATTCGTTGTTAGGAGAATATTTTCTTGGTTCTCAGATGCCATTTTACCGATGTTTTCTTTTTGTTGGAAAGATTCTGTTTGTTTGTCGACTTTGTCCACTTCATTAGATGTGCCTGATGGTTCTGCCTCGCTACTCAGTAGCGGTATTGACCCCGCTGGTAACCTTTCGTCCGTTTGGCTCTCTGGCGCTCCGGTTGTGACGTCGAATAGTATGCGCCTCTTCCGATGCTTCGGAAGAGGCGCATACTATTCGACGTCACAACCGGAGCGCCAGAGAGCCAAACGGACGAAAGGTTACCAGCGGGGTCAATACCGCTACTGAGTAGCGAGGCAGAACCATCAGGCACATCTAATGAAGTGGACAAAGTCGACAAACAAACAGAATCTTTCCAACAAAAAGAAAACATCGGTAAAATGGCATCTGAGAACCAAGAAAATATTCTCCTAACAACGAATACGGGACAAACAAGGCACAGTAAGAAAATGACACAAGAAGACATGAACAGTATGGGTAAAGTAAATGTACCTAAACATACAGTATATAGACATTCTAAAGAGACAATTCAACAAAAACATAATGGACAGTTTAATGAAATGCATGATATGATCAAAGATTCTGTATGTTGCTCCAACACTCACAATGGTAATTTAAGCACTAGTACTAACAAAAAGTTTTTGAATGTTGAAACAATTCACAATGAAAAAAACACTTTTGATTCAATTAATGTAAATATTTTAAAAAGTAATTTTGTGAAAGACACAGACACTTTAGAATTAGATAACACGGTAGTGGTTAACACTTTAAACTTGAACAGCACTTTTGATGCAAAAAGCACTTTAGTAAGGGACACTATTGAAGATATTAGCACTTTAAAACTTAAGAAAATATCTACTGAAGGCATTAGCACTTTAAAATCTAAGAAAACATCTA
This sequence comes from Bombina bombina, assembly GCF_027579735.1. NCBI lineage: Eukaryota > Metazoa > Chordata > Amphibia > Anura > Bombinatoridae > Bombina > Bombina bombina. The sequence continues at coordinate 110,150,436 of NC_069501.1, read as the reverse complement.
CTGAATCTAATGGTAAAATTACTGAGTCATACCACAAAGAAACCACAGAGGATGATTTAGTCCATAACATATCGAATTATACATTATCAGAAACAGAATACAAAATTTTAAATAAAGGTCTATCATATTGTATATCTAATATGCATGATGAATTTGTCATAGAACAAGATTTAGAGAGATTTTTTAGAAAACTTAAACTGAAGGTACATTTCTCTACACTCACTAGTATGACAGAAATATCTGATACAATGGCAAAAGACAACATCAATAAGGACATTAAATTTAATAATCCAAAAAGATATGGGATCAAAGGTAAGAGTAAATTTAACCCACCAACACAACATAGCGTAGCTACATTTGCTAATTTAGTTCAAAAAGAAGTAAAAAATTTACTAAAAAGAAACAGAAAAAGAGAATTAGTACAAATTGATAAGAAACAGCAAGAAGCCATCAATAAGTTACAAAACAATAAAGAAATCATAATAAAGGAAGCAGATAAGGGTGGGGCAGTAGTGCTACTAAACAAAGCAGATTATGTAAATGAAATTTTAAAACAACTAAATGATACTACAGTATATGAAGCACTAACTGGAGATCCCACAATACAAATAAATAAAGAAATAGAACATATTACCAATATAGCAGTTAAAAATGGCATCATTACTAGTGAATTTAAAGAGTGCCTAATAGAAAAAAACCCAGTAAGACCTGTAATCTATGCTTCACCCAAAATACATAAAGACAAATTTAAACCCCCAGGCCGCCCAATAGTGGCAGGAGTAAATTCCATTTTTTCCAAAATTGCAACCTTCTTAGACAAAGTGTTACAGCCCTTCTTGTTAGAAACATCTTCTTACCTAAAAGACACCAATGATTTCCTTGAGAAACTAAAAGATATTGGACCAATTGGAGATAAATGTATCCTATATACACTAGACGTTACTAGCTTATACACGTCCATAAAGCACACCAGTGGCATTGAGGCTGTAACAAATACATTAAAAATAAATAACAAATACATTGAGAAAGAAATACAGTTTTTGACAGACTTATTGTCTGTTATTCTATATCAAAATTATTTTTTATTTCAAGACACCTTTTATTTGCAAAAACAAGGTACTGCAATGGGCTCCAGTGTCGCCCCAACATATGCCAATATTTTTATGTCCCACATAGAAGAGAAATTTGTATACTCAAACCCATTATTTCTTCAATATGGTGCAGCATGGTGGAGATTTGTGGATGACATATTTGGCATATGGTGGGGCGACACAGAGAGCCTATGGCAGTTTGTTGAGCACCTCAATTCATCTGTCACAGGTTTAAAATTCACGCTTAACATTGAAGATACAGGAGTAGCATTTTTAGACACTTTTGTATATAAAGAACAAGGCTTCTTAAAAACTGATCTATATGTGAAACCCACAGACAAAAATAAAGTATTACAATATGATAGCTTCCACTCTAAAAAAACAATAGAAGCCATACCCCAAGGTCAATTTAAAAGAGTAAGAAGAATAGTCACTGACAAAAAGAAATGTGATATAAGATTAAAAGAAATGGCAGAAAAATTTAAAAGAAGAGGATACCCAGAAGAACTAATCACAAAACAATTAGAGTACTGTAAAGATGAGGAAGATTGTAATACGAAAAACAAAACAAAAGAAAACAGAATGGTTTTTGTAACTCAATACAATATTTTAGGATCTAAAATTTCACATATTATTAATAAACACTGGCACATACTTCGTGAATGCAATCCCCAAGTTGAAGAACTAAAAAATATACCGATTGTAGCTTACAAAAAAACAAAGAACCTGAGAGATTTATTAGTAAGAGCAGATATTGGTAGCAAAAAGAAAAGCATTCAAACATCTATAGGACCTGACAATAGAGGTTGTTATCCTTGCCTACATTGCAGCCATTGTAGCTCCATAATAAAGGGGAAAGAATTTTTCCACCCTATTAAGGGGACTAAATATCCAATCAAAAAATATCTAACATGTAGAAGCACATACTCTATATACCTCATTAAATGTCCGTGTGCCAGGATTTATATAGGTGAAACTAGTAGGGAGGTAAGAACAAGAATCACTGAACACAAATCCAACATCAGGAATAAAAATACAGAGGCACCTGTTTCCTGTCACTTCCTCTCCATGGGTCATAACATCAGTCAACTGAGATTTCAAGTCATTGAACAAGTTGACAGACCCAGGAGGGGAGGTGACAGAGACCAATTGCTCAAAAAAAGAGAGATGTTTTGGATTAATAAGTTAAATACCATGATACCTGAAGGCTTGAACAAAGATTTTGAATGGTCATTATTTTTCTAATACATAACTGTAGCATTTATCTGTAGTAGCTAATATGATTCTTATATCTTATGTGTATAGGTTTTATTTGTAAATATAGAAAAATTTGGTTTTAATGTTGCATGTGATAATCATATAAAAATTAAGAAAAAGAGGGTAACTAGCTTAAAAAATTCAATCTAAAGATGTACAAGAAGCTGAATAACTCAAGTTTTTTATTTATCGCTTGTAATTTTAAGTTTTGACCACATGATGGCACTGTTGTGTAATCTTATAGGAAATGCACAGGTATAAAAGACACACCTGTACACTATTCTATAAACATGATTAAGAACCTGGTATAGGTTCGAAACGTCGTTGTTACAATGGACCCTGCAAAAAACTAATAAAGGTCTTTTAAAAATTTACTGGAGGCTGGAAAATTACCTTTTTGAAATTGACATTGGGGTTTGGCTAACCCTTTCCTGTGCCCCTGTTTGAAAAGGAGCTGTCTCTCATCACTTATTTAAAAACAATTGCATGTCATGGAGGTGGATCTATGCTGTATATATTCATAGTTAAATCAGTGGCCCAAACGTTATTAACCCTTTGAAAATATCAGTTACTTATTAAAAAATGAGAATTATGTCACCTATGCCAGGGATGGCATCAATTTCTGTGCAGAAAACACTATTGGGCCAGGCAAAAAAAAATTGCATGTCATGGAGGGGGATCTACCCTGTATATATTCATAGTGAAATCAGTGGCCCAAAGGCTATTAACCCTTTGAAAATATCAGTTACTTATTAAAAAATGAGAATGTCACCTATGCCAGGGATGGCATCAATTTATGTGCCCAAAACACTATTGGGCCAGGCAAAAAACAATTGCATGTCATGGAGGGGGGTCTACCCTGTATATATTCATAGTGAAATCAGTGGCCCAATGGTTATTAACCCTTTGAAAATCTTGCTTACTAATTAAAAACTAAGAATTACAACACCTATGCCAAGATTGGCATCAATTTATGTGTCCGAAACACCAATGGGCCAGGCTAAAAACAATTGCATGTCATGGAGGGGGATCTACCCTGTATATATTCATAGTGTAATCAGTGGCCCAATGGTTATTAACCCTTTGAAAATCTCTCTTACTTATTCAAAAATGAGAATTACAACACCTATTCCAAGATTGGCATCAATTTCTCTGACCAAAACACCATTGGGTCAGGCTAAAAACAATTGCATGTCATGGAGGGGGATCTACCCTGTATATATTCATAGTGAAATCAGTGGCCTAATGGTTATTAACCCTTTGAAAATTTTGCTTACTAATTAAAAAATGAGAATTACAACACCTATGCCAAGATTGGCATCAATTTATGTGCCCAAAACACCACTGGGCCAGGCTAAAAGCAATTGCATGTCATGGAGGGGGATCTACCTTGTATATATTCATAGTGAAATCAGTGGCCCAATGGTTATTAACCCTTTGAAAATATATGTTACTTATTCAAAAATGAGAATTACAACACCTATGCCAAGATTGGCATCGATTTCTCTGACCAAAACACCATTGGGTCAGGCTAAAAACAATTGCATGTCATGGAGGGGGATCTACCCTGTATATATTCATAGTGAAATCAGTGGCCTGATGGTTATTAACCCTTTGAAAATATCTGTTACTTATTCAAAAATTAGAATTAGAGCACCTATGCCAGTGTTGGCAACAATTTCTGTGCCCAAAACACCATTGGGCCAGGCTAAAAACAATTGCATGTCATGGATGGAGATCTACCCTGTATATATTCATAGTGAAATCAGTGGCCCAATGGTTATTAACCCTTTGAAAATATGTTACTTATTCAAAAATGAGAATTATGTCACCTATGCCAAGATTGGCATTGATTTCTGTGCCCAAAACACCATTGGGCCAGGCTAAAAACAACTGCATGTGATGGAGGAGGATATACCCTGTATATATTCATAGTGAAATCAGTGGCCCAATGGTTATTAACCCTTAGAAAATATATGTTACTTATTCAAAAATGAGAATTATGTCACCTATTCCAGGGATGGCATCAATTTCTGTGCCAAAAACACCATTGGGCCAGGCTAAAAACAATTGCATGTAATGGAGGGAGATCTACTCTGTATATATTAATAGTGAAACCAGGGGCCCAATGGTTATTAACCCTTTGATAATATTTGTTACTTATTAAGAAAAATGAGAATTATATCACCTATGCCAGGGTTGGCATCAATTTCTGTGCCCAAAACATCATTGGGCCAAACTAAAAACAATTGCATGGCATGGAGGGGGATCTTCCCTGTATATATTCATAGTGAAATCAGTGGCCCAATGGTTATTAACCCTTTGAAAATATTTTACTTATTAAAAAATTAGAAATATGTCACCTATGCCAGGGTTGGCATCAATATCTGTGCCTAAAACACCATTGGGTCAGGCTAAAAACAAATGCATGTCATGGAGGTGGATCTACACTGTATATATTCATAGTTAAATCAGTGGCCCAAAAGTTATTAACCCTTTGAAAATATCACTTATTCAAAAATGAGAATGTCACCTATGCCAGGGTTGGCATCAATTTCTGTGCCCAAAACACCATTGGGCCAGGCTAAAATCAATTGCATGGCATGGAGGGGTATCTACCCTGTATATATTCATAGTGAAATCAGTGGCCCAATGGTTAGTAACCCGTTGAAAATATATGTTACTTATTCAAAATTGAGAATTAGAGCACCTATGCCGGGGTTGGCATCAATTTCTGTGCCCAAAACACCATTGGGCCAGGCTAAAAACAATTGCATGTCATGGAGGGGGGTTAGCCCTGTATATATTCATAGTGAAATCAGTGGCCCAATGGTTATTAACCCTTTGAAAATATCTGTTACTTATTAAAAAATGAGAATTATGTCACCTATGCCAGGGGTTGCTTCAATTTATGTGCCCAAAACACCATTGGGCCAGGCTAAAAACAATTGCATGGCATGGAGGGGGATCTACCCTGTATATATTCATAGTGAAATCAGTGGCCCAATGGTTATTAATCCTTTGAAAATATATGTTACTTACTAAAAAATGAGAAGTACAGCACCTATGCCAAGATTGGCATCGATTTCTGTGCCCAAAACATTATTGGGCCAGGCTAAAAACAATTGCATGTCATGGTGGGGGGTCTACCCTGTATATATTCATAGTATAATCAGTGGCCCAATGGTTATTGACCGTTAATATCTGTTACTTATTCAAAACATTTAATTACAGCACCAATGTCAGTGTTGGCATCAATGTATGTGCCCAAAACACCATTGGGTCAGGCTAAAAACAATTGCATGTCATGGAGGTGGATCTACGCTGTATATATTCATAGTTAAATCAGTGGCCCAAACGTTATTAACCCTTTGAAAATATCAGTTACTTATTCAAAAATGAGAATTATGTCACCTATGCCAGGGATGGCATCAATTTCTGTGCAGAAAACACTATTGGGCCAGGCAAAAAAAAATTGCATGTCATGGAGGGGGATCTACCCTGTATATATTCATAGTTAAATCAGTGGCCCAAAGGCTATTAACCCTTTGAAAATATCAGTTACTTATTAAAAATTGAGAATGTCACCTATGCCAGGGATGGCATCAATTTATGTGCCCAAAACACTATTAGGCCAGGCAAAAAACAATTGCATGTCATGGAGGGGGATCTACCCTGCATATATTCATAGTGAAATCAGTGGCCCAATGGTTATTAACCCTTAATATATGTTACTTATTCGAAAATGGTAATTACAGCACTAATGTTAGTGTTGGCATCAATTTCTGTGCCCAAAACACCATTGGACCAGGCTAAAAACAATTGCATGTCATGGAGGGGGATCTACCCTGTATATATTCATAGTGAAATCAGTGGCCCAATGGTTATTACCCCTTTGAAAATATCTGTTACTTATTCAAAATACTAATATTTGTATTGGTGCCAACGTATGCTCTTTTTTCCAGTTTGTATATCCAGTTGTATAAAGGGTTTCCACCTCTGTGTAACTACATTATATGAATCATATTATTATTTAAATAAAACCTATATTTTTATTTTAAAGTCAATTTAAAGCAGTCTGACAAAAAAATGAACAAGAAACCAATTTCCATGAATAAGAAACAGAATTTCATGAATAAGAAACAGCTTGAATAAGAAACCAACTTTAGTGATGTCCAGTTCATGAACGAATCGTTCATTTGAACTGGATCTTTTCAGTGAACTGTGTGAATCAGTCCAACTTCCTTGTCGTCGTTTCTGCTGTCAAATGTCTTCACAGTCACATTGTATTCCATTTATTTATCAACCTTTGAGCAGAAATAGGACTATTCCATCTTAAGTGGGCGAGACTATGTGACAGGGGTGGAGTCTGAAGCTGCAGCCTAATCATTGGAATATTAGGCAGGGCTAGCTTCGAGAGGAAGGGGAGGAGGAAGGCGGGACTGGTACTGGCAGTTGTTCTCCCTGTCGTTTAAGCACAGTGACACACAGGGTTCTTCTGGCTTGTATCTGGGCAGCAGTGCCAGCACCTCTTGCACAAACCAGAGTCTAATTCATTGTATAGAACAGCTGCTGTGCCCAGCCAGGACATGCCCAGATACGAGCTGTCTTTGATCCTCAAGGCCATGCAAAGGGTAAGTGACATTGCCATGCTGTTCCTTCCTTGTCTTCTGTCTACAGAAACGTGCTTGCCCCTGATTGGCAGTGCTGTGTAATTAACTTAACATAAAATTGAACATTTGTAGCCATGATGTGAACAGGTAAGTATTTCTCAAGCAGAATATGTGCCGTGTACACCAATGTGCACTGGCTACCTACGCATGCTTTGTCTTTCCCACATGTGGTGTGACAGGTACAGAATGACAATCATATTTTACTGACCTCCTTTGGCGATTGAAAGGTTAACCATTGTAGCACTCTGGCAGCCTAGAAGTTAAAAAAGCAGCTGCACTTAAACCTATTGTGCCTAGTCTGTGCCCAGGTAGTTGATTTGGGTGGCAGAGCTTGTTCAGGTACATTAGTCCCATAATTTCATTTAATCCATTTTAATGATCAATCACTTGTTTTATGTTGAGATATATATATATATATATATATGTGTGTGTGTGTGTATATATATATATATATATATATATCTATCTCCATCTGTATCTATTGTGTTATTCTATATATAAATACATACTTTTAAAATGTGGACATTATGACATTCAATTTGTGGACCTATATAGTAGATTTATATGTGTCCATGTCATATTGTATTCACACAATTCAGTGTACGTCACTACAGGCTGATAATTTCTCCTGTGAGTTTTGTGGGTGAATGAATGAAATGGTACGTGGATCATGTTTGTGTTATGAGCTACGCACTTCAAATAGTTGAAAACTAATGCGCACCCGTTAGATGTGCTGAAAATAGCCCTGGCAAGGATAATATTTGCAAATATTCCATCTGATCACAGTTTAGGAAGAGTAATACACAATAGTTATTTATATAGAGATCTGTCATAGGATAAAAAACAGTTATAATCCATAATCTGTTCCCTAATTTTTAGGATATTTAAATAGCAGCCATTCTAAAGCAGTTAACTGGTCTGCAGCAAAATAACATTTTTGTTTGGAGTAAAATAATTCACAAACAAAATCTCAGCCACTTCTCATTTGTAGTCGTGCGTAGAATCCCAGCACATAAGGGTGTCTGTACCGAAGTGGGAGAACTTTTTGGAACAAACATAGACTTTGTCATCTTTATACATAGATTGTTTACAGTGAGTGGGTTGCAGGACATTTTTTAAATTTAAATCTTTTTTTTTTTTTTAACGTTAATGATGCACAGAGGAACTTGACCTTCTGTCTCATGACTTATAGATTTTTATAAAGTGATTGATGTTTCATATTACATCTCAAATATTAACCACTTTCAGACTATAAGATAATTTGTATTCTAAAATGTAGGCAGCAGATCTTGTATTTCAAAATCGCTTTGAGAACTTTTCTCTCTTTGGGACTTAACTTCACTTATGGCAATTAACACTTAGTATTTGTAACACTACTTTCAAGTGATACAGAGTAGTGACCAGAGGGTGGTTGTATTAAAAGGGACATGCAACCCAAAAATATTTATTTCATGATTCAGATAGAACATACGATTTTTAAACACATTTCCAATTTGCTTCTAATGTCTAATTTGCTTCTTTCTCTTGGTATCCTTTGTTGAAAAGCATACCTAGGTAGGCTCAGGAACTGGGAGCTACCTGCAGATTGGTGGCTGCACACATATACCTCTTATTGATGTGTTCAGCTAGCTCCCAGTAGTGCATTGCTTCTACCTCAGTCAAGGACACCAGTAGAATAAAGCAAAATTGATCATAGAAGTTATTTAAAAATATTTGCTTTATCTGAATTATGAAAGAAAAAATTTGGGTTTTATGTCCCTTTAAGTGTCTTTACGACCCTAATTATTCCTGATTGTTGGTCAAAATGTTTACATTTAAAATATTTGTTTACTAGCATCTAGTTTTGTGCTATTTAAAGGTTTTATGTTTTGAATGACAGAAAATATTTTTCACAACTTAAAGGGACACTAAACCCAAAATTTTTCTTTCATGATTTAAGTAGAGAATACAATTTTAAATATCATTCCAATTTACTTCTATTATCTAATTTGCTTCATTCTTTAAATATCCTTTATTGAAGAAATAGCAATGCACATGGATGAACCAATCACATGAGGCTTCTATGTGCAGCAACCAATCAGCGGCTATTAAGCCTATCTAGATATGCTTTTCAGCAAAGTATATCTAGAGAATGACGCACATTAGATAAAAGAAGTAAATAACAAAGATGTTTAAAATTGCATACTCTTTCTAAATCATGAAAGAAAAAATGTGGGTTTCATGTCCCTTTAAACTTAAAGGCAAAACCAGGTTTACTTTACATAAAGCACATCTTAGAGGAATATAAAGACTGAGTAGCTTCCATCAGAAAACGCTGTCATTCATTTGACTTTTAGAGATATTACAAAGACAACTAGAAAGTTTTATATATCTAATTTTAGAGCACAATATGTTCTGATAATACACGCTCCCCATTTAATAGGGACAGTAACCACCTTGTAATTACATTTTTCTGCAGTTTTCCAATAGATTAACAAGCGAGGGATGTTTTAGAAGCCTTAAAGGGATATGAAACACAATACAATTTTAAACAACTTAGTATCGTTTGTTGAAGAAACCACAATGCACATGGGTTAGCCAGTAATATAAGGCATACATGTGCAGCCACCAGTCAGCAGCTCCTGAGCCTATCTAGATATGCTTTTCCAACAAATGATACCAAGAAACTAAAACAAATTAGATGATAGAAATAAATTGGAAAGTTAACAATTCTCTGAATCACAAAAGGAAAAAAATTGGGTTCTATGTCCCTTTTAAGGGCTTCATATCAATGTAAAGATATTGAACACACACTTTATACTATTCCTATAAATGTCCAGTGTCACAGGATCAGATTCAGATCAGGTTGCCTCTATCTGCCCCTCTCCCTCCTCATTTGAGTTTACCCACCAAACAGAAGTCCCAAAAACATATATTTTTAGTTTCACTTGTTCCTGGGACCAAAAAAGTTATGGCACACATTCACAGTTTAGCGGAAGGGGCCGCAAGTGACCCGTGGACTTTAAATGGTCCATCCCTGGATTAACATATCAGCAGAATCTGACTATTATTAGAACTGATTAACACTTTGTTTACTGCAATTGATTTTCAGTGGTCAAAGTACACCCCCCATTTCCTTGTTTGAATGACCCAATCTGGACTTGAGTTTGCAGAAGACAGGGCTTGCCCCAGTCATTGTGTTAATACAATCTCAATTGTTTGGTTGCATCAAAAATAAGATGATAAACTTCAAATTAGTAACATATATGTGGCAAGGTTGTGACAACTACCATGTTCTCTGAGAACTGGAAAATACACAATTTTGAATGACAAGAAAAGGGGGCAAAATAAATAATAACCTCATAATACAAAGTTGTGTTACTATGCATTTTATATTACAATCTCAGTGTGTTCACTGTCTCTAACTTTTTGGGGGTCTCTTTTAAAAAACAAAACAAAAAAAAAAACCAATATAAAACTGAACGAAATCCACACAATACGCCAGGATGTAAGCTGAATTAAGTTGTTCTGGGCTCTGTCTTTTGTTGACTTGTTCAGCGCTTCTAACACAGTTCCTTTTTATACTGCTGTGATCGATTGCTACATCTGACAATTTTCCCATCCAACCAACTTCTCTTAGGAAATAATGTATATTTACACAGCAAGAATAGAAATGGAGCAGAATAACTATGCAGTTTCAGAAAAATCTCAATATAGGTCAGATATTTGCATTATAAATTCAGGAGCCAGCAATTAACCCTCATGCTGCTTATTGATTTCATACCAAGTTTGTTCTTTTGTTTGATTTTTTTTTTTTTAAAAAGTTGTTTGGTGCTCCTTGCATTTGCATCTAAACTTGTTTTCTATGAGGTACCCATACAAAGTATACATAGTTTTGTTTCTTTAAGTCATTTGGAGCTCCTTGCATTTACATATAAACTTGTTTTCTATGAGGTACCCATACAAAGTATACATTGTTTTGTTTCTTTAAGTCATTTGGAGCTCCTTGCATTTACATATAAACTTGTTGTCTATGAGGTACCCATACAAAGTATACATAGTTTTGTTTCTTTAAGTCATTTGGAGCTCCTTGCATTTACATATAAACTTGTTGTCTATGAGGTACCCATACAAAGTATACATTGTTTTGTTTCTTTAAGTCATTTGGAGCTCCTTGCATTTACATATAAACTTGTTGTCTATGAGGTACCCATACAAAGTATATTGTTTTTTTTTTTTTAAAGTTGTTTGGTGCTCCTTGCATTTAGATATAAATTTGTTTTCTTTTCTTTTCTTTAGAAAATAACTTAGTTTCTAGGGAAACCTCTCATCATATGGAGAAGAAAAAAAATATTTTTGTGTGTCATTTTCTATGTCATACATATTATATAAAACACAAGTCCATTTATGAAGCGGCGGGTGCTGCTTCGGAGTCCCATGGTTTTCATGTTTACCGGAAACATAAGTTAAAGTGAAAGTAAACTTACCTGGTTTGCGATGTTAAATAACATTCTTTGTGCCAAAATAATATGACTTTCATTCATGTTTTTTTTTTTTTTTACAAACAACCACCCCAACAGTAAAACCCACCACCCACACAACCAACCCCCCAAATAAAATACTAACTAAAAAAACCTAAGCTCCCCATTGCCCTGAAAAGGGCATTTGGATGGGCATTGCCCTTTAAAAGGGCATTTAGCTCTATTGCATGCTCAAAGCCCTAACCTAAAAAATAAGCCCACCCAATACACCCTTAAAAAAATCCTAACACTAACCCCCAAAGATTCACTTACCGGGAGAAGTCTTCATCCAAGCGGCAAGATGTCCTCAACGAAGCCGGCAGAAGTGGTCCTCCAGACGGGCAGAAGTCTTCATCCAGACGGCATCTTCTATCTTCATTCTTCCGGCGCAGAGCGGGTCCATCTTCAAGACATCCGACGCGGAGCATCCAGCTAGATCCGACACGGCTGCCCCCGGCCCCCCCTCAGCCTGAGCTCAGTCAATCACCATGTGCTAGAACAGCACTGGTAAGTCACTGCCACCCCCCTTACCTGCATGTGGCAGCCGTGGAGCCCTCCTGTACATCATAGTGGGCGGGGTTCTAAATCGCATACGCTCTCTATTTTAAAATTGCGGCGATTAATCGATATCTATATATATATATATATATATATATATATATATATATATATATATATATATATGTTAGAGTCATTTGGAAAGGCACTACATATACGAATATAACAGCCTCCAGGGTTCACTTCAAAAAATGATCCAATACATATTCGTAGAAAAAAGGCACTCACTGGTTCAGATAAAACTTAACCTTTAATAAATTAAGTTAAAAATGCATGACGTTTCGGAGCACTGCTTTTTGTATTTTCCAAAATGTCTGTATCATGCATTTGAAAAAGGAGGTGGAATACCTCCGAAACGTCATGCATTTTTAACTTAATTTATTAAAGGTTAAGTTTTATCTGAACCAGTGAGTGCCTTTTTTCTACGAAAATATATATATATATATACACACACACATATTGTACACAGGTTTTTCAGCCATATGCAATCGAAAAGTTGCAAAATTAACATTTTTAAAGCTAATTAATTTGTACTTAAAAAAGGTAAATCAGGTTTTCAAAGCTTTACTAGAAAAGCAAAAATGTACACGGACGGATTAAGTGCTGCTCCTGCAGAGGGAAATTATTGCTAGAATGATTGCCAAAATTCTATTAAATACAACTGCCAAGATCCATGCAAACATAGTATATGCAAATTGGGTTTGGAAACATGTAAATTAGTTAACTTGTTTTAGTCTGTTACTTTCTCGCGGACCAACAAATATATGAATTTCATGTTATTCAAGTAAATTCCTTCATTTGTGTTCACAACTATTAAGGACATTAAAATAAATATATTAAATTACACTGAAAGACAAACAAACAAAAGTTTTATATCTAATACAATAAAACAGCTCTTAACAGATCTCAAGAGCCAAGAAGCATCTACAATTCTACGTTTGTCTTACAACGCCCTTTCCATTACCCATAACACAATGCCGTCTCCTTAACACCTTTTTGGCTGACATTCCCGTTTAGCCATTCTGTGGCGGGGGGCTTTGAAAGCCAATATTTCAGGCCCAATACCACTTACACAGATATTCTGGCCTTTCAAATGAAGAGTCACATACACTTGTAAATTGCTTTTTTCCCCTGAGGGAGAAGGGCGGTATAAAATGAGCCCCTATCTCTCCTATGTTTGTGCCAGGTGGAAGCTGACTCCTTATTTGAAAGGAAAGACTTCCATCTTTTAAACAAGATGTCCCACTAGAAACCAGGACATTTCTAGTGGTTGGGCAAGGAGACTACTGTATTATTATTTTTTTTACAGGTAAAAGAGCTGATTTCTTTGGGGCAATGGCCCGCAAAAGGCCCTTTTAAGTGGTAGTTTAGGCTAGGGTTTTTTTTTTATTTTGGGGGGCTTTTTTTATTTTGATAGGGCTATTAGATTAGGAGTAATTAGTTTAAAGATCTGTAATTTGTTTTTCATTTTCTGTAATTTAGTGTTGTTTTTTTTATTGTGATTTAGCTAATTTTAATTTATTTAATTGTATTTAATTTATGTAATTTATTTAAGTGTAGTGTTAGGTGTTAGTGTAACTTAGGTTATGTTTTATTTTACAGGTAAATTTGTATTTATTTTAGCGAGGTAGTTATTAAATAGTTAATAACTATTTAATAACTATTGTACCTAGTTAAAATAAATACAAACTTGCCTGTAAAATAAAAATAAACCCTTAGATAGCTGCAATGTAACTATTAGTTATGTTGTAGCTAGCTTAGGGTTTATTTTATAGGTAAGTATTTTGTTTTAAATAGGAATAATGTAGTTAATGATCGTAATTTTATTTAAATTATATTTCAATTAGGGGGTGTTAGGTATAGGGGTTAATAAATTTAATATAGTGGCGGCGACGTTGGGGGCGGCAGATTACGGGTTAATAAATATAATGTAGGCGGCGGCGATGTTAGGGGCGGCAGATTAGGGGTTAATATTATTTAACTCGGGTTTGCGAGGCGGGAGTGCGGCGGTTTAGGGGTTAATATGTTTGTTATAGTGGCGGCGATGTCCGGAGCAGCAGATTAGGGGTTAATAATTTTATTTTAGTGTTTGCAATGCGGAATGGCTTCGGTTTATGGGTTAATAGGTAGTTTATGGGTGTTAGTGTACTTTTTATCACTTTAGTCATGAGTTTAATGTTACAACGTTGTAGTGTAAAACTCATAACTACTGACTTTAAAATGCGTTATAGGTCTTGGAGGTAGAGGGTGTACCGCTCACTTTTTGGCCTCCCAGGACAGACTCGTAATACCGGCGCTATGGAAGTCCCATAGAAAAAAGGGTTTACGTAAGTCGGTTTGCGGTAAAGCCAAAAAAGTGTGCGGGGCCCCTAAACCTGGAAGACTACCAGCGGTAGTGAAAAAGCAGCGTTAGGACCTGTTAACGCTGCTTTTTTACCTTACCGCAAAACTCGTAATCTAGCCAAATATTTCTACATGCACAGAGATTGCTCACTCTGGAACTAAGAATATTACTGTATTTTATGAAGATTGCTTATTTTTAAATATAACATTAGTGCTGCAAGTTAAATGCATACTCACAGTGTAATAAAATAATACTGTATGTTATGGAAAGAAAAAAAATATATAAAAATTATATATATATATATATATATATATATATATATATATATATACACATATATACATACACACGCTTTGTATTTTTATTCTCCCAGAGTGTATTGCACATTGAGAAACTTGTACATTAAGATTCTGTAGTCTTAAAATTATTCATTTATAAGAAAATCGTGATTTTTTGTTTTTTTTTGCCCATATCGCCCAGCCCTAGTATGTGTGTGTATGTGTGTATGTATGTATATGTATATGTGTGTATGCAAATTATTATGACCCTGGGGAAGTCTCCCTATGGGTGATGGGGGAAACCAGACGTGGACTCCTTGCCCAGTGTGCTTAGAGGAATGTGGCTGCACCTCACTGACGAGGCCCATAGGAGGCCGAAACGATCGTCTGGGGTTGTCATGTTCCTTGTTCAGAGGAGAATTGCCTGGTATTTCGGGGCTGGACTGACCTTACTTGGCGGGATCAGACTGATATACTTCAGGAATGTTTTCTTCTGTGAAAAGCACACTGGTCTAAAAGAGGCTGCTTCCGGGTGGTAAATCGCCATAGAACAAGCCACTGAGCTGTTGTTCGTTCCTGGTAGAGCGCTTCTCTCTTTGTATGCAATATATATATATATATATTATTGTGTGTGTGTGTGTGTATATATTCGATCATCCGACCAGAGAATCTTGTTTCTCACCATCCTTTAGGTGCTTTTTTGCAAATTCCAATCGGCTGTACTGTCATGTACTGAGGACAGGCTTCCATCTGGACACTCTGCCTTAAAGCCCAGGTTGGTGGCTTGTTGCAGTTGTCCTTCTGCAAGTTTTTCCCACCTCCACAAATGATCTCTGAGTTCAACCGGAGGGACGATTGGATTCTTGGTTACCTCTCTTACCAAGGTTTTTCTCACCTGATTGCTTAGTTTGGCTGGGCGGCCAACTCTAGAAAGAGTCCTAGTTGTTCCATAACTTTTCTAATAAAGATTTATGGAGGATATTGTGCACTTGGGAACCTTCAATTTGAAAACAATTTTAATAGACTTCTTTAGATCTGTCCCTCGATACAGTCCTGTCTGTGAGCTCTGCACGTTTTTCCTTTGACCTAATGGCTTGGATTTTGCGCTGATATGCATTTTCAGCTCTGAAATTTTATATAGATTTGTGTGTGCCTTTCCAAATCATTTCCGATCAATTGAATTTGCCACAGGTGGACAATAAAAAAAAAAAAAAAAAAAAAAAAAAAAAAAGTGTAGAAACATCTCAAAGGGGATCCAGAGAAATGGGATGCACTTGAGCTAAATTTCGGTCTGAATACTTATTTCATTGTGAAATTTCAGATATATATATATATATATATATATATATATATATATATATATATATATATATATATATATATATATATATATATATATATATAGTGTGTGTGTTTTTTTTGTTGTTTTAAACTTGGTTTCTTTAAATGCTAAGAGAAATATTTGTTATATATATATATATATATATATATATATATAATGTTATATGTTCTATTTAGCTTAGGGACAACAATTTAGGTTTATCAGCCAGCTCGATTACTAGAATATTTAGGGGCCGAACATGGGGCGTTTTGTATACAAATATATGTAGAAACAACTTTAGAGAAAAGTTAAGGGTTCATATATCCCTGGCTCCCACAATTTGCCAAATCTTTATTATTCTAAATGAATGCTCAGACAACTTTTTATGACTCCTAAAATGTGTTTGGCTTCTGAATTAGTAATAAATGCGTTTATCCGTATCCAGGAGCAGTGATTGTCAACCTGAGTATTTGGGATGCTCTTGATATGGTTGTCGCCATTTATAATGTATTATCTCTCATACACATCTTAATAACAAGTCACATGAGTAATGAATCGGGGGTATCACATGAATTTGAGAAGTATGCTAGGGATGTCCCAAAGCAAAACATGTTGGCAACTACTGACCTAGAGGATACTTTGGCTTTACTTTTTTTATTTTTATAAAGTAAGACATGGGGCTATTTTTTGTATGATAAACATATGAATACTCTCACACAGAAACACTGTGTTCCAAAATGTCAGTATTGACCATTAAAGTGATGGTAAATCCTAGCAGTTTTGAAACTCTCAGATTTACTAGTGCTACATATAAAGAGGACTTTTAGTCATAAAGTAAAAAAAACTTCACGCTGAAAGTACCTTTTTATTTGCAGCGAGTTTATGCTGAGCATCTTTGGCTGTCCACGCAAAACACTTTTTTCCTTTTTTTTTTTTTTTCTTTTCAATGAGGTAACGTTTTCATCTCTTAGCCAATAGCCTTTCGGGCCAATCGGCATTATGCTGTATGACTAGCACGCTATTGGCTATGAGGACACTATTGCCAAAAATTGAGTTTTGCTGTGACTGAAAATCCCCTTTTATTTGTAGCACTATAAAGTCCTAGTGTTTCAAAAACTTTAACTTTAATTAAAAAATGTGTGCATAAGCTCATCTCTATAAAATGAGTGTTTGTTTACTTTATCCCATACCATTTCATATTTATTATATTATCCAATTTGCCCTTTTGGTTCCATCCCATTCTTGTCTTTAGCCTCTTTTCATGCAGTGCTTATATATATATATATATATATATATATATATATATATATATATATATATATATATATATATATATATATATATATATATATATATTATATACAATTTACATAATATACACACACACACATATATTTTGTGATTGGCTGATGGCTGTCACATGCTCATGATACATAATTTGCCAGAAAATATTCTACTGCTCATTTCAAATTTAAACTAAGTGCTATTTCATTGTCTTGTTGTCGTGTATTTGTCAGTTATTCACTTCTTCTACTGTGTTTAGGGGTCCTTTAACACTATCTTGGTACTTGCAGCAGGCGTGAGCAAGACATATACTTCAATAGCAGCACTGAGAGGAGTTTGCAAGCTACAGATGTCTTCCGGCTTATCTCTTGGGGGTGTCTCAGTATTTTCTTTATAGAGATTAAAAGTGTAGCTGATGCAGCCTGCAATTCAAGGCCTGTGTAATATATGACTCGCGGGGCACGTGACTCGCCAAGGTTTTCTGTGTTGTTGGTACTATGATAAAATGAAAAATAGGTTTGTAACAAGTTTTGTAAATCTGGGTAGCAACTAGTTTCCTGTTATTTTTAACTTAAAATGGAATAATCTAATTTTATATTGTGTTTATAATGTGATGTGACCCGCTAATCCCTCCATATAAAAAAATGCCCCTGCTCTAATTAGTTTCAGTGATGCATAACAATTTGTTTTATTTTTTTAAGGGACATTCTATGATTTGTAAAATATTAATTTATCTAGAAAATATTCTTCTGCTCATTGTTTACAACAATATTTTTAGGGATTTTTAACCTACCTTACCCCTTTCTATATCATGCAGCAGTTTTAAAATGAAGATTGTTTCTGGTCACTTTGAAATGGCTACCAAGCTCCTCCCACTGATGACATCACAATCTGGGCTGCATCTAGGCACTCTGCTAAATAGCATTGACAGTCTGTTAAATCCAACTAGTGAGCCTTTTATGATTATTATTTTTATTTATTTTTTTTCCTCTGTGCTTGATACAAAATATTTTAAAGCACTTTAGTAATTTCGTGGGCTGAATAATACTTGCCTGGGGAGACTGTACTACTACAATAGAATGCTTACTACTCACCCCATGTTATTGTTTTTCCTACCGTACCTACAGCTCTCTTCAGAATTGTTCTCTTATTTTAACCCTTTACAAGTATTAGTGAAGCTCTGCTTCTCTTCACTGGGTGCTGCCATCTTGGAGCTTATAGTTATGTAACTTTTAAACTGTGCAAACTCTGCTCTCTATTATGTGAGCTAAACTGAAGTGTTAAGTACAGCTTTCAGAATGCCGGTAAGATCACTGATCTATGAAAGTGCTTCTGTCACAGGTTGCCACCTTGGCCATGTTTTCCTGGACACTTATGAGTTACACGTGCTGTAGGGCGTGCAGAGGGGCACATGAATTGTGTTGCTGGGCAGCACAAAAATAGCGATCCTGGACAGCACTATTTATGTTCCTCCCTGAACACCCTGCATCATGTGTAACTCATGTGTCCAGATAAACATGGCTGAGGTGGCAACCCTAAAGGATAGAACAATACGTGAGCTACAAAATGACTGCCCACAGTATAAAATGCAGAGCTTTACCAACTGAATTATATAATGAGTTAAAATGAGAGAATGACTTCAAAGAGCTGCAGGTACCGGAGGGAAAATACTAGCATGTGAGTAGTAACCACTTTAGTTGTACTCCGGGTGTTTAATGTCCCTTTAAACTTGTACATAATTATATAGGTCCATATGGCACAATCATCTCTTGGTGTGGTAGAAGTTAATAGTGATTTTTTTTTTTCTTTGCTGTTATTAACCTGTTGTGTTGCTAGTAGCTGTTGGATACTATTAGTTTGTATACCTACTTTAGGACAGTGTTTATTGCAGATGAAAAAAGATTATCACAGAATATCTTTCCAAAATTCCTCATAGGTTTTGATTTTGGTAAGTTTCTTTTTTCCCTAATCTGCAATAAAATAAATTTCCAATCTTGTTTGATCTTACCAGTGTCACTGTGCTCATTGTGTCTTTGTCTTTGCTGCCTTGCAGGGTTCCTTACATTAGGCCAAACTACAAGGTTAAATGCCGATGGCCTTGGAAGTTGACGATTTTAATAAAACGTGCATGCTAAGCACCGGACATAACCGGAACCACCATCAAGAGAGCAAATCAAAGAACAAAGAGTTAACCATCTTTACACTGGTTTAGACTGAAACTTATTTTTATAAGGATTTTAAAAGCTGAATTCACTCCCAGGCTCTAATCATGAGGGCGTCACTGGAAGCTGCGGATATTGCTATTGTGGCATTGTACTTTGTGCTGGTATTATGCTTGGGATTCTTTGCAATGTGGAAATCCAACAGAAGCACCGTAAGCGGATACTTTTTAGCAGGACGATCTATGACATGGGTAGCTGTTGGGGCTTCATTGTTTGTGAGCAATATTGGTAGCGAACATTTTATTGGACTGTCTGGTTCTGGAGCAGCAAGTGGATTTGCAGTGGGAGCTTGGGAGTTAAATGCCTTGTTATTATTGCAACTCCTTGGATGGGTCTTCATTCCTGTCTACATTCGTTCTGGAGTGTACACTATGCCTGAATATTTATCAAAACGTTTTGGAGGACATAGAATTCAAGTGTATTTTGCAGTATTATCTTTAATTTTGTACATTTTTACCAAACTCTCAGTAGACTTATATTCAGGGGCATTGTTTATCCAGGAGTCTCTGGGATGGAATCTATATTTGTCTGTGATGTTGCTTATTGGAATGACTGCTCTCCTCACTGTTACAGGTGGATTAGTGGCTGTTATATACACTGACACTCTTCAGGCTTTACTAATGATCATTGGTGCCCTGACTCTAAGCATCATAAGTTTTGTAGAAATTGGTGGATTTGAAGAAGTAAAAAGGAGATATATGCTAGCAACACCTAATGTGACGTCAATTTTGTTGACCCATAACTTCACCAATACCAACTCTTGTCATGTTACTCCAAAACCTGATTCCCTTAGGATGCTACGAGAACCCAGTGATGAAGACCTTCCTTGGCCAGGCTTCCTTCTAGGTCAGACTCCAGCCTCTGTATGGTATTGGTGTGCTGACCAAGTCATCGTACAGAGGGTTTTGGCTGCAAAAAACATATCTCACGCAAAAGCATCAACCCTCATGGCAGGTTTTTTAAAGATTTTACCAATGTTCATTATTGTCATTCCTGGAATGATTTCAAGAATACTGTTTGTGGATGACATTGCTTGTATTAATCCTGAGCACTGTATGGAGGTCTGTGGAAGTAGAGCAGGTTGTTCCAATATAGCTTACCCCCGTTTGGTAATGAAAGTTCTACCTGTTGGCTTGCGGGGGCTTATGATGGCTGTGATGATTGCGGCACTTATGAGTGACTTAGACTCTATATTTAACAGTGCAAGTACAATCTTTACCCTTGATATCTACAAGTTTATGCGGAAGACGGCAACATCTCGAGAGCTTATGCTGGTTGGAAGAGTGTTTGTGGCTTTTATGGTAGTTATCAGCATAGCTTGGGTACCAATTATCGTGGAAATGCAAGGAGGTCAAATGTATCTCTATATACAAGAGGTAGCGGACTACCTGACACCACCTGTGGCAGCCCTATTTCTTCTGGGCATATTTTGGGAGCGCTGCAATGAACAAGGGGCATTCTATGGTGGGATAGTTGGGTTTGTCCTTGGAGTAACCCGTCTTATTCTAGCATTTGTTTACCGTGTCCCAGAATGTAACCTGCCTGACAACAGACCTTGGTTCATTAAACATATCCATTACATGTACATAGCGACAGCTTTGTTTTGGATAACAGCTATCATTGTTATAGTTGGCAGTCTTTTGACACCGCCACCAAAGAGAGAGCAAATTAGGACCACCACTTTTTGGGCGTTAAACAGTAAGAGTATAAAAGAAAAAAAACACAAAGAGGGTAATTATAAAGAGCAAGATAAAAAAATTATGCAGAGCACTGAGACTATTAAACAAGCACTTCCAAATGGGAAGTCAGATGAGCACATTAAAAATGTTCAGACTGAAGATGCAACTCTTCTGATGACTTACAAAGATGACAGTAACCCGCTAAGCTCTCTTAGTGTCTCCGAAGCAGAGACACCAGTAGATAGCTATTCCAATGGGCAAGCGGCTCTCATGGGGAAAATACCTAATGAGGGAGTTGCAGAGCACAAGAGCAAATGCTCTACGTTTTGTGACTGGTTTTGTGGCTATAAGGGTGAGGCTATGGACAAAAGATTCATTAAGGAGGAGGTGGAGGATGAGGCAGCTTGTCTAAAAATGCTGGAAGAAAATCCTGTTGTGAAACGAATTCTCAACACTGGACTGTTCTGTGTATGCTCTGTGGGGATATTCATGTTCATTTATTTCTCATTGTGAACAGAAGGTTGACCCTAAGCAGGGAGAAAGAAAGACCGAGAAATACATTATGACTATTGTGAAATTAAAGCTGTTGAGATACTGAAGCAGTGATGCAATGGGTCAATCTTCCCAGGCATTGTTTACTTTAAAAAAAAAATCTTTAATCAAGTGATAAGTTATAATGCAGAGCACTTACTGTAGTTATCAGGACTCCCTTAAAGGGACATACAATTCCAAAATGTTTATTATGCATTTAAAAGAACCTGTTTTAGACCCATGATAATTTTTTTGTTTTTTACTATCTTGTTAGCAAAGAATGAAAACTGTTTAGAGAACAGTTGTTATGGAAACACTAAGGGGCATATTTATCAAGCTCTGTATGGAGCTTGAGCCACCTGGTTTTTGGCGAGCCTTCAGGCTCGCCGGAAACCGAAGTTATGAAGCAGCGGTCTATAGACCGCTGCTCCGTAACTTGTCTGGCTGCTCTGAGGCGGCGGACAGAAATCAGCCCGAATACGATCAGGTTGATTGAGGCCCCCTGCTAGCGGCCGATTGGCTGAATCTGCAGGGGGCAGCACTGCACCAGCAGTTCACAGGAACTGCTAGTGCAATGATAAATGCCGACAGCGTATGCTGTTGGCATTCATCGATGTGCAGCGGACATGATCCGTTACTTCGTATAATGTCCGCTCGCACATTGATAAATATACCCATAAGCATTCACAAAATTAGTTTTGGTTTGTTTTCTATAATGGGCGTTTTGTAGACTTTGTAGATCACACAAAAATACATAAAACATGGACTTAAAAATGTATAATATAAAAATGATGTATTTCTATGTCTCTTTAAGATATATATATATATATATATATATATATATATATATTATAATTTTTTTTTTTTTTTTTTTTTGTATTTCTACCAAAAATATAATTTATTGTTTTTAAGTGTACTTGCAGGCAGCAAAAGAGTTGCAAGTTTATTTATGTGAGCCAAAAAAAAAAAGTATTGACTTAAGGATATTATATATATACTCTAAGTTAACCAGGACTCTCAAGTAACCAGAAACAAATCTAGAAGATACTGCACATTCAAATTAACACTAACTTTAGCTTCTCTTCTCTATATTAGGCTCTCAAAGGTGAAAGCAAATCCTTTTAATGCCTCAAAACTCTGCTCTTGAAAGTTGTGAGCACAAGGCAGTCTGAGAATTAGACATCACGCGGCCACTGGGGGTGGGAACTGAACGGAGGCAGCATTAATATTTAATTCATCATTTGCTTTTATTTACTGTATTTAAATATTAATTCCAAGTAAATACAGTGTTTATAGTATGGGTTATAGAACTAGTTAGGCCTATTTTTAATAGTAACTCTCAAGCAACCAGAGACTACACTTATCCTGAATCTACCAATCCCCATGGGTGCCGGTTAACTGGGAGTTTACTGTGTGTGTGTGTGTGTGTGTGTGTATATGGTGAATATATATATATATATATATATATATATATATATATATATATATATATATGTATATATGTGTGTGTGTGTTTTACATTTTTTGATTTGAGTATATATTTTCTTTATGGTTCACTAATATAGTTTCAAAACATTTACAAACACACAATTTGTTTGGTTCAAAGAACAATGTATCCAAGGCAAGGCTTTGTTTAAATCTAGGAGTCCCCCCCGTGGCCATTTCTGACTGGCAATCGGCCAATACTACATCCAGGCCTGGCAGTTCGGTTCTTACCACACCACATACACCGGCCCTGTGCACATTAGGTGCAAGGTAACAATTAAAGGACAGTATCGGAGGTCTGCTTTGGCATGTGGCTGAGAAAGGGAGTTGCAGGGTAACTGTAATCTGATCTGAGGGGCTTGAGTGCCAGGATTGTGTGGCATTAGAATGACTTGACAGAGGGGCTACAAAACAAGGGGTGTGATCTTTAGATATGATGGAGTTAATGGTGCTGCAAGACCAGGTGTGTGATTTAATGTCTAATGTGGATATTATGCAGATAATGGTGCTGCAAAAGAGGTGTGACTTAAATTACTAATATGGATATTGGCCTTGTAGAGGTACTACAAGGACAGGGGTGTTATCTGAAGTATGATAGGGGGACTGCAGGACCAGAGGTTTAATATGAGCTAAGATAAGGTATGGCGCTGAAAACGGGTTTGTAGAACCAGGGGTGTAATCTTGGGTCTAAAAAAGGTATATTTCTGACTGAGATACTGTAGAGGTATGGATCTAACAGATGGCATTTCAATCTAATGTGGGTATGTGGTTGACACAGGGTCTTGGGGTTCTGGTGCTACTTACAGACTGTAGGGCCAGGAGTGTGATTTTTAATTTCTGATTCTGGTGTGGGGCTGCAAGGCCTAGGGTGTGATCTGAATTCTGATGCATGTGTGGGGCTGCAAGGCCAAGGGTGTGATCTGAATTCTGATTTTGGTGTGGGGCTGCAAGGCCAAGGGTGTGATCTGAATTCTGATTTTGGTGTGGGGCTGCAAGGCCAAGGGTGTGATCTGAATTCTGATGCATGTGTGGGGCTGCAAGGCCAAGGGTGTGATCTGAATTCTGATTTTGGTGTGGGGCTGCAAGGCCAAGGGTGTGATCTGAATTCTGATTTTGGTATGGGGCTGCAAGGCCAAGGGTGTGATCTGAATTCTGATGCATGTGTGGGGCTGCAAGGCCAAGGGTGTGATCTGAATTCGGATGCATGTGTGGGGCTGCAAGGCCAAGGGTGTGATCTGAATTCTGATTCTGGTGTGGGGCTGCAAGGCCAAGGGTGTGATCTGAATTCTGATGCATGTGTGGGGCTGCAAGGCCAAGGGTGTGATCTGAATTCTGATTTTGGTGTGGGGCTGCAAGGCCAAGGGTGTGATCTGAATTCTGATTTTGGTGTGGGGCTGCAAGGCCAAGGGTGTGATCTGAATTCTGATGCATGTGTGGGGCTGCAAGGCCAAGGGTGTGATCTGAATTCTGATGCATGTGTGGGGCTGCAAGGCCAAGGGTGTGATCTGAATTCTGATGCATGTGTGGGGCTGCAAGGCCAAGGGTGTGATCTGATATCTGATTCTGGTGTGGGGCTGCAAGGCCAAGGGTGTGATCTGAATTCTGATTTTGGTGTGGGGCTGCAAGGCCAAGGGTGTGATCTGAATTCTGATTTTGGTGTGGGGCTGCAAGGCCAAGGGTGTGATCTGAATTCTGATGCATGTGTGGGGCTGCAAGGCCAAGGGTGTGATCTGAATTCTGATGCATGTGTGGGGCTGCAAGGCCAAGGGTGTGATCTGATTTTGGTGTGTGGCTGCAAGGCCAAGGGTGTGATCTGAATTCTGATGCATGTGTGGGCCATTCGGCTCTGATCTGAGTTGGATATAGGGCGAACTGAAGGACTGCACTGCACGACCATTAGGATCTGGATTAATATTGGTTTGTTTTTGACATATCGGTCTGCAGGGACCTGGTAGCCTTAGATTCCTCAGTTAACTCTCACAACAAGAGTGCCTTTTGAATGCCAGTGCCTATTTTTGTTCACAGTCTGGTCCTGACCACAAAGGGGAGAGAAGCGGCATTAAAATGACCATTTATTGATGGACCTGCTGCTACACTCTACTGCTCGTGGCACAGGATCATTTACTGGGCTCTAGGGACACATTTTTAGGTCACTCCATATATTGGTTGAGCACTTATTTAAAAACACTTGCACTTTTGAAGTTTTCACAATATTAGAAAAAGTATGTGCTGCAGTTCATTCTTAAAGGGACACTGAACCCAATTTTTTTATTTTGTGATTCAGATAGAGCATGCAATTTTAAGCAACTTTCTAATTTACTCCTATTATCGATTTTTCTTCGTTCTCTTGCTATTTTTATTTGAAAAAGGCATCTAAGCTATATTTTTTTTGTTCAGACCATGGAAAGCACTTATTTATTGTTGGGTGAATTTATCCATCAATCGGCAAGAACAACCCAGGTTGTTCACCAAAAATGGGCCGGCATCTAAACTTAGATTCTTGCATTTCAAATAAAGATACCAAGAGAATGAAGACAATTTGATAATAAGAGTAAATTGGAAAGTTGCTTAAAATTGCATGCTCTATCTGAATCACAAAAGAAAAAAAATTGGGTTCAGTGTCCATTTTAATGGTTATATCTTCAGATTAAAACTAAATTTGCAGTCTAATACCCTTAAAGGTTAAAGTCCACTTGTATAATTATGGACCACTTAAAAAAACATTCCACTTTATATGCAATAAATTGGCTCATTGTTTTCCCATAATCACCTTTCAGGTGTTTTATAACATCTTTTTACTAGTTATCTAGAAACAAATTGTGATCAGTGTGACCCATGATGCTTATTTTATTGTACATTTTGCTTTTAAAATTGGTTGAAACGGCAAATGTAGGGAATTCTGTTTTCAGAAGAGAAAATTGCTTGGAAATTGAAATACAAATAAATACAAATCTGTCCCGGGTTGATGAGGTGAGAGGCTGTAGTAGAAGCTGCTGAAAATCAGGTGTATTGAGTTAAGGGGACATAAAATTAAAAATTCAGACAGACCATGCAATTTTATAGAGAGGTTTTTAAAATGTACTTTTGTTCTCTTGGTGTCCTTTAATCTTCTAGGTAGGCTCATGTGCTGCACTGAACTTTCGGGAGCAAGTTGGGGATTTTTGTTTTGCCTATGCACATATGCCAGGGGTCAATACATCGGTTTCAAATTTAGGAGCCAGACAGTGATATTTGTATAAAGATATATGGAGCCTGAATATGCCTCTTGTCCTAAGCTTAGCAGGGGCCTGATTCTCTAAATATCAATGGTCTGGAGAGATTATCTAAGAAGACACCAAAATTACAATATAAATGTAATTTCTCTTCATGCTGCTGATTTTTTGTTCATTGAGCATGGTTCCAGTTAGCTCCCAGTAAAGTATTTCAGCTCTCGCTCTGACTTTGCAGGGGTTAAACACATAGTTGTAGGCAAGCTATAGTGCAATAATAAAATGTGCTAACACAGAACATTTTCCTATCTTACCCTTTTGTATCCCTTTAAGAACATTTAGTGCTCTAATTGAATATTTCCAGTAGGCGAGAGACCTGTACAAGTGTATTCCTAGGGCAGTGAATGGAATTAATCTATTTATCTGTCTGTATATGTGTGGCTTTAGATATCACTGACGTTCATAAATGGTTAAATGTATAGTCCATATTTTTTTTTACACAGGGTTTAACAATTCTGATATATTTGCACGTGTGGGTGTAATGTATACATATCAGTATGTATGCACATGCGTATATTCGTATGTTGCATTAACATCTAACTAAACCAAGAAAAAAATTACTCCAAAGCCCTGAGATTTCATTATAGGTCATAATTTTCCATGAAGATTAAATTCTATTTTGTATTTACAAATATCATGAAGGTGATGAACATAGTAGATTTATTTCTTAAGACCCAGAACCCAAACCATTTTTTTTCATGTTTCAGATAGTGCGGGCAGGAGCTGTCAATCTCCTCGGTCTGACTAGACAGAGGAGATTGAATTTCGCCACATTAGAGGTGGCGAAAAGGTTAGGGAATCGGCGGTCTGGTGACCGCTGCTTGATAAATGACGGCGAGCAAGTTGTTGTGAGAACTTGCAGCTGTAGGGCTTTAACCCTTTAAGGACACAGCTTTCAGTTTGCTCAATTGTTTTATGACGGAAAAATTCCGTCATATGTCCTTAAGAGGTTAATAAATCTAGCCCATAGTCTGAGAGTTGGGCTTGTATTATCCTCTCACTGACAAAAGCAGCAATGTCATTTTCTCTGACACTTTTGAAAGGATTTGATACCAGGAATAAAAATAAAAACACTCGGTACTCTGGTCTCATTAGAAATATATATATATATAATCCCTGTATCAAAAACAAACTGTATCACAGACCCAACAGCTGTATATTTATGCATAGATAATGTTTACCCAGCTATTAATTATTGTTCCCCAAATGCATTTGAGCATATGGGGGGGGGGGGGGATGTTTAAATTGGCATACTTTGTTGATATTTTTTTGTACATTATGTTTGCATTAAGGATAACAAGTTATATTGAAATATAGTTCTCTATTTTTGGGTAAACATTTTATATAAAATCACGGTGTAGTTTATACCAGCATTTGCCTTTAGAGTGCCTGGCTAGTACAACCAGATTCAGTGTTCTTTTGTACATATACCGCGTGTATTTTGAAGTGGACCACAACACTAAATCTGCAGTTTAAAACCTATGTATGTGTGATCCCTTTCTGCCTTGTATATTTCATTTGTAATAATGTTTACAGGTATCCTGTGTCCATCTTATACGCTACGTTCTAGTACAATCCGAAAAGGCAAATAACACAAATGAACAGTTTGTATCTGTAATGTTGTTGATCAGTATAAAATGTTTTTTTTCCTAAGTGCCGAATAAGTTACCATGCTTCTTACTTGTATCATGATCATAACAGTGCTTGTACAAAATGTTTAAATGGACACTGACGTTTGAAGTCAATGTACAAATAAAGTGGGGTTAATAAATACGTCTTAGTTTGTATTCTTTTTTTTATTTGTTGTGTGTGTTTAATTAAAACTTAGTAGCTCCTTAGACTTGCTTTTTTTATTTTATTTGAACTCCTTAAAGATCAGAGCACTTTTCTATTTTTTGTCAGTTTGGGGCCAAGGCTATTTTTACATTTTTGCGGTGTTTGTATTTAGCTGTAATTTTCCTCTTACTCATTTACTGTACCCACACATTATATACCGTTTTTCTCGCCATTAAATAGACTTTCTAAAGACACCATTATTTTCATCATATCTTATAATTTACTATAAAAATATTTATAAATTGGGGGAAAAAACACACTTTCTAACTTTGACCCCCAAAATCTGTTACACATCTACAACCACCAAAAAAATCCATGCTAAATAGTTTCTAAATGTTGTCCTTAAAAATACCCAATGTTTACACGTTCTTTGCTTTTTTTGCAAGTAATAGGGCAATAAATACAAGTAGCACTTTGCTATTTCCAAACCACTTTTTTTCAAAATTAGCGATAGTTACATTGGGACACTGATATCTTTCAGGAATCCCTGAATATCCCTTGACATGTGTGTATGTATATATATGTGTGTGTGTGTGTATATATTTTTAGAAGACATTCCAAAGTATTGATCTAGGCTCATTTTGGTATATTTCATGCCACCATTTCACCGCCAAATGCGATCAAATAAAAAAAAATTGTTCACTTTTTCACAAATTTTTTCACAAACTTTAGGTTTCTCACTGAAATTATTTACAAACAACTTGTGCAATTATGGCATAAATGGTTGTAAATGCTTCTCTGGGATCCCCTTTGTTCAGAAATAGCAGACATATATGGCTTTGGCGTTGCTTTTTGATAATTAGAAGGCCGCTAAATGCCGCTGCGCATCATACGTGTATTATGTCTAGCAGTGAAGGGGTTAATTAGGGCGCTTGTAGGGTTAATTTTAGCTTTAGTGTAGAGATCAGCCTCCCACCTGACACATCGCACCCCCTGATCCCTCCCAAACAGCTCTTTCCTCCCCCACCCCACAATTGTCCCCGCCATCTTAAGTACTGGCAGAAAGTCTGCCAGTACTAAAATAAAAGGTATTTTTAAAAAAAAATTTAAAGCCATATTCTGCTGTGCATGATCCCTCCCCCTCTACCTAA
Organism: Bombina bombina; assembly: GCF_027579735.1. Taxonomy (NCBI): domain Eukaryota; kingdom Metazoa; phylum Chordata; class Amphibia; order Anura; family Bombinatoridae; genus Bombina; species Bombina bombina. Next base: position 110,121,018 of record NC_069501.1, on the reverse strand, counting down.
TTTGTGCCTTCTTGGGTACTGGCAGCTGTCTGCCAGTACCCAGTTTACAATAAAATGTTAATTTTTTTGCCTTTTCCCCCTATTTTCCCTTTTTTTTTTTTTTTTGTAGTGTTGCTTCCCCCACCCCCTTCCAGATCACTTAGATCCGAATTCCCTCCCTCCTCTCCCCCACTTAACTTGTGAAAATATTCCATAGTGTAGTGGTTACCACCGGCTCCCGCCCTGTGCGCGTGCCCCCGATCCCGCCCCCCTCTCACTACTGGACTTCACAGATGGTCGGCTCCCACCCACCAACGATCACAGCCATCGATGTCCGATGCAGAGAGGGCCACAGAGTGGCTCTCTCTGCATCGGATGGCCAAGTAGTGTTATTGCAGGATGCCTCAATATCGAGGCATCACTGCAATAACATGAAAGCGGCTGGAAGCGATCAGGATCCCTTCCACCGCTTTCAAAGACCAACGACGTACAGGGTATGTCCTCGGTCGTTTAAATGTATTTTTATGGAGGACGTACCCCATACGTCGTCGGTCGTTAAAGGGACATGATAGTCAATTAGACTGTTATGCTCTCCAGTACTTTTATTGCCCTGGTGGAATTATCTAAAGCCACTTTTTACCCTGAAAACAGGGTGTATCGCTAAGGGACGCAGGCTGCATTTTGTGATGGGAAAGAGATGCATACATTACAAAAGTGCAAAATGAAAACCATAATTCAATAATCTTACAAAATACATAAAAAAAATACGCAGGAATAAATTATATTGTTAAGGTGCATCAACAATTGTAACAAATCTTAACATTTTTATGTAAATTAAACGGGAATAAATCGTATTAAATATGCACATCATAAATCGTAACTTAAATACACTGAAATTTGTACTTATAAGTACATAACGCAAAACGTAGTTGTTGTTTGTGTGATATATTTTTTTTTTTTGTAGTATAAAACTTAACTTTTAATAGATCAGATTAAAATCCACATAATTTTATAAGTGCTAATTGCTACAGCGAGCCACACATTTATAAAATGAACCAGAGATCTGTCCTCTGGTTATTTAGAAGCGCTAACTGTAATGGCTGGTTATTTATCGCGTGCCCACAAACGGGCAAATTTTTTGTACAGTAAAGATTATATTCCTCATTTTTATTACCCCAGATTCAATGCTAGGTCTCTCTTGAACCTTATAAGTTGTTTTAGTCTGTTTCCAGGGGTTGGAAATGAACACAAGAAGAAAGGATGCATCTATAAGAGGATACCATTGTCATAACAAAATAATTTAAATTATAATGATGCATTTACCAAAGCTGGTCACATTTATATTGCCTAACTCACAAGGGTATACAAAAAAGATGTAGTATTATGAAGAAGAATTATACAACTTATTGAAAGCTTAAGTTGTGATTTCAATCTATACATCTAGACTTTAACATAAGCAGCTATTTGATCCAAATGTAATCTTCTATGCCTTTTAAAGCTTATACATATATGAGTAATTACCTTCATTGTAAGATACATGTTTGTTAGCAGCACATTAAATCTCCATTAAAACATAGTTCACACTCTGTTACCTTAGAAAGACCTTTGCTTTTTTCCCACCCGCAGCCTCGGCTGCTGGCCACGAGAGAGAATCACACGTTGTGTTAGCCTTACATGCAGGAGCTACAGCTTCATGGTTTTAGGAACCCCACTCTATCTTTTACTATAAGAGTTGGCTCCCCACTAACCCCATCAGGAAACACACAAAAATATTAAAACACATTATAGCGGTACCTATTATACGAGCATTGTGGAAAATACAACATTAGGACTTATAGGATCCTTAAGGTATATCAAAAAATAAACAAGCGTTGAATCAAATTTTGTGATGCACTAATTAAGGTTGTGTTACAATGCCAGGAACACAAAACCCCTTCAAACATGCTTATAGAAATAAATGAACTGGACTACAGCATAAATTGCAAACTTAGGTAAAGCCCGGTAGTTCTGTGCCATTGCTAAGCTTTTTCTGGTATTTTCGGGTAAAATGTCTCCTGTTTATTATAGCCTAAGCTATTCGGATGATAAGCTGAGTTCAATTGTGATGGGAAGATCCGGCTCAATTTAGATTGCAAAGTGTCAGCAGGAACTTTGCATAGGTTAGTGGTGTTTGCAGCAGTTCGGGAGTCCCCTCCTAACTCCCAAACACACCTCAAATTCTCTACTTCTGTACCTGCCGATAGAGATCCATAGGCCAATACAGCACGTTCTGTGAATGGTGAAATGACTGCGTATAGATCTGATGTAGCCATGCACCGGCGTCTAGGTATATGAATAATGTCATCAGGATTGGTATCAGTGTCCTGTTTGTTGGACGAAGATTCATCTGTACTCGTCTGTGTTATTGCCTCAGTACATGATAGTTGCTGGTAGGGTGGTTTGTGCTTTTGATTTGAGAGACTCTTCTGGCTTTGGGTAACCGCGGGAGTGCTCATGGCCGCGGCCCCATCTTACTAGATTGTATCTGAGGTTTCCTTTGTGTACACTGCTGTAAAACATGTTAGATGTAGGTTTTGCAAGAGTCCCAGGGAGCTCTCTCCGGCATGCTCATAAGGCAAATTTCCAGCCTTTCCATAATGTAATCTAAGTGATCTAGAAAGCTGCCTTCTCTCTCAGCCACACCTTTTGGGTACGTGATAGTTGGAGATATATTATTTTAATATCTTCCCCTCTCTCTTTCCTTAGTGCCTTTCAATTGTGCAGTACAGCGTTAATATGCTTGATAGTTTCTTGCCGGTGTGTCCAGGAAAGGCAAACACCCTGGGAATCGGGGTGGCGGGGAACGCCGCCTGTGGAATCGCCGCCCCTACTGTCCAAATCCGTCTCCAGGTTCACAAATACAGCAATTTGATCTTGTTTCTTGGCAAATGATACGCTGTAGTACTGAGCCATTCGTACTGTGGATAAAAGCTGTAGGATTATATTAACAATTGGCGGATTATTAACTTTATCGCCCAGAGCTCTCAAGATGTGCAACTACTCGGAGCTGCTGCTAGGACACGCCCCCTCGTATTTTTTTTTATCAGTTCTCAGTTGAACTCAGTTCAAATTTAAACAGCGAGGTTGTGACAAAATACGCAGCATACTTTATACCCCAATAGAAAAACACGTGTAGAAAAATAGAGGAGATGTGATTCGTTTTTTGGGGGGTTTTTTTTGTGCAGAATTTATATTTCTCTTGTAAGGTGTATCCAGTCCACGGATCATCCATTACTTGTGAGATATTCTCCTTCCCAACAGGAAGTTGCAAGAGGACACCCACAGCAGAGCTGCTATATAGCTCCTCCCCTAACTGCCATATCCCGTCATTCTCTTGCAACTCTCAACAAGCATGGAGGTAGTAAGAGGAAAGTGGTAAAATATAGTTAGTTTTTTCTTCAATCAAAAGTTTGTTATTTTTAAATGGTACCGGAGTTGTACTATTTTATCTCAGGCAGTATTTAGAAGAAGAATCTGCCTGCGTTTTCTATGATCTTAGCAGCTTGTAACTAAGATCCATTGCTATTCTCACATATGTCTGAGGAGTGAGGTAACTTCAGAGGGAGCATGGCGTGCAGGTTATCCTGCTATGAGGTATGTGCAGTTATAAGTTTTTCTAGGGATGAAATTGCTAGAAAATGCTGCTGATACCGGATTAATGTAAATTAAGCCTAAATACAGTGATTTAATAGCGACTGGTATCAGGCTTACTATCCAGAGATAAATACTCTTATATAATTGCAATATAAAACGTTTGCTGGCATGTTTAATCGTTTTTATATATGCTTTGGTGATAAAACTTTATTGGGGCCTAGTTTTTTCCACATGGCTGGCTTGATTTTTGCCTAGAAAAAGTTTCCTGAGGCTTCCACTGTTGTAGTATGAGTGGGAGGGGCCTATTTTAGCGCTTTTTTGCGCAGTTAAAATTACAGACGGAGACATTCAGCTTCCCTCAGCAGTCCCCTGAATGCTATAGGACATCTCTGAAGGGCTCCAAAGGCTTCAAAAGTAGTGTATTAAGGAAGGTAGGGCCACAGCAGAGCTGTGGCAGTTGTTGTGACTGTTTCAAAAACGTCTATTTCTCCTACATTGGTGTGTCCGGTCCACGGCGTCATCCTTACTTGTGGGAATATCTCTTCCCCAACAGGAAATGGCAAAGAGTCCCAACAAAGCTGGCCATATAGTCCCTCCTAGGCTCCGCCCACCCCAGTCATTCTCTTTGCCGTTGCACAGGCAACATCTCCACGGAGATGGTTAAGAGTATGTGGTGTTTAGTTGTAGTTTTTTATTCTACTATCAATAGTTTGTTATTTTAAAATAGTGCTGGTATGTACTATTTACTCTGAAACAGAAAAGGATGAAGATTTCTGTTTGTGAGAGGAAGATGATTTTAGCAGACAGTAACTAAAATTGATTGCTGTTTCCACATAGGACTGTTGAGATGAAGTAACTTCAGTTGGGGGAAACAGCAGACTTTTCTGCTTAAGGTATGACTAGCCATATTTCTAACAAGACTGTGTAATGCTGGAAGGCTGTCATTTCCCCTCATGGGGACCGGTAAGCCATTTTCTTAGTCTCAAACAGAATAAAGGGCCTAATATGGGCTATAAAACTGGTAGACACTTTTATGGGCTAAATCGATTGCTTTATTTGGACATTTTATACATGTTTATGCTGATAATTCACACTTATAAACTTGGGGAACGTTTTTTAATGTCAGGCACTATGTTAGACACCTTTTCCAGTCAGGAAGGGCCTTCCCAGTTGTAGGCTGAGCCTCATTTTCGCGCCATTACTGCGCAGTTGTTTTTGAGAGCAAGACATGCAGATGCATGTGTGAGGACCTGAAAGTAGTTGGAAAAGTTCCTAAAAGGCGTCATTTGGTATCGTATTCCCCTCTGGGCTTAGTAAAGTCACAGCAAAGGCTGTAGCTGGGACTGTATAGGGGTTAAATCTGTAACCGGCTCCGTTTTCGTTATTTTAAGGGTTAATGCTCTGAAAATTGGTGTGCAATACTCTTAATGCTTTAAGACACTGTGGTGAAATTTTGGTAAATTTTGAACAATTCCTTCATATTTTTCACATATTCAGTAATAAAGTGTGCTCTGTTTAAAATTTAAAGAGACAGTAACGGTTTTGTTTTAAAACGGTTTTTGTGCTTTATTGACAAGTTTAAGCCTGTTTAACATGTCTGTGCCTTCAGATAAGCTATGTTCTATATGTATGAAAGTCAATGTGTCTCCCCCTTCAAAATTGTGTGATAATTGTGCCATAGCGTCCAAACAAAGTAAGGACAGTACTGCCACAGATAATGAAATTGCCCAAGATGATTCCTCAGATGAAGGGAGTAGACATGGTTCTACATCATCTCCTCCTGTGTTTACGCCAGTTTTGCCCATGCAGGAGGCCCCTAGTACTTCTAGCGCGCCAATGCTTATTACCATGCAACAATTGACGGCTGTAATGGATAACTCCATAGCAAATATTTTATCCAAAATGCCTGCATATCAGAGAAAGCGCGATTGCTCTGTTTTAAACACTGAAGAGCAGGAGGGCGCTGATGATAATTGTTCTGTCATACCCTCACACCAATCTGAAGGGGCCATGAGGGAGGTTTTGTCAGATGGGGAAATTTCAGATTCAGGAAAAATTTCTCAACAGGCTGAACCTGATGTTGTGACATTTAAATTTAAATTAGAACATCTCCGCGCACTGCTTAAGGAGGTGTTATCTACTCTGGATGATTGTGACAACTTGGTCATTCCAGAAAAATTATGCAAGATGGACAAGTTCCTAGAGGTTCCGGTGCACCCCGATGCTTTTCCTATACCCAAGCGGGTGGCGGACATAGTGAATAAGGAGTGGGAGAAACCCGGCATACCTTTTGTCCCCCCTCCTATATTTAAGAAATTATTTCCTATGGTCGACCCCAGAAAGGACTTATGGCAGACAGTCCCTAAGGTCGAGGGGGCAGTTTCTACTCTAAACAAGCGCACTACTATTCCTATCGAGGATAGTTGTGCTTTCACAGATCCTATGGATAAAAAATTGGAAGGTTTGCTTAAAAAGATTTTTGTACAGCAAGGTTACCTTCTACAACCCATTTCGTGCATTGTTCCTGTCACTACAGCAGCGTGGTTCTGGTTCGAGGAACTAGAAAAGTCGCTCAGTAGAGAGACTCCATATGAGGCGGTTATGGACAGAGTTCACGCACTTAAGTTGGCTAACTCTTTTATTTTAGATGCTGCTTTGCAATTAGCTAGATTAGCGGCGAAAAATTCAGGGTTTGCAATTGTGGCGCGCAGAGCGCTTTGGCTAAAGTCTTGGTCAGCGGATGTATCATCCAAGACAAAATTGCTTAACATCCCCTTCAAGGGTAAAACTCTCTTTGGACCAGAATTGAAAGAGATTATCTCAGACATCACTGGGGGAAAGGGTCACGCCCTCCCACAAGATAGGCCTTTCAAGGCCAAGAATAAGTCTAATTTTCGTTCCTTTCGTAATTTCAGGAACGGACCGGCCTCTAATTCTGCATCCTCTAAGCAAGAGGGTAATGCCTCACAGTCCAAAACAGCCTGGAAACCGATGCAAGGCTGGAACAAGGGTAAGCAGACCAAGAAGCCTGCTACCGCTTACAAAACAGCATGAAGGAGTAGCCCCCGATCCGGGACCGGATCCAGTGGGGGGCAGACTTTCTCTCTTTGCTCAGGCTTGGGCAGGAGATGTTCAGGATCCCTGGGCGCTAGAAATAGTTTCTCAGGGTTATCTTCTGGAATTCAAGGAACTACCCCCAAGGGGAAGGTTTCACATGTCTCACTTATCCTCAAACCAAATAAAGAGACAGGCGTTCTTACATTGTGTAGAAGACCTGTTAAAGATGGGAGTGATACACCCAGTTCCAATGACGGAACAAGGAATGGGATTTTACTCAAATCTGTTCGTAGTTCCCAAAAAAGAGGGAACCTTCAGACCAATTCTGGATTTAAAGATCCTAAACAAATTTCTCAGGGTACCATCGTTCAAAATGGAAACCATTCGAACGATTCTACCCACTATCCAGGAAGGTCAATTTATGACTATCGTGGATCTAAAGGATGCGTACCTACATATTCCTATCCACAAAGAACATCATCAGTTCCTAAGGTTCGCCTTTCTGGACAAACATTACCAGTTTGTGGCCCTCCCATTCGGATTAGCCACTGCTCCAAGGATTTTCACAAAGGTACTCGGGTCCCTTCTAGCGGTTCTAAGACCGAGGGGCATTGCAGTAGTACCATACTTGGACGACATTCTAAACAAGCGTCGTCCCTTTCAAAATCAAAGGCTCATACAGACATCGTTCTGGCCTTTCTCAGATCTCACAGATGGAAGGTGAACATAGAAAAAAGTTCTCTGTCTCCGTCAACAAGAGTTCCCTTCTTGGGAACAATAATAGATTCCTTAGAAATGAGGATATTTCTGACAGATGTCAGAAAGTCAAAACTTATAAGCGCTTGTCAAGTTCTTCATTCAGTTCCACGTCCTTCCATAGCTCAGTGCATGGAAGTAGTAGGGTTGATGGTTGCAGCAATGGACATAGTTCCTTTTGCGCGAATTCATCTAAGACCATTACAACTGTGCATGCTGAAACAGTGGAATGGGGACTATACAAACTTGTCTCCAGTGATTCAAGTAGATCAGAAGACCAGAGATTCACTCTGTTGGTGGATATCCCTGGACCACCTATCCCAGGGAATGAGCTTCCGCAGACCAGAGTGGGTCATTGTCACGACCGACGCCAGTCTAGTGGGCTGTGGTGCGGTCTGGGAATCCCTGAAAGCTCAGGGACTATGGTCTCGGGAAGAGTCTCTTCTCCCGATAAACATTCTGGAACTAAGAGCGATATTCAATGCTCTCAGGGCTTGGCCTCAGCTTGCAAAGGCCAGATTCATAAGATTCCAATCAGACAACATTACGACTGTTGCGTATATCAATCATCAGGGGGGAACAAGGAGTTCCCTGGCGATGAAAGAAGTAACCAAAATAATACAATGGGCGGAGAATCACTCCTGCCATCTATCTGCGATCCACATCCCAGGTGTGGAAAACTGGGAAGCGGATTATCTGAGTCGTCAGACATTCCATCCGGGGGAGTGGCAACTTCACCCGGAGATTTTTGCCCAATTGACTCAATTATGGGGCATTCCAGACATGGATCTGATGGCATCTCGTCAGAACTTCAAGGTTCCTTGCTACGGGTCCAGATCCAGGGATCCCAAGGCGACTCTAGTGGATGCACTAGTAGCGCCTTGGACCTTCAACCTAGCTTATGTGTTTCCACCGTTTCCTCTCATTCCCAGGCTGGTAGCCAGGATCAAACAGGAGAGGGCCTCGGTGATCTTGATAGCTCCTGCGTGGCCACGCAGGACTTGGTATGCAGACCTGGTGAATATGTCATCGGTTCCACCATGGAAGCTACCTTTGAGACAGGACCTTCTTATTCAGGGTCCATTCGAACATCCAAATCTGGTCTCCCTCCAGCTGACGGCTTGGAGATTGAACGCTTGATTCTATCAAAGCGTGGGTTTTCAGATTCTGTGATTGATACTCTGGATCAGGCCAGAAAACCAGTAACTAGAAAGATTTACCATAAAATATGGAAAAGATATATCTGCTGGTGTGAATCCAAGGGATTACCTTGGAATAAGATAAAAATTCCTAAGATTCTTTCCTTTCTGCAAGAAGGTTTGGATAAAGGATTATCTGCAAGTTCTCTAAAGGGACAGATTTCTGCTTTATCTGTCTTACTACACAAACGACTGGCAGCTATGCCAGATGTTCAAGCATTTGTTCAGGCTCTGGTTAGGATCAAGCCTGTTTACAGACCTTTGACTCCTCCCTTGAGTTTAAATTTAGTTCTTTCAGTTCTTCAAGGGGTTCCGTTTGAACCTCTACATGCCATAGATATTAAATTGTTATCTTGGAAAGTTTTGTTTTTGGTTGCTATTTCTTCTGCTAGAAGAGTTTCAGAGTTATCTGCTCTGCAGTGTGCTCTGCCCTATCTGGTGTTCCATGCAGATAAGGTGGTTTTGCGTACTAAGCCTGGTTTTCTTCCAAAGGTTGTTTCTAACAAAAATATTAACCAGGAGATAGTTGTACCTTCTTTGTGTCCAAATCCAGTTTCAAAGAAGGAACGTTTTGTTACACAATTTGGACGTAGTCCGTGCTCTAAAATTCTATTTAGAAGCTACAAAAGATTTCAGACAAACATCTTCTCTGTTTGTCGTTTATTCTGGTAAAAGGAGAGGTCAAAAAGCGACTTCTACCTCTCTTTCCTTTTGGCTTAAAAGCATCATCCGATTGGCTTACGAGACTGCCGGACGGCAGCCTCCTGAAAGAATCACAGCTCACTCCACTAGGGCTGTGGCTTCCACATGGGCCTTCAAGAACGAGGCTTCTGTTGATCAGATATGTAAGGCAGCGACTTGGTCTTCACTGCACATTTTTGCCAAATTTTACAAATTTGATACTTTTGCTTCTTCGGAGGCTATTTTTGGGAGAAAGGTTTTGCAAGCCGTGGTGCCTTCCGTTTAGGTAACCTGATTTGCTCCCTCCCTTCATCCGTGTCCTAAAGCTTTGGTATTGATTCCCACAAGTAAGTATGACGCCGTGGACCGGACACACCAATGTTGGAGAAAACAGAATTTATGCTTACCTGATAAATTACTTTCTCCAACGGTGTGTCCGGTCCACGGCCCGCCCTGGTTTTTTAATCAGGTCTGATGAATTATTTTCTCTAACTACAGTCACCACGGTACCATATGGTTTCTCCTATATTTTTCCTCCTGTCCGTCGGTCGAATGACTGGGGTGGGCGGAGCCTAGGAGGGACTATATGGCCAGCTTTGCTGGGACTCTTTGCCATTTCCTGTTGGGGAAGAGATATTCCCACAAGTAAGGATGACGCCGTGGACCGGACACACCGTTGGAGAAAGTAATTTATCAGGTAAGCATAAATTCTGTTTTCGTTTTTTTGATCCGTTTTTTGTATTAAGGCGTTAATTATCCATTTTCAAGTGGGTGCAATGCTCTGTTAGCTTATTTCATACACTGTAAAAATTTCGTTTGATTTACTGCCTTTTTTCACTGTTTTTCAAATTTTGACAAAATTTGTTTCTCTTAAAGGCACAGTACCGTTTTTTATAGTTGCTTGTTAACTTGATTATAAGTGTTTTCCAAGCTTGCTAGTCTGTACAAACATGTCTGACATAGAGGAAACTCCTTGTTCATTATGTTTAAAAGCCATGGTGGAACCCCATCTGAGAATGTGTACTAAATGTATTGATTTCACTTTAAATAATAAAGATCAGCTTTTGTCTTTAAAAAATTTATCACCAGAGGATTCAGACGAGGGGGAAGTTATGCCGACTAACTCTCCTCACGTGTCAGATCCTTTGACTCCCGCTCAAGGGACTCACTCTCAAAGCGCGCCAAGTACATCAAGGGCGCCCATAGCGTTTACTTTACAAGACATGGCGGCTGTCATGGATAATACACTGTCAGCGGTATTAGCCAGACTACCTGAATTTAGAGGAAAGCGAGATAGCTCTGGGGTTAGACGTAATACAGAGCATACAGACGCTTTAAGATCCATGTCTGATACTGCCTCACAATATGCAGAAGCTGAGGAAGGAGAGCTTCAGTCTGTGGGTGATATTTCTGACTCAGGGAAAATGATGCAACCTGATTCTGATATTTCTACATTTAAATTTAAGCTTGAGAACCTCCGTGTATTGCTTAAGGAGGTTTTAGCTGCTCTAAATGACTGTGACACAATTGCAGTGCCAGAGAAATTGTGTAGACTGGATAAATACTATGCAGTGACTGAGTGTACTGACGTTTTTCCAATACCTAAAAGGTTTACAGAAATTATTAATAAGGAGTGGGATAGACCCGGTGTGCCGTTTCCCCCCCTCCTATTTTTAGAAAAATGTTTCCAATAGACGCCACCACACGGGACTTATGGCAGACGGTCCCTAAGGTGGAGGGAGCAGTTTCTACTTAAGCAAAGCGTACTACTATCCCTGTTGAGGACAGTTGTGCTTTTTCAGATCCAATGGATAAAAAAATTAGAGGGTTACCTTAAGAAAATGTTTATTCAACAAGGTTTTATCCTGCAGCCCCTTGCATGCATTGCTCCTGTCACTGCTGCTGCGGCGTTCTGGTTTGAGTCTCTGGAAGAGGCTTTACAGGTAGCAACTCCATTGGATGACATACTTGACAAGCTTAGAGCACTTAAGCTAGCCAATTCTTTTGTTTCTGATGCCATTGTTCATTTGACTAAACTAATGGCTAAGAATTCTGGATTTGCCATCCAGGTACGTAGGGCGCTATGGCTTAAATCATGGTCAGCTGACGTGACTTCAAAGTCTAAACTACTTAACATTCCCTTCAAGGGGCAGACCCTATTCGGGCCTGGCTTGAAGGAGATTATTGCTGACATAACTGGAGGAAAAGGTCATGCCCTTCCTCAGGACAGGTCCAAATCAAGGGCCAAACAGTCTAATTTTCGTGCCTTTCGAAACTTCAAGGCAAGTGCAGCATCAACTTCCTCTTCTACAAAACAAGAGGGAACTTTTGCTCAGTCCAAGACGGCCTGGAAGCCTAACCATACCTGGAACAAAGGCAAACAGGACAAAAAGCCTGCTGCTGCCTCTAAGACAGCATGAAGAAACTGCCCCCTATCCGGTAACGGATCTAGTAGGGGGCAGACTTTCTCTCTTCGCCCAGGCATGGGCAAGAGATGTTCAGGATCCCTGGGCGCTGGAAGTTATATCTCAGGGATACCTTCTGGACTTCAAAGCTTCCCCCCCACAATGGAGTTTTCACCTTTCACGATTATCTGTAAGCCAGATAAAGAAAAAGGCATTCTTACACTGTGTGCAATACCTCCTAGTTATGGGAGTGATCCATCCAGTTCCAAAAGAGGAACAGGGACAGGGATTTTACTCAAATCTGTTTGTGGTTCCCAAAAAAGAGGGAACCTTCAGACCAATTTTGGATCTAAAGATCTTAAACAAGTTCCTCAGAGTTCCATCATTCAAAATGGAAACTATTCGGACCATCCTACCTATGATCCAGGAGGGTCAATATATGACTACAGTGGATTTAAAGGATGCTTACCTTCACATTCCGATATACAAAGATCATCATCGGTTCCTAAGGTTTGCCTTTCTAGACAGGCATTACCAGTTTGTAGCGCTTCCCTTTGGGTTAGCTACAGCCCCAAGAATTTTTACAAAGGTTCTGGGGTCGCTTCTGGCGGTCCTAAGGCCGCGAGGCATAGCAGACATCCTGATACAGGCGTCAAACTTCCTAATTGCCAAGTCTCATACGGACATAGTCCTGGCATTTCTAAGGTTGCATGGGTGGAAAGTGAACGAGGAAAAGAGTTCACTATCCCCACTCACAAGAGTTTCCTTCCTAGGGACTCTGATGGATTCTGTAGAAATGAAAATTTACCTGACGGAGTCCAGGTTATCAAAGCTTCTAAATTCCTGCCGAGTTCTCCATTCTATTCCGCGCCCTTCGGTGGCTCAGTGCATGGAAGTAATCGGCTTAATGGTAGCGGCAATGGACATAGTGCCGTTTGCGCGCCTACATCTCAGACCGCTGCAACTATGCATGCTCAGTTAGTGGAATGGGGATTACACAGATTTGTCCCCTCTACTAAATCTGTCCAAAGGTATGACCTTTCGCAGGCCAGATTGGACAATAGTAACAACAGATGCCAGCCTTCTAGGTTAGGGTGCAGTCTGGAACTCCCTGAAGGCTCAGGGATCGTGGACTCAGGAGGAGAAACTCCTTCCAATAAATATTCTGGAATTGAGAGTGATATTCAATGCTCTTCAAGCTTGGCCTCAGTTAGTAACTCTGAGGTTCATCAGATTTCAGTCGGACAACATCACGACTGTGGTTTACATCAACCATCAAGGGGGAACAAAGAGTTCCCTAGTGATGCCAGAAGTTTCAAAGATAATTCGCTGGGCAGAGAGACACTCTTGCCACCTATCAGCTCTCCATATCCCAGGTGTAGAGAACTGGGAGGTGGATTTTCTAAGTCATCAGACTTGTCATCCGGGGGAGTGGGAACTCCATCCGGAGGTTTTTGCTCAATTGATTCTTTGTTTGGGCAAACCAGAACTGGATCTCATGGCGTCTTGCCAGAACGCCAAGCTTCCTTGTTACGGATCCAGGTCCAGGGACCCCGAAGTGACGCTGATAGATGCTCTAGCAGCGCCTTGGCTTATGTGTTTCCACCATTTCCTCTGCTCCATCGACTGATTGCCAAAATCAAGCAGGAGAGAGCATCTGTGATCTTGATAGCGCCTGCGTGGCCACGCAGGACCTGGTATGCAGACCTAGTGGACATGTCATCCTTTCCACCTTGGACTCTGCCGTTAAGACGAGACCTTCTACTACAAGGTCCTTTCAATCATCCAAATCTAATTTCTCTGAGTCTGACTGTCTAGAGATTGAACGCTTGATTTTATCAAAGCGTGGCTTCTCCGAGTCAGTCATTGATACCTTAATACAGGCACGAAAGCCTGTCACCAGAAAAATTTACCATAAGATATGGCGTAAATATCTTTATTGGTGTGAATCCAATGGTTACTCATGGAGTAAGGTCAGGATTCCCAGGATTTAATCCTTTCTCCAAGAAGGTTTGGAAAAAGGATTGTCAGCTAGTTCCTTAAAGGGACAGATTTCTGCACTTTCTATTCTTTTGCACAAGCGTCTGGCAGATGTTCCAGACGTTCAGGCATTTTGTCAGGCTTTGGTTAGAATCAAGCCTGTGTTTAAACCTGTTGCTCCCCCGTGGAGCTTAAATTTGGTTCTTAAGGTTCTTCAAGGTGTTCCATTTGAACCTCTACATTCCATAGATATCAAACTTTTATCTTGGAAAGTTCTTTTTTTGGTGGCTATTTCCTCGGCTCGTAGAGTCTCCAACTTATCTGCTTTACAATGTGATTCTCCTTATCTGATCTTCCATGCAGATAAGGTAGTTCTGCGTACCAAACCTGGGTTTTTACCTAAGGTGGTATCTAATAAGAATATCAATCAAGAGATTGTTGTTCCATCATTGTGTCCTAATCCTTCTTCAAAGAAGGAACGTCTATTACATAATCTGGAAGTGGTACGTGCTTTAAAGTTTTACTTACAAGCTACTAAAGATTTCCGTCAAACATCTGCTTTGTTTGTTGTATACTCTGGACAGAGGAGAGGTCAAAAGGCTTCGGCAACCTCTCTTTCTTTCTCTTGTTAAGTGTAACCAGTCCACGGATCATCCATTACTTGTGGGATATTCTCCTTCCCAACAGGAAGTTGCAAGAGGATCATCCACAGCAGAGCTGCTATATAGCTCCTCCCCTCACTGCCATATCCAGTCATTCTCTTTCAACTCTCAACAAAGATGGAGGTAGTAAGAGGAGAGTGGTGTAATATAGTTAGTTTTTTTCTTCAATCAAAAGTTTATTATTTTTAAATGGTACCGGAGTGTGCTATTTTATCTCAGGCAGCATTTAGAAGAAGAATCTGCCTGCGGTTTCTATGATCTTAGCAGAAGTAACTAAGATCCACTGCCGTTCTCACATATGTCTGAGGAGTGAGGTAATTTCAGAGGGGGAATGGCGTGCAGGTTATCCTGCAATAAGGTATGTGCAGTTTAAGTTTTTCTAGCAATGGAATTTGCTAGAAGATGCTGCTGATACCGGATTAATGTAAGTTAAGCCTAAATACAGTGATTTAATAGCGACTAGTATCAGGCTTATTACCAGAGATACATACTATTATAAAAGTGCAATATAAAACGTTTGCTGGCATGTTTAATCGTTTTTATATATGCTTTGGTGATAAAACTTATTGGGGCCTAGTTTTTTCCACATTTGCCTAGAAACAGTTTCCTGAGGCTTTCCACTGTTGTAGTATGAGTGGGAGGGGCCTATTTTAGCGCTTTTCTGCGTAGTTAAAATTACAGACAGAGACATTCAGCTTTCCTCAGCAGTTCCCTGCATGATATAGGACATCTCTGAAGGGCTCAAAAGACTTCAAAAGTCGTGTTTGAGGAAGGTAAAAGCCACAGTAGAGCTGTGGCAGTTGTGACTGTTTAAAAAACGTTTTTTTCATTTGTTAATCCTTTTTTGGTATTAAGGGGTTAATCACCCATTTGCAAGTGGGTGCAATGCTCTGCTAACTTGTTACATACACTGTAAAAATTTAGTTAAACTGCCTTTTTTCACTGTTATTTCAAATTTTGACAATTTGTTTTTCTTAAAGGCGCAGTAACGTTTTTTATGTTGCTTGTTAACTTGGGTTAAAGTGTTTTCCAAGCTTGCTAGTCTCATTGCTAGTCTGTACAAACATGTCTGACATAGAGGAAACTACTTGTTCATTATGTTTAAAAGCCATGGTGGAGCCCCATAGGAGAATGTGTACTAAATGTATTGATTTCCCTTAAACAATAAAGATCAGTCTTTATCTATAAAAGAATTGTCACCAGCGGATTCTGACGAGGGGGAAGTTATGCCAACTAACTCTTCCCACGTGTCGGACCCTTTGCCTCCCGTTCAAGGGACTTACGCTAATATGGCGCCAAGTACATCAAGGACGCCCATAGCGATTACTTTGCAGGACATGGCCGCGATCATGGATAATACCCTGTCAGCGGTATTAGCCAGATTGCCTGAATTTAGAGGCAAGCGCGATAGCTCTGGGGTTAGACAAAATACAGAGCGCGCAGATGCTTTAAGGCCCATGTCTGATACTGCGTCACAATATGCAGAAGCTGAGGACGGAGAGCTTCAGTCTGTGGGTGACATCTCTGACTCGGGGAAACCTGATTCAGATATTTCTAATTTTAAATTTAAGCTTGAGAACCTCCGTGTATTACTTGGGGAGGTGTTAGCTGCTCTGAATGACTGTGACACAATTGCAGTACCAGAGAAATTGTGTAGACTGGATAAATACTATGCAGTGCCGGTGTGTACTGATGTTTTTCCAATACCTAAAAGGTTTACAGAAATTATTAATAAGGAGTGGGATAGACCCGGTGTGCCGTTTTTCCCCCCTCCTATATTTAGAAAAATGTTTCCAATAAACGCCACTACACGGGACTTATGGCAGACGGTCCCTAAGATGGAGGGAGCAGTTTCTACTTTAGCAAAGCGTACCACTATCCCGGTTGAGGACAGTTGTGCTTTTTCAGATCCAATGGATAAAAAATTAGAGGGTTACCTTAAGAAAATGTTTATTCAACAAGGTTTTATTTTACAGCCCCTTGCATGCATTGCGCCTGTCACTGCTGCGGTGGCGTTCTGGTTTGAGGCCCTGGAAGAGGCCATCCATACAGCTCCATTGACTGAAATCGTTGACAAGCTTAGAACACTTAAGCTAGCTAACTCTTTTGTTTCTGATGCCATTGTTCATTTGACTAAACTAACGGCTAAGAATTCTGGATTCGCCATCCAGGCGCGTAGGGCGCTATGGCTTAAATCCTGGTCAGCTGACGTGACTTCAAAGTCTAAATTACTCAACATTCCTTTCAAGGGGCATACCTTATTCGTGCCTGGTTTGAAGGAAATTCAAACCTTCCCCTCCACAAGGGAGATTTCACCTTTCGAGAATATCTGCAAACCAGATAAAGAAAGAGGCATTCCTACGCTGTGTGCAAGACCTCCTAGTAATGGGAGTGATCCATCCAGTTCCGCGGACGGAACAAGGACAGGGTTTTTATTCAAATATGTTTGTGGTTCCCAAAAAAGAGTGAACCTTCAGACCCATTTTGGATCTAAAGATCTTAAACAAATTCCTCAGAGTTCCATCTTTCAAAATGGAAACTATTCGGACCATCCTACCCATGATCCAAGAGGGTCGGTACATGACCACAGTGGACTTAAAGGATGCCTACCTTCACATACCGATTCACAAGGATCATCATCGGTTCCTAAGGTTTGCCTTTCTACACAGGCATTACCAATTTGTAGCTCTTCCCTTCGGGTTGGCTACAGCCCCAAGAATCTTTACAAATGTTCTGGGCTCACTTCTGGCGGTTCTAAGACCGCGAGGCATAGCGGTGGCTCCTTATCTAGACGACATCCTGATACAGGCGTCAAGCTTTCAAATTGCCAAGTCTCATACAGAGATATGTCTTGAGAAAGATCCAGTAGGATTGAAACGCGTAGACAATACACTGGTATAAACGGCTCAGGTCCCCATCCGGTGAGTTTTTTTACCAATTATAGCCATATTTTCTACTACAATATTGCACAATGTATTTTTTTGTTTTATTTAGGACAATGAAGAAGCTTTAAAAATCGCACCTTTTTAAAAATCGCACCTCGATTAACGGATCATTAGGAACATTAGGACAAACACCAATAATCACATCCCAAAGAGGATATAATCGGACACACATCACTTGGAAGAAATTTGGATATTCACAGCAAGAGACTTTTTGTTAACAACTTCACACATATATAGACTAATTATCGTTTATTTTCAAAAAACATTTTTTAAGGATCTTTCAAGAAAACTTTTTTCATTTTCTTCACATTTTTTCACATTTTTCACAGATATTATTCACAAGGAGAATACATTTTTTGACCTTTTGATTTTTGAAGGTGTACACCTAATTTTATGTTTGATTGAATTTTTATTTTTTATAACTATATGATTGTTTCACATGTGAGAATTTGCACTATACTTTATCACTGTAACCCTATCATTCAGAAGCTTGATCATTATTCAGGAGTACGAATATTGGATCAGAGTCAATGTCTAATATCATTGTCTTTTATTATATTTTTTTAGTTTATCCTTTGTTACAATAAATATGTATATCTTATAAGGTTGGCTCATTAAGAATTCTTTGGGATCTCCTTGACTCTACTTAGCAGAGACCCCCACTTTAGGTTATCTTAGCGCTCCTTATAGCTACTATTCTCTGATATTAAACCAAGATCAGGTCGAGAGATCTTGCACTTAGGAGCTATAGTAGTAATACTCTTTGGCGCTGGAGACATATACACTTCTCTCATACAGAGATAGTTCTGGCATTTCTGAGGTCGCATGGGTGGAAAGTGAACGAGGAAAAGAGTTCTCTATCCCCACTCACAAGAGTCTCCTTCCTAGGGACTCTTATAGATTCTGTAGAGATGAAAATTTACCTGACGGAGTCCAGGTTATCAAAGCTTCTAAATGCTTGCCGTGTTCTTCATTCCATTCCGCGCCCTTTGGTGGCTCAGTGCATGGAAGTAATCGGCTTAATGGTAGCTGCGATGGACATTTGCGCGCCTACATCTCAGACCGCTGCAATTATGCATGCTCAGTCAGTGGAATGGGGATTACACAGATTTGTCCCCTCTGCTAAATCTGGATCAAGAGACCAGAGATTCTCTTCTCAGGTGGTTATCTCGGGTCCACCTGTCCAAGGGTATGACCTTTCGCAGGCCAGATTGGACAATTGTAACAACAGATGCCAGCCTTCTAGTTTGGGGTGCAGTCTGGAACTCACTGAAGGCTCAGGGATCGTGGATCGTGGACTCAGGAGGAGAAACTCCTCCCAATAAATATTCTGGAGTTAAGAGCAATATTCAGTGCTCTTCTGGCTTGGCCTCAGTTAGCAACCCTGAGGTTCATCAGATTTCAGTCGGACAACATCACGACTGTGGCTTACATCAACCATCAAGGGGGAACCAGGAGTTCCCTAGCGATGTTAGAAGTCTCGAAGATAATTCGCTGGGCAGAGACTCACTCTTGCCACCTGTCAGCGATCCATATCCCAGGCGTAGAGAACTGGGAGGCGGATTTTCTAAGTCGTCAGACTTTTCATCCGGGGGAGTGGGAACTCCATCCGGAGGTGTTTGCTTAACTGGTACATCGTTGGGGCAAACCAGAACTGGATCTCATGGCGTCTCGCCAGAACGCCAAGCTTCCTTGTTACGGATCCAGGTCCAGGGACCCGGAAGCGACGCTGATAGATGCTCTAGCAGCTCCTTGGTTCTTCAACCTGGCTTATGTGTTTCCACCGTTTCCTCTTCTCCCTCGACTGATTGCCAAAATCAAACAGGAGAGAGCATCAGTGATTCTGATAGCGCCTGCGTGGCCATGCAGGACCTGGTATGCAGACCTAGTGGACATGTCATCTCTTCCACCATGGACTCTGCCTCTGAGACAAGACCTTCTAATACAAGGTCCTTTCAATCATCCAAATCTAATTTCTCTGAGACTGACTGCATGGAGATTGAACGCTTGATTCTATCAAAGAGTGGCTTCTCCGAGTCAGTCATTGATACCTTAATACAGGCTCGAAAGCCTGTCACCAGGAAAATCTACCACAAGATATGGCGTAAATATCTGTATTGGTGTGAATCCAAGAATTACTCATGGAGTAAGGTTAGGATTCCTAGGATATTGTCCTTTCTCCAAGAGGGTTTGGACAAAGGATTATCAGCTAGTTCTTTAAAGGGACAGATTTCTGCTCTGTCTATTCTTTTGCACAAGCGTCTGGCAGAGGTCCCAGACGTCCAGACATTTTGTCAGGCTTTGGTTAGAATTAAGCCTGTGTTTAAACCTGTTGCTCCCCCGTGGAGCTTAAACTTGGTTCTTAAAGTTCTTCAAGGAGTTCCGTTTGAACCCCTTCATTCCATTGATATCAAACTTTTATCTTGGAAAGTTCTGTTTTTGATGGCTATTTCCTCGGCTCGAAGAGTCTCTGAGTTATCTGCCTTACAATGTGATTCTCCTTATCTGATTTTTCATTCAGATAAGGTAGTTCTGCGTACAAAACCTGGGTTTTTACCTAAGGTGGTTTCTAACAAGAATATCAATCAAGAGATTGTTGTTCCATCATTGTGTCCTAATCCTTCTTCAAAGAAGGAACGTCTTTTGCATAATCTGGACGTAGTCCGTGCCTTGAAGTTTTACTTACAAGCTACTAAAGATTTTCGTCAAACATCTACCCTGTTTGTCGTTTACTCTGGACAGAGGAGAGGTCAAAAAGCTTCGGCAACCTCTCTCTCCTTTTGGCTTCGGAACATAATACGCTTAGCCTATGAGACTGCTGGACAGCAGCCCCCTGAAAGGATTACAGCTCATTCACCTGGGCCTTTAAAAATGAGGCCTCTGTTGAACAGATTTGCAAGGCCGCGACTTGGTCTTCGCTTCACACCTTTTCAAAATTTTACAAATTTGATACTTTTGCTTCTTCGGAGGCTGTTTTTGTGAGAGAGGTTCTACAGGCAGTGGTTCCTTCCGTTTAAGTTCCTGCCTTGTCCCTCCCATCATCCGTGTACTTTAGCTTTGGTATTGGTATCCCACAAGTAATGGATGATCCGTGGACTGGATACACTTAACAAGAGAAAACATAATTTATGCTTACCTGATAAATTTATTTCTCTTGTAGTGTATCCAGTCCACGGCCCGCCCTGTCCTTTTTAAGGGAGGTGTAAATTTTTATTTAAACTACAGTCACCACTGCACCCTATAGTTTCTCCTTTCTCGGCTTGTTTCGGTCGAATGACTGGATATGGCAGTTAGGGGAGGAGCTATATAGCAGCTCTGCTGTGGGTGATCCTCTTGCAACTTCCTGTTGGGAAGGAGAATATCCCACAAGTAATGGATAATCCGTGGACTGGATACACTACAAGAGAAATAAATTTATCAGGTAAGCATAAATTATATTTTTTGGCTAAGAAGCATAATCCGCTTAGCCTATGAGACTGCTGGACAGCATCCTCCTGAAAGGATTACAGCTCATTCTACTAGGGCTGTGGCTTCCACTTGGGCCTTTAAAAATGAGGCTTCTGTTGAACAGATTTGCAAGGCGGCGACTTGGTCTTCGCTTCATACTTTTTCAAAATTCTACAAATTTGATACTTTTGCTTCTTCGGAGGCTATATTTGGGAGAAAGGTTTTACAGGCAGTGGTACCTGCCTTGTCCCTCCCTTCATCCGTGTACTTTAGCTTTGGTATTGGTATCCCACAAGTAATGGATGATCCGTGGACTGGATACACCTTACAAGAGAAAACACAATTTATGCTTACCTGATAAATTTATTTCTCTTGTGGTGTTTCCAGTCCACGGCCCGCCCTGTCATTTTAAGGCAGGTTAAAAAATTTAAACTACAGTCACCACTGCACCCTATGGTTTCTCCTTTCTCGGCTTGTTTTCGGTCGAATGACTGGATATGGCAGTTAGGGGAGGAGCTATATAGCAGCTCTGCTGTGGGTGTCCTCTTGCAACTTCCTGTTAGGAAGGAGAATATCCCACAAGTAATGGATGATCCGTGGACTGGATACACCACAAGAGAAATACATTTATCAGGTAAGCATAAATTGTGTTTTTTATAGTGTGCTCACAGCTAACTTCGCTCTACGCAGCAAATTTTCCCTTATCAAGCAAGCTCTGTTACTTTCTCTAGGAGATATCGTGCCACTTGCAGGAACTGTCCCCTTTTTTTTTATTTTTTAAAGATGATTCCACAAGGGTAGCCCTTGTGAGGATCATCGAGAAAAAACATGTCTGATCCGGGGGAAATTGTCATTACCTCACCAGATGTGTTCAGTTAGCTCCAAGTATTGCTTTGGAGCATACTTTATCTGTGTGTTTAATCAATTTGCAGAGGTTAAGCGTATTGTTACCTCTACAAATGGTAAAACACAAATTTCCCTCTTAATATGAGGAGAGTCCACGGCTGTATTCCTTGTGGGAAATGCAGAACCTGGCCACCAGGAGGAGGCAAAGACACCCCAGCCAAAGGCTTAAATACCTCCCCTACTTCCCTCATATCGCAGTCATTCTTTGCCTTTCGTCACTGGAGGGGGACTCCAGAGAAAGATCTTATGGCATACCGTCTCAATACCAAGCTACCCAGGTATGGGTCGAGATCCAGGCATCGTCAGGCGGAGCCAATAGATGCAATAGCGGTGCCTTGGAGGTTCAGTCTCATATACCTTTTTCCGCCATTACCTCTCCTTCCTCGAGTAGTGGCCCGCATCAAGCAGGAGCGGGCATCAGTGATACTGATTGCTTCATCATGGCTGCAAAGGATGTGGTTCGCTGATCTAGTGCGGATGTCGTAATTTCCTCCATGGAAGTTAACTTGTCGCAAGGATTTGCTGGAACAAGGTCCTTTTGTTCATCAAAATCTAGATTCTCTGATGCTGACTGCGTGGAGATTGAACGCTTAGTTCTAGCCAAGAGAGGTTTCTCTGAGAGGGTTATTGATACTCTCATTCAAGCTTGTAAGCCGGTTACTCGTCGCATCTATCATAAGGTGTGGAGGACCTACTTATTCTGGTGTGAAGAGTGTGGATTTCCCTGGCATAAGGTCAGGGTTTCCAGTATTCTTTCCTTTCTCCAGGATGGTCTGGAGAAGGGCCTTTCTGCTAGCTCCCTTAAGGGACAGATTTCGGCCCTATCTGTTTTACTGCAAGAGGCTCGCTGAGCTTCCAGATGTTCAGTCTTTTGTTCAGGCTCTGGCTAGAATCAGGCCTGTGTTTAGATCTAGCGGTCCGTTTGAGCCTATACATGTAGTTGACATTAAATTACTGTCTTGGAAGGTTCTTTTCCTACTGGATATTGCTTCGGCACGCAAAGTCTCTGAAATAGTTGCCTTGCAATGTGAGCCTCCTTACCTAGTATTTCATGCTGATAAGGCTGTTCTTCATACTGGGTTAGACTTTCTTCCTAAGGTTGTTTCGGATCGCAACATCAATCAGGAGATTGTGGCATCATGCTAGTTCTGATGTCATTTATTTTTAACTGCCTTCCTTTTCTATGTTATGTTTATACATTTTTTGTTTTAATTAAGTTTTCCTTATTCTAATAGGGCAGTGGTGCTCAGCACCTTTTATTTTATCTGTATATCAAAGAGCAGCATGTGTGTGGGGGAGGGATTTTAGGCTTCAACACTGATTGGCTAAAATGCATGTCTGTCAAAAGAACTGAAATAAGGGGGCAGTCTGCAGAGGCTTAGATACAAGGTAATCACAGAGGTAAAAACATAATTTATGCTTACCTGATAAATTTATTTCTCTTGTAGTGTATCCAGTCCACGGATCATCCATTACTTATGGGATATTAACTCCTCCCCAACAGGAAGTGCAAGAGGATTCACCCAGCAGAGCTGCTATATAGCTCCTCCCCTAACTGCCATTACCAGTCATTCGACCAAAAACATGCAGAGAAAGGAAAACCATAGGGTGCAGTGGTGACTGTAGTTTAATGGAAAAATTACCTGCCTTAAAGTGACAGGGCGGGCCGTGGACTGGATACACTACAAGAGAAATAAATTTATCAGGTAAGCATAAATTATGTTTTCTCTTGTTAAGTGTATCCAGTCCACGGATCATCCATTACTTATGGGATACCAATACCAAAGATAAAGTACACGGATGACGGGAGGGACAGGCAGGCTCTTTATACAGAAGGAACCACTGCCTGAAGAACCTTTCTCCCAAAAACAGCCTCCGAAGAAGCAAAAGTGTCAAATTTGTAAAATTTGGAAAAAGTATGAAGAGAATACCAAGTTGCAGCCTTGCAAA
Organism: Bombina bombina; assembly: GCF_027579735.1. Taxonomy (NCBI): domain Eukaryota; kingdom Metazoa; phylum Chordata; class Amphibia; order Anura; family Bombinatoridae; genus Bombina; species Bombina bombina. The sequence continues at coordinate 110,097,418 of NC_069501.1, read as the reverse complement.
TCTGTTCAACAGAAGCCTCATTCTTAAAGGCCCAAGTGGAAGCCACAGCTCTAGTAGAATGTGCTGTAATTCTTTCAGGAGGCTGCTGTCCAGCAGTCTCATAGGCTAACCGTATTATGCTACGAAGCCAAAAGGAGAGAGAGGTAGCCGAAGCTTTTTGACCTCTCCTCTGACCAGAATAAACGACAAACAGGGAAGACGTTTGTCGAAAATCCTTAGTTGCCTGTAGATAAAATTTCAGGGCACGGACTACATCTAGATTGTGTAGCAGACGTTCCTTTTTCGAAGAAGGATTAGGACACAAAGATGGAACCACAATCTCTTGATTGATATTCCTGTTAGTGACCACCTTAGGTAGGAACCCAGGTTTAGTACGCAGAACTACCTTGTCTGAATGAAAAATCAGATAAGGAGAATCACAATGTAAGGCAGATAACTCAGAGACTCTTCGAGCCGAGGAAATCGCCATTAAAAACAGAACTTTCCAAGATAACAACTTGATATCAATGGAATGAAGGGGTTCAAACGGAACACCCTGTAAAACATTAAGAACTAAGTTCAAACTCCATGGTGGAGCAACAGTTTTAAACACAGGCTTGATCCTAGCTAAAGCCTGACAAAAAGCTTGAACGTCCGGAACTTCTGACAGACGTTTGTGTAAAAGAATGGACAGAGCTGAAATCTGTCCCTTTAAGGAACTAGCGGATAAACCCTTTTCTAAACCTTCTTGTAGAAAAGACAATATCCTCGGAATCCTAACCTTACTCCATGAGTAACTCTTGGATTCGCACCAATATAAGTATTTGCGCCATATCTTATGGTAAATCTTTCTGGTAACAGGCTTCCTAGCCTGTATTAAGGTATCAATAACTGACTCAGAAAAACCACGTTTTGAAAAAATCAAGCGTTCAATTTCCAAGCAGTCAGCTTCAGAGAAATTAGATTTTGATGTTTGAAGGGACCCTGGATCAGAAGGTCCTGTTTCAGAGGTAGCGACCAAGGTGGACAAGATGACATGTCCACTAGATCTGCATACCAAGTTCTGCGTGGCCATGCAGGCGCTATTAGAATCACTGATGCTCTCTCCTGTTTGATTCTGGCAATCAATCGAGGAAGCATCGGGAAGGGTGGAAACACATAAGCCATCCCGAAGGTCCAAGGTGCTGTCAAAGCATCTATCAGAACCGCTCCCGGATCCCTGGATCTGGACCCGTAACGAGGAAGCTTGGCGTTCTGTCGAGACGCCATGAGATCTATCTCTGGTTTGCCCCAACGTCGAAGTATTTGGGCAAAGACCTCCGGATGAAGTTCCCACTCCCCCGGATGAAAAGTCTGACGACTTAAGAAATCCGCCTCCCAGTTCTCCACTCCCGGGATGTGGATTGCTGACAGGTGGCAAGAGTGAGACTCTGCCCAGCGAATTATCTTTGATACTTCCATCATTGCTAGGGAGCTTCTTGTCCCTCCCTGATGGTTGATGTAAGCTACAGTCGTGATGTTGTCCGACTGAAACCTGATGAACCCCCGAGTTGTTAACTGGGGCCAAGCCAGAAGGGCATTGAGAACTGCTCTCAATTCCAGAATGTTTATTGGTAGGAGACTCTCCTCCTGATTCCATTGTCCCTGAGCCTTCAGAGAATTCCAGACAGCGCCCCAACCTAGTAGGCTGGCGTCTGTTGTTACAATTGTCCAGTCCGGCCTGCTGAATGGCATCCCCCTGGAAAGATGTGGCCGAGAAAGCCACCATAGAAGAGAATTTCTGGTCTCTTGATCCAGATTCAGAGTAGGGGACAAGTCTGAGTAATCCCCATTCCACTGACTTAGCATGCACAATTGCAGCGGTCTGAGATGTAGGCGTGCAAAGGGTACTATGTCCATTGCTGCTACCATTAAGCCGATCACCTCCATGCATTGAGCTACTGACGGGTGTTGAATGGAATGAAGGACACGGCATGCATTTTGAAGCTTTGTTAACCTGTCTTCTGTCAGGTAAATCTTCATTTCTACAGAATCTATAAGAGTCCCCAAGAAGGGAACTCTTGTGAGTGGAAAGAGAGAACTCTTCTTTTCGTTCACCTTCCATCCATGCGACCTTAGAAATGCCAGTACTAACTCTGTATGAGACTTGGCAGTTTGAAAGCTTGAAGCTTGTATCAGAATGTCGTCTAGGTACGGAGCTACCGCAATTCCTCGCGGTCTTAGTACCGCCAGAAGAGCACCCAGAACCTTTGTGAAGATTCTCGGAGCCGTAGCCAATCCGAATGGAAGAGCTACAAACTGGTAATGCCTGTCTAGAAAGGCAAACCTTAGATACCGGTAATGATCTTTGTGAATCGGTATGTGAAGGTAAGCATCCTTTAAATCCACTGTGGTCATGTACTGACCCTTTTGGATCATGGGTAAAATTGTCCGAATAGTTTCCATTTTGAACGATGGAACTCTTAGGAATTTGTTTAGGATCTTTAAATCCAAGATTGGCCTGAAAGTTCCCTCTTTTTTGGGAACCACAAACAGATTTGAGTAAAACCCTTGTCCTTGTTCCGACCGCGGAACCGGATGGATCACTCCCATTAATAAAAGATCTTGTACGCAGCGTAGAAACGCCTCTTTCTTTATTTGGTTTGTTGACAACCTTGACAGATGAAATCTCCCTCTTGGGGGAGAGAATTTGAAGTCTAGAAGGTATCCCTGAGATATGATCTCTAACGCCCAGGGATCCTGGACATCTCTTGCCCAAGCCTGGGCGAAGAGAGAAAGTCTGCCCCCCACTAGATCCGTTCCCGGATCGGGGGCCCTCGATTCATGCTGTCTTAGGGGCAGCAGCAGGTTTCCTGGCCTGCTTGCCCTTGTTCCAGGACTGGTTAGGTCTCCAGCCTTGTCTGTAGCGAGCAACAGCTCCTTCCTGTTTTGGTGCAGAGGAAGTTGATGCTGCTCCTGCTTTGAAATTACGAAAGGAACGAAAATTAGACTGTCTAGCCTTAGGTTTGGCTCTGTCTTGAGGCAGGGCATGGCCTTTACCTCCTGTAATGTCAGCGATAATTTCTTTCAACCCGGGCCCGAATAAGGTCTGCCCTTTGAAAGGTATATTAAGCAATTTAGATTTAGAAGTAACGTCAGCTGACCAGGATTTTAGCCACAGTGCTCTGCGTGCCTGAATGGCGAATCCGGAATTCTTAGCCGTAAGTTTAGTTAAATGTACTACGGCATCTGAAATAAATGAGTTAGCTAACTTAAGGGCTTTAAGCTTGTGTGTAATCTCATCTAATGGAGCTGATTCAAGTGTCTCTTCCAGAGACTCAAACCAAAATGCTGCTGCAGCCGTGACAGGCGCAATGCATGCAAGAGGTTGCAATATAAAACCTTGTTGAACAAACATTTTCTTAAGGTAACCCTCTAACTTTTTATCCATTGGATCTGAAAAGGCACAGCTATCCTCCACCGGGATAGTGGTACGCTTAGCTAAAGTAGAAACTGCTCCCTCCACCTTAGGGACCGTTTGCCATAAGTCCCGTGTGGTGGCGTCTATTGGAAACATCTTTCTAAATATCGGAGGGGGTGAGAACGGCACACCGGGTCTATCCCACTCCTTAGTAACAATTTCAGTAAGTCTCTTAGGTATAGGAAAAACGTCAGTACTCGCCGGTACCCGCAAAATATTTATCCAACCTACACATTTTCTCTGGTATTGCAACTGTGTTACAATCATTCAGAGCCGCTAACACCTCCCCTAGTAATACACGGAGGTTTTCCAGCTTAAATTTAAAATTTGAAATATCTGAATCCAGTTTGTTTGGATCAGAACCGTCACCCGCAGAATGAAGCTCTCCGTCCTCATGTTCTGCAAATTGTGACGCAGTGTCTGACATGGCCCTAATATTATCAGCGCACTCTGTTCTCACCCCAGAGTGATCACGCTTACCTCTTAGTTCTGGTAATTTAGCCAAAACTTCAGTCATAACAGTAGCCATATCCTGTAATGTGATTTGTAATGGCCGCCCAGATGTACTCGGCGCTACAATATCACGCACCTCCCGAGCGGGAGATGCAGGTACTGACACGTGAGGCGAGTTAGTCGGCATAACTCTCCCCTCGTTGTTTGGTGAATGATGTTCAATTTGTACAGATTGACTTTTATTTAAAGTAGCATCAATACAGTTAGTACATAAATTTCTATTGGGCTCCACTTTGGCTTTAGCACATATAGCACAGATATCTTCCTCTGAATCAGACATGTTTAACACACTAGCAAATAAACTAGCAACTTGGAAATACTTTTCAAGTAATTTACTATAATATGAAAACGTACTGTGCCTATAAGAAGCACAGAAAAAGTTATGACAGTTGAAAATTAATAAACTGAAAAGTTATAGCATCAAATCTTTGTAAAAAACACAATTTTAGCAAAGGATTGCTCCCATTAGCAAAGGATAACTAACCCTGATAGCAGAAAAAAAATACAGAAATAAACGTTTTTTTATCACAGTCAACTACAATCTCACAGCTCTGCTGTGAGTGATTACCTCCCTCAAAACAAGTTTTGAAGACCCCTGAGTTCTGTAGAGATGAACCGGATCATGCAGGGAAGACAATAAACTTCTGACTGAATTTTTTGATGCGTAGCAAAAGCGCCAAAAAAGGCCCCTCCCCCTCACACATAACAGTGAGAGAGATCAGTAAACTGTCATAAATTAAATAAAACGACTGCCAAGTGGAAAAAAATAGTGCCCAAAACATTTTTTCACCCAGTACCTCAGAAAATTAAACGATTTTACATGCCAGCAAAAAACGTTTAACATTAATAAATTGAGTGTTATTAAAAAGCCTGTTGCTAGTCCCTGCAAATTAGGCTAAAGTTTTATGCATACAGTATAATTCCAGTGAAGTGCCATTCCCCAGAATACTGAAGTGTAAAATATACATACATGACAGCCTGATACCAGTTGCTGCTACTGCATTTAAGGCTGAGTTTACATTATATCGGTATGGCAGAATTTTCTCATCAATTCCATTGTCAGAAAATAATAAGCTGCTACATACCTCTTTGCAGATTAATCTGCCCGCTGTCCCCTGATATGAAGTTTACCTCTCCTCAGATGGCCGAGAAACAGCAATATGATCTTAACTACTCCGGCTAAAATCATAGAAAAACTCAGGTAGATTCTTCTTCAAATTCTACCAGAGAAGGAATAACACACTCCGGTGCTATTATAAAATAACAAACTTTTGATTGAAGGTATGAAACTAAGTATAATCACCACAGTCCTCTCACACATCCTATCTATTCGTTGGGTGCAAGAGAATGACTGGTAATGGCAGTTAGGGGAGGAGCTATATAGCAGCTCTGCTGGGTGAATCCTCTTGCACTTCCTGTTGGGGAGGAGTTAATATCCCATAAGTAATGGATGATCCGTGGACTGGATAAACTTAACAAGAGAAAAGTGTATTAATATAACAGTGTTGATTGTGCAAAACTGGGGAATGGGTAATTAAGGGATTATCTCTGTTTTTTTAAACAATAAAAATTCTGGAGTAGACTGTCCCTTTAACTAAAACAACAACCATTATATTTAATATATCTATTCCATGCCAAACAATCTTCTATTCATTGAGCTTCTTGAAGCTTAGTAAGGGATTGATTCTGTCTACATAAATTTGTAGGGGAGCAATGGCATTACAGGGACAGTAAAGTCAAAATTAAACTTTCATGATTGAACTAGAGCATACAGTTTTAAACAACTTTCCAATCTACTTCTCTTATGTAATTTGCTTCGTTCTTTTGCTATCCATTGTTGAAAAGCATACATAAGTAGGCTCAGGAGCAATGCAGTACTGTGAGCTAGCTGCTTGTCGTCTCACCCAATGTTTAGTTAGCTCCCAGTAGCACATTGCGCCCTTTCAACAAAGGGGGTACCAAGAGAATGAAGCAAATTTTGATAAAAGTATTGGATTTATGTCCCTTTGTCTATTTCTCAATTCTGTATGTTTATCTTATAAAAATGTTGCTGTGAAAAAGAGATGTCTTACTTCTACAGACACAAATTCACAGTTTTGAGAACTACAAAACCAAGAATATATAATATCTTCTATATAGAAAGATTGCACAAAATCTTACAGAAACCTCTGGGAGAGCATGACATTATGAAGGAAATTAACTCCATTAATCCATTCACAAACGGGGAGAGTCCTCAGCTGCATTCATTACTTTTGGGAAATACAGAACCTGACCACCAGGAGGAGGCAAAGACGCCCCAGCCAAAGGCTTAAATACCTCCCCCACTTCCCTCATCCCCCAGTCATTCTTTGCCTTTTGTCACAGGAGGTTGTCAAAGAAGTGTCAGAAGTTTTGATAGTCTCTTATGGAGGGGAGTACTCTTCGGAATGGGACTGGAGTTTTAAGTAGTCCTGTCAGCCTTTCAGTAAGAGCATGGATGAAAGTTAGTGTCTGGAGATGCACGGAGAGTCTTTCTGCGAAACCATCCTGACTCATATTAACAGCTCTATAAGCAATCAGCGTTGAGGAGTTTCGCTGCCTGCTTTCTTCACTCAAGTCCATGTCAGAAGCAACGCTACTATCTGTCACACTTGAAGGGCCGTGTTACCGTTCGATGGCGTAGATTCCGGTAAGATTGTTTTATTTTATTTTCATTATGGAAATGTAATGTATGAAGAAGTCATGGTCCCAGTCGCATGCCTTTTATCTTATGGAATCAAGGGTTAATATCTCTTGAGGGGGGTTATTGAACAGGGGGGGGACTTTAATCATGTTTGTTATGTGATTTGTCTGCTAATGTGTAGTGATACTTGGGCTTGTTGCTTTTTTGGAACATAGGCCTTTATTGAAGGTTGCGCAGTCTTTTCTTGGACTGCACAGTGCACCTTGTGGTCACGCTCCTGTCCTCCATTTCTGTATTCCTGACCGTGTGACGATGGAGAGATTCTGGGTCATAGGAGATGGTGAGTGCCCCAGCCATTGGGGGTGTAAAAGGGTGCCGTTTTATTTTGTCCATATTTATAATTTCCAAATTATGGAGGATTAGGATTTTTTGGAGACGGATGTCTCTGATTCAGATTCTTCTTCTTGCGAAGAATATGTAAGGGCCCGGGTGATCCATGCCCATGAGTTATGTTCCAAATGCCGCTCTTTAGTGCTCTGCTCTGCTCTCCGGAATCGAGGATCTTAGAATCCGCTGAGCCATTCGCCCCCTGGGGATTCAGTTTCCTGCGAGGCACGTGCCCCAGAACCTTACTTTGCTACACAGGCAGGTGTCCTGAATCCCGTTTATCCTTCTCCGGAAGGTGGATTGTTTCCTCCAGAGGTTACGGCACAGTTCCGCATGGCCATATCGATGGTATTGGCGCATTTACAATTTCCACCTTGTCCGTGTTCTTGTAACCAGGGCTCGTCAGGCGTGAGATCGTCTGGTTCAGCTTAGTCTTCTGGGGAAGCGGTTTCCTCTGAAGCTTCAGGGGTTCAATCCTTGGGGCCAGGGTCATTTGTTGCCCCGTCGGAGGTAAGTCTTGCTTTTCTTTATAGAATGGCGCGCCTTCGTGTTCTTGTTTTGGCAATGCTAGAGGATCCCAGGCCTCATGGGTTGGTGGATCCTCGGTCTTCTATTCCAGACAGCAAGCAGGGTTAGACTACGGGGGATGAATCTATCTTCTTGTCGTATATTTCTTATAAGTATCTTCTTCCAGTTCTGAGCTTTGGAAGAATTGGATCTCTGTCCGGCTGGTCCTGTCAGTGTGTCCGTTCTTCTGGGCGTTAACCTGCGGGTGTTGCCCTCTTTTATTTGGATCTGGTTAGGATGTAATTTTATTTTTGAAAGCTCATGTTATAAGTTTTCCAGTTAGAAATATTTCTTCTCTGAAAATTGATTCTAGCGATTTTGTGGTCGCATTAGCGCTTCTGCGGAAGTTATATTATTGGACACGTTATGTCTGCCGTTTGTCTGTTTAAATTGTCCCTTGCCGGTTTGAGACTTTCAGTGGCCTTTGACAGTACTTGGAGGCTGGTCTTGGTTGGGTAATAGTACTGTCCCTAGGGGCCTATATCAGCCACGCGTTGCACGTTATGCTTGGCTGGTCCGGTTGGGGTGCCAAGTGGCTCACTCTGGTTTTGAGTTACAAGTTATAGTTTTCTTAGACGCTAGACGCTAGACGTTTAATCTTCTGGATGGAGGGGATTGTGCTTAGTCCTGCTTGTACTATCCATGTTTAGTTGGGGTTCCTAGGTTCAGATACTGCTACGGGGTTCTCTGTAGGCTCCTGTTGTTCTTCAGGTGCTAGAGTTTTTTTCTCCTTCCTAGAGTGGGTTAGGGGTTCGTGTTTCCGTGGAAATCTGTGGTGCCGGTGGAATTTACTCGTCTCCTCTGAGGTCTCCGTTTTTCCTTGATGGCGGTATCTCTTCCTTTGAGTCAAGGTGGTGTGGGCTTGTTGTCCCTTTGCCTTGGGGCTGGCCTCTGGTCTTTGGTTTCAGGCAGTTTGGGCCCTTTGGGTTTTCTGCTTCTTCCGGGATCTCATTTGCTCCCATATTTTCGAGTTTTGTAAATGACGTTGTCTCCTTTTTTCCCTGGGTGCGCCCCTCCCTAGGCGTTTTGGTTTTCCTCCACCAGGAATTAGGATGCTTGTCCATCGTAGGTTCCTCGAGCTGTAGGGGCTTATGGGAAGTTAATCCTGGTTGGATCTTGGAGATTTTGGTTATCTGCTCAATCCAGTTTCTAGGCATTTTGCCCTAGTCTTTGGACTTAGTGGGTGCTGTTCCTAGAGCCCTTGAAGGCTACCAGGGTAGCTGGGGCATTTTTCATTGCCTAGCACCTTTTTGGTGGGGAGTTTGTATCCCACTGTGGGTGTTTTTGTCGCACCCTGTATCTGGGATACGGAAGAATTCAGTATTCAGGGTACCTTGGACGTGATGCCACACGATGGCTTAGGAGTGAACTTTGCTGCTTGAAAGTTGAAGGTCAAGAGTTAAAATCCAGCTGTGGCTATGTCCTCTTCATTATGTATGTCCTAATTCTTTCCTTGCTGGGGTTGCATCGCCTGTTGTGTAAGGTCTGTTCCGATTGAGGTAACCCTGGGGTTCCTCGTGGTATATTATTTTGTTACTTGTCTTTGACTGGACATTTGCTTCTGTATCCAGATCCCTTTGGACTGGTTCTGGGCGGCCCAGTTTCCAGGTGCGGGGACATTTTATGTTCCTATTGGGAGTTTTTTCTCTCCTCTCTGAGATTTGGATATTCTGCTGGGCAGGCAATGGGGGCCGGATGGTTCCTTCTTCGGTTTTTGACCCTTTGGGTCCTTATTTAGCTTCCACTCCATATCTGTGTGGGGTGAGCTGTTTTGTTTTAAGTTTACCCTTCCCGGGGTGGTCTTGGTATTCAACAGTATCCGCCTGGTGCTTGGAGGTTCTCTTCACCCTCTGTTTAGTGGGGTTGTCCCTTCTGCCTTGCGGGCAGTTTGCCAGGTGTAGATGTGCCATTATTGTAGAGGGTCTACTTTTGGGAGTGTCCTTTGTCTTGGGAAGGGAGCTGCGTCTGGGTTCTGAAACCCGATCTCTATTGGGGGGGCTGGATCCCTCGCTTTCCCTTCCTGAAAGGTCTTGGTTTGGGAATTTTCAATTTTCATTCCTTTTGTCGCTTAAACCCATTTGCTGCGTCTTCAGTTTTTTCTGATGCCATTTTTTTGCGTCCCCCGGGGACGGTTCTGTATTTCGGGGGGGGGGGGGGGTGTTTCCTTGTTGCCCTAGCTCCTTGGTGTTCCTGGGGGTCCTTGCGGACTTCCTTATCTGAGTCCTTTCTTTCTTTTTCTTTCTTTCTTCCCTTCAGGGAGACTGTGGTTGTTTCCCCTCCTTCTGGTCAGGGATGAGTTTATTGTGGGCTGAGAGCCTGCGGGATTTGGTCTCCTCAGAGGCTCTTGGGCTCGGGCGAGTCTAAGGATCTGAGCAGTGTCTTATCAAGGGCCTTGCTGGTTCTAACTGATGGGCAGTTACTCGGACCTTATTTCCCCCTCTGCTTCTTCAGTTTTTTGTTGGGAGTTTGGGTGTTTTTAGGCTATAGTGCCCTCAGAATGGGCCGCCTTTTTGTACCCGCCCGTTTTGCATTCAGTGTCCTCTATAGCTTGGGTATTATTTTCCCAAAAGTAATGAATGCAGCTGTGGACTCTCCCTGTTTATGATGCTTGCCTGATAATTTTCTTTTCTTCAGACGGGGAGAGTCCACAGCTCCCCGCCCGCGTTTTTTGTGTGGGGCGGCTGTATTTTTTTTTAGTCTTCTGACACCTTTTTTCACCCTACTGTTCCTTGTTCCCTCGGCAGAATGACTGAGGGATGAGGGAAGTGGGGGATGTATTTAAGCCTTTGACTGGGGTGTCTTTGCCTCCTCCTGGTGGCCAGGTTCTGTATTTCCCAAAAGTAATGAATGAAGCTGTGGACTCTCCCCGTGAAGAGAAGAAAATGATCAGGTAAGTATAATTTTAAGTTTTTTGTTTTTTTTAAATAGTCTAGTCAAAATTCAGCTTTCGCGATTCAGATAGAGCATGCAATTTTAAGCAACTTTCTATTTTACTCCTATTATAAATTTTTATTTATTCTCTGGGTATCTTTATTTGAATGTAAGCTTAGGAGCCGGCCCATTTTTGGTACAGCAACTGGGTAGCACTTGCTGATTGGTGGCTACATTTAGACACCAATCGAAAAATGCTACCAAGGCGCTGAACCAAAAATAAAAAAATGGGGCGACTCCTATGCTTACACTTGCTTTTTCAAATAAAGATACCAAGAGAACGAAGAAAAATTGATAATAGGAGTAAATTAGAAAGTTGCTTGTATGTGCATGCTCTATCTGAATCATGAAAGTTTCATTTTGATTAGACTATTCCTTTAACGGTACAGCAATGAAGATACAGCCTCTTGCTACATAATTAAAAGCTTGTTTCAGAATAACCTTTAGATTACATTGTATCTTAAAAACTATTTTTAGATAGTTTTTTTTCCTTGAAAAGCCTTTTGTTTAATTTTGATTTAAATAAAAAAAAAATATTTAAATAAAAAAATAAAAAACACTAAAAACAAACAAACATTGATTTTTATCCTGACTGTAAAATAATTGTATTCCAATTAGGGAAAGATATGTAGCAGGGGTTATCCTTGAAATGTCAGCAAGGTGTATTTACAATTGTACTGTATTTTTTAAGAAATAGTTAAAAAAAATATAAATATCATATTATAGAGCTTATGTGCACCCAGATAATAATTAAGGGACACTCAGTTTAAATTAAATTTTCATGATTCAGATACAGCATGTCATTTTAAACAACTTTCCAATTTACTTCCATTAAAAAAAATGTGCACAGTCTTTTATATTTACAATTTTTGAGTCACCAGATCCTACTGAGCATGTGCAAGAATTCACAGACTATACGTATATGCATTTGTGATTGGCTGATTGCTATCACATGGTACAAGGGGAGTGGAAATATACATAACTTTAAAATTTGTTATAAAAAAATCTACTACTCATTTGAAGTTCAGACTAAGTGCTATTGCATTGTCTTGTTATCTTGCATTTGTTGATTATGCAAATCTAATGTGTTGACTGGTCCTTTATTGGCATGACTGGTATTTTTAAGGTTACAGTCAATGTAGATAATACAGAATAAATATAGAATAAAGACCATGATAATGTGAAACAGATTCTAAATCTGTTGGAATCAAATTTTAAAACAAGTCCTTGCAAGTTTAGTTTTTTGTTATACTATATCACGAAGTATGCAAATTGATGCTAATTTAGCATAAAGGGTATTTATTTTTCCAAGAAAGGTGGCAACTCCAATCACAGTGTGAGAGCTCGAGACTGTATGAACAAAGCAAGTTTTTTCTGACTAATATTAATTTAAAGAGAAATACAAACAAAACAATGGATAGTGACAAGATTCTAAAGATTTGCTTTACCAGTGATTTGCAAGTTGTTGTCTTTTTGTTTTTATTTTATTTTTTAAAACTTGGACACACAACTAAATGTTTTTTAATATTTATCTCAGAGTAAAATGTATTAATTTAGACTTGGTTTTTAGCTGTGGGATATGTGTGGACCTGATAATAATCCCTAGCACAACAGCTAGAAGCCGGATAAAAGAAAATACATTGAATTGTATCTATAATTATTATTATTTAACCTTTTAATGCAGTTATAGCGGTCAATTCCGTCTTAACCGCGCCGGGCTTTAGCGCCGTTAGGACAGAATAGAACGTCCTAGCCGTTAAGCTGTCCTGAAGCCAAAGGCGATTCCAGGATGCGATCGTGGTCTGTGGGATGTGCCTACCGTCATAGGGATGCCCCTGACTCAATCCTATCATTGAAATCTTGCGATCGCGTGCACAATCGCAGGATTTTAATTTGTTTACATGGGAACGTTGTTCTGATGTAGACAATTTAACCCTGTCATCAAAGAGATAATAAAACATAATTATAATAATGTTTTGCAGGTAGAGCTGACATAACAAAATAGCTGTGTGAAATGGGTACCTGTTATGCAGGTCAGCAAATAATTATTCTATTATTCTTTCAGCATAGTGCGGGAAAAAGGTAATAATTCAGCTTTCCTCAGTCTCATATTAATTAAATAAATATGAGAATTTTAGTTAAAGGGACACAAAACAGTTTAAGACTTTAATATATAATGTTTAATTAGGAGTAGTAAAAAATAAATGCAACGTTCTTTCATTATTTATATTTCCCCCTTCTCCTGTAATTTAACTGAGGAATGTGGGACTTAACTTTAATTAAATAACTTTAACATTAATATATTTCGCACAGCCATTGTCTGCAAATTGTATCTGTCCCTAACTGTCCTCAGCAGAAACATTTTACACTTAATTATTCAATATTTTAACAACTAATTTAACTTAAAAATACATCTGAATATTAAATCTTAAAATGTATTTAACGTTTTAATGTCCTATAAATTATTTCACTGCAGGACTGTTCTAATAATCTGTAATTATTTATCCTTTCAGTATTCTCTCTTATTACAAATGTGAAGAAATTCTTACATGCACTTCAGTCATCAGCATTCCAGGGTATGGGTTCTTTAGCTGTTTACAAAATTCCAGTCTCTGGAGAGCGATATCTTATCTGGAAGTAGTCTAAAATGTAACTTTTTTTGTTCTTGGCGCAAATCCATTAAGATTTCAAAACACAGCCCAGAGGTGTCTTGTATTTATGTTTTTCACTTCAGAGCTGTGCATAAGTACATATGGAATAAAAAAATATATTTAAATATATATATATATATATATAGAGAGAGAGAGAGAGAGAGAGAGAGAGAGAGAGAGAGAGAGAGAGAGAGAGAGAGAGAGAGAGAGAGAGAGAGAGAGAAAGAAAGAGAATGTAATTTCAAATAACTTTCTCATTTACTTCTATTAAATTTTCTTTGTTCTTTTGGTATCTTTGGTGGAAAAGCCGGGACGTATCCTCAGGAGCTTCTACGTGTCTGGAGCACTATATGACAGCAGTTTTGCAAGAATGTTATCTATTTTCAAAAACACTAAATGACAGCACTATTTCCTGCCATTTACTGCTCCACGTGCCTAACTAGGTACAGTGGGGCAAAAAAGTATTTAGTCAGCCACCAATTGTGCAAGTTCTCCCACTTAAGAAGATGAGAGAGGCCTGTAATTTTCATCATAGGTATACCTCAACTATGAGAGACAAAATGTGTAAACAAATCCAGACAATCACATTGTCTGATTTGGAAAGAATTTATTTGCAAATTATGGTGGAAAATAAGTATTTGGTCAATATCAAAAGTTCATCTCAATACTTCGTTATATATCCTTTGTTGGCAATGACAGAGGTCAAACGTTTTCTATAAGTCTTCACAAGGTTGTCACACACTGTTGCTGGTATGTTGGCCCATTCCTGCATGCAGATCTCCTCTAGAGCAGTGATGTTTTGGGGCTGTCGCTGGGCAACACAGACTTTCAACTCCCTCCAAAGGTTTTCTATGGGGTTGAGATCTGGAGACTGGCTAGGCCACTCCAGGACCTTGAAATGCTTCTTACAAAGCCACTCCTTCGTTGCCCAGGTGGTGTGTTTGGGATCATTGTCATGCTGAAAGACCCAGCCATGTTTCATCTTCAATGGCCTTGCTGATGGAAGGAGGTTTGCACTCAAAATCTCACGATACATGGCCCCATTCATTCTTTCATGTACACGGATCATTCGTCCTGTTCCCTTTGCAGAGAAACAGCCCCAAAGCATGATGTTGCCACCCCATGCTTCATAGTAGGTATGGTGTTCTTTGGTTGCAACTCAGTATTCTCTCTCCTCCAAACACGACGAGTTGTGTTTCTACCAAACAGTTCTACTTTGGTTTCATCTGACCATATGACATTCTCCCAATCCGCTTCTGGATCATCCAAATGCTCTATAGCATACTTCAGACGGGCCCGGACATGTACTGGCTTAAGCAGGGGGACACGTCTGGCACTGCAGGATCTGAGTCCCTGGCAGCGTAGTGTGTTACTGATGGTAGCCTTTGTTACGTTAGTCCCAGCTCTCTGCAGGTCATTCACTAGGTCCCCCCGTGTGGTTCTGGGATGTTTGCTCACTGTTATTGTGATCCACGGGGTGAGATCTTGCGTGGAGCCCCAGATCAAGGGAGATTATCAGTGGTCTTGTATGTCTTCCATTTTCTAATTATTGCTCCCACAGTTGATTTCTTCACACCAAGCTGCTTGCCTATTGCAGATTCAGTCTTCCCAGCCTGGTGCAGGTCTACAATTTTGTTTCTGGTGTCCTTCGACAGCTCTTTGGTCTTTACCATAGTGGAGTTTGGAGTGTGACTGTTTGAGGTTGTGGACAGGTGTCTTTTATACTGATACCAAGTTCAAACAGGTGCCATTAATACAGGTAATGAGTGGAGGACAGAGGAGCCCCTTAAAGAAGAAGATACAGATCGGTGAGAGCCAGAAATCTTGCTTGTTTGTAGGTGACCAAATACTTATTTTCCACCATAATATGCAAATAAATTATTTCCAAATCAGACAATGTGATTGTCTGGATTTGTTTCCACATTTTGTCTCTCATAGTTGAGGTATACCTATGATGAAAATTACAGGCCTCTCTCATCTTCTTAAGTGGGAGAACTTGCACAATTGATGGCTGATATTTCTTTCATGTAATTAGCAAGAGTCCATGAGCTAGTGACGTATGGGATATACATTCCTACCAGGAGGGGCAAAGTTTCCCAAACCTCAAAATGCCTATAAATACACCCCTCACCACACCCACAATTCAGTTTTACAAACTTTGCCTCCTATGGAGGTGGTGAAGTAAGTTTGTGCTAGATTCTACGTTGATATGCGCTCCGCAGCAAGTTGGAGCCCGGTTTTCCTCTCAGCGTGCAGTGAATGTCAGAGGGATGTGAGGAGAGTATTGCCTATTTGAATGCAGTGATCTCCTTCTACGGGGTCTATTTCATAGGTTCTCTGTTATCGGTCGTAGAGATTCATCTCTTACCTCCCTTTTCAGATCGACGATATACTCTTATTTATATACCATTACCTCTGCTGATTTTCGTTTCAGTACTGGTTTGGCTTTCTACAAACATGTAGATGAGTGTCCTGGGGTAAGTAAATCTTATTTCTCCAACATAGGTGTGTCCGGTCCACGGCGTCATCCTTACTTGTGGGATATTCTCCTC
This sequence comes from Bombina bombina, assembly GCF_027579735.1. Classification (NCBI taxonomy): domain Eukaryota; kingdom Metazoa; phylum Chordata; class Amphibia; order Anura; family Bombinatoridae; genus Bombina; species Bombina bombina. Next base: position 110,081,716 of record NC_069501.1, on the reverse strand, counting down.
CCCAACAGGAAATGGCAAAGAGCCCAGCAAAGCTGGTCACATGATCCCTCCTAGGCTCCGCCTACCCCAGTCATTCTCTTTGCCGTTGTACAGGCAACATCTCCACGGAGATGGCTTAGAGTTTTTTAGTGTTTAACTGTAGTTTTTATTATTCAATCAAGAGTTTGTTATTTTGAAATAGTGCTGGTATGTACTATTTACTCAGAAACAGAAAAGAGATGAAGATTTCTGTTTGTATGAGGAAAATGATTTTAGCAACCGTAACTAAAATCCATGGCTGTTCCACACAGGACTGTTGAGAGCTACTAACTTCAGTTGGGGGAACAGTATGCAGTCTCTTGCTGCTTGAGGTATGACACATTCTAACAAGACGATGTAATGCTGGAAGCTGTCATTTTCCCTATGGGATCCGGTAAGCCATGTTTATTACGATCATAAATAAGGGCTTCACAAGGGCTTATTAAGACTGTAGACTTTTCTGGGCTAAATCGATTCATTATTAACACATATTTAGCCTTGAGGAATCATTTTATCTGGGTATTTTGATATAAGAATATCGGCAGGCACTGTATTAGACACCTTATTCCTTAGGGGCTTTCCCAAAGCATAAGCAGAGCCTCATTTTCGCGCCGGTGTGGCGCACTTGTTTTTGAGAGGCATGGCATGCAGTCGCATGTGTGTGGAGCTCTGATACTTAGAAAAGACTTTCTGAAGGCGTCATTTGGTATCGTATTCCCCTTTGGGCTTGGTTGGGTCTCAGCAAAGCAGATACCAGGGACTGTAAAGGGGTTAAAGTTTAAAACGGCTCCGGTTCCGTTATTTTAAGGGTTAAAGCTTCAAAATTTGGTGTGCAATACTTTTAAGGCTTTAAGACACTGTGGTGAAAATTTGGTGAATTTTGTACAATTCCTTCATGTTTTTTCGCAATTGCAGTAATAAAGTGTGTTCAGTTTAAAATTTAAAGTGACAGTAACGGTTTTATTTTAAAACGTTTTTTGTACTTTGTTATCAAGTTTATGCCTGTTTAACATGTCTGAACTACCAGATAGACTGTGTTCTGAATGTGGGGAAGCCAGAATTCCTATTCATTTAAATAAATGTGATTTATGTGATAATGACAATGATGCCCAAGATTATTCCTCAAGTGAGGGGAGTAAGCATGGTACTGCATCATTCCCTCCTTCGTCTACACGAGTCTTGCCCACTCAGGAGGCCCCTAGTACATCTAGCGCGCCAATACTCCTTACTATGCAACAATTAACGGCTGTAATGGATAATTCTGTCAAAAACATTTTAGCCCAAATGAACACTTGTCAGCGTAAGCGCGGCTGCTCTGTTTTAGATACTGAAGAGCATGGCAACGCTGATACTAATATCTCTGAAGGGCCCCTAACCCAGTCTGATGGGGCCAGGGAGGTTTTGTCTGAGGGAGAAATTACTGATTCAGGGAACATTTCTCAACAGGCTGAACCTGATGTGATTGCATTTAAATTTAAGTTGGAACATCTCCGCATTCTGCTTAAGGAGGTATTATCCACTCTGGATGATTGTGACAAGTTGGTCATCCCAGAGAAGCTATGTAAAATGGACAAGTTCCTAGAGGTGCCGGGGCTCCCAGAAGCTTTTCCTATACCCAAGCGGGTGGCGGACATTGTTAATAAAGAATGGGAAAGGCCCGGTATTCCTTTCGTCCCTCCCCCCATATTTAAAAAATTGTTTCCTTTGGTCGACCCCAGAAAGGACTTATGGCAGACAGTCCCCAAGGTCGAGGGAGCGGTTTCCACTTTAAACAAACGCACCACTATACCCATAGAGGATAGTTGTGCTTTCAAAGATCCTATGGATAAAAAATTAGAAGGTTTGCTTAAAAAGATGTTTGTTCAGCAGGGTTACCTTCTACAACCAATTGCATGCATTGTCCCTGTCGCTACAGCCGCATGTTTCTGGTTCGATGAGCTGATAAAGGCGGTCGATAGTGATTCTCCTCCTTATGAGGAGATTATGGACAGAATCAATGCTCTCAAATTGGCTAATTCTTTCACCCTAGACGCCACTTTGCAATTGGCTAGGTTAGCGGCTAAGAATTCTGGGTTTGCTATTGTGGCGCGCAGAGCGCTTTGGTTGAAATCTTGGTCGGCTGATGCGTCTTCCAAGAACAAGCTACTTAACATTCCTTTCAAGGGGAAAACGCTGTTTGGCCCTGACTTGAAAGAGATTATCTCTGATATCACTGGGGGTAAGGGCCACGCCCTTCCTCAGGATCGGCCTTTCAAGGCAAAAAATAAACCTAATTTTCGTCCCTTTCGTAGAAACGGACCAGCCCGAGGTGCTACGTCCTCTAAGCAAGAGGGTAATACTTCTCAAGCCAAGCCAGCTTGGAGACCAATGCAAGGCTGGAACAAGGGAAAGCAGGCCAAGAAACCTGCCACTGCTACCAAGACTGCATGAAATGTTGGCCCCCGATCCGGGACCGGATCTGGTGGGGGGCAGACTCTCTCTCTTCGCTCAGGCTTGGGCAAGAGATGTTCTGGATCCTTGGGCGCTAGAAATAGTCTCCCAAGGTTATCTTCTGGAATTCAAGGGACTTCCCCCAAGGGGGAGGTTCCACAGGTCTCAGTTGTCTTCAGACCACATAAAAAGACAGGCATTCTTACATTGTGTAGAAGACCTGTTAAAAATGGGAGTGATTCATCCTGTTCCATTAAGAGAACAAGGGATGGGGTTCTACTCCAATCTGTTCATAGTTCCCAAAAAAGAGGGAACGTTCAGACCAATCTTAGATCTCAAGATCTTAAACAAGTTTCTCAAGGTTCCATCGTTCAAGATGGAAACCATTCGAACTATTATTCCTTCCATCCAGGAAGGTCAATTCATGACCACGGTGGATTTAAAGGATGCGTATCTACATATTCCTATCCACAAGGAACATCATCGGTTCCTAAGGTTCGCATTCCTGGACAAGCATTACCAGTCCGTGGCGCTTCCTTTCGGATTAGCCACTGCTCCAAGGATTTTCACAAAGGTACTAGGGTCCCTTCTAGCTGTGCTAAGACCAAGGGGCATTGCTGTAGTACCTTACTTGGACGACATTCTGATTCAAGCGTCGTCCCTTCCTCAAGCAAAGGCTCACACGGACATCGTCCTGGCCTTTCTCAGATCTCACGGATGGAAAGTGAACGTGGAAAAGAGTTCTCTATCTCCGTCAACAAGGGTTCCCTTCTTGGGAACAATAATAGACTCCTTAGAAATGAGGATATTTCTGACAGAGGCCAGAAAATCAAAGCTTCTAGACTCCTGTCGGATACTTCATTCCGTTCCTCTTCCTTCCATAGCTCAGTGCATGGAAGTGATCGGGTTGATGGTAGCGGCTATGGACATAGTTCCTTTTGCGCGCATTCATCTAAGACCATTACAACTGTGCATGCTCAGTCAGTGGTATGGGGATTATACAGACTTGTCTCCGAAGATACAAGTAAATCAGAGGACCAGAGACTCACTCCGTTGGTGGCTGTCCCTGGACAACCTGTCACAAGGGATGACATTCCGCAGACCAGAGTGGGTCATTGTCACGACCGACGCCAGTCTGATGGGCTGGGGCGCGGTCTGGGGATCCCTGAAAGCTCAGGGTCTTTGGTCTCGGGAAGAATCTCTTCTACCGATAAATATTCTGGAACTGAGAGCGATATTCAATGCTCTCAAGGCTTGGCCTCAGCTAGCGAGGGCCAAGTTCATACGGTTTCAATCAGACAACATGACAACTGTTGCGTACATCAACCATCAGGGGGGAACAAGGAGTTCCCTAGCGATGGAAGAAGTGACCAAAATCATTCTATGGGCGGAGTCTCACTCCTGCCACCTGTCCGCTATCCACATCCCAGGAGTGGAAAATTGGGAAGCGGATTTTCTGAGTCGTCAGACATTGCATCCGGGGGAGTGGGAACTCCATCCGGAAATCTTTGCCCAAGTCACTCAGCTGTGGGGCATTCCAGACATGGATCTGATGGCCTCTCGTCAGAACTTCAAAGTTCCTTGCTACGGGTCCAGATCCAGGGATCCCAAGGCGGCTCTAGTGGATGCACTAGTAGCACCTTGGACCTTCAAACTAGCTTATGTGTTCCCGCCGTTCCCTCTCATCCCCAGGCTGGTAGCCAGGATCAATCAGGAGAGGGCGTCGGTGATCTTGATAGCTCCTGCGTGGCCACGCAGGACTTGGTATGCAGATCTGGTGAATATGTCATCGGCTCCACCTTGGAAGCTACCTTTGAGACGAGACCTTCTTGTTCAGGGTCCGTTCGAACATCCGAACCTGGTTTCACTCCAGCTGACTGCTTGGAGATTGAACGCTTGATCTTATCGAAGCGAGGGTTCTCAGATTCTGTTATCGATACTCTTGTTCAGGCCAGAAAGCCTGTAACTAGAAAGATTTACCACAAAATTTGGAAAAAATATATCTGTTGGTGTGAATCTAAAGGATTCCCTTGGGACAAGGTTAAGATTCCTAAGATTCTATCCTTCCTTCAAGAAGGATTGGAAAAAGGATTATCTGCAAGTTCCCTGAAGGGACAGATTTCTGCCTTGTCTGTGTTACTTCACAAAAAGCTGGCAGCTGTGCCAGATGTTCAAGCCTTTGTTCAGGCTCTGGTTAGAATTAAGCCTGTTTACAAACCTTTGACTCCTCCTTGGAGTCTCAATTTAGTTCTTTCAGTTCTTCAGGGGGTTCCGTTTGAACCCTTACATTCCGTTGATATTAAGTTATTATCTTGGAAAGTTTTGTTTTTGTTTGCAATCTCTTCTGCTAGAAGAGTTTCAGAATTATCTGCTCTGCAGTGTTCTCCTCCTTATCTGGTGTTCCATGCAGATAAGGTGGTTTTGCGTACTAAACCTGGTTTTCTTCCAAAAGTTGTTTCTAACAAAAACATTAACCAGGAGATTATCGTACCTTCTCTGTGTCCGAAACCAGTTTCTAAGAAGGAACGTTTGTTGCACAATTTGGATGTTGTTCGCGCTCTAAAATTCTATTTAGATGCTACAAAGGATTTTAGACAAACATCTTCCTTGTTTGTTGTTTATTCTGGTAAAAGGAGAGGTCAAAAAGCAACTTCTACCTCTCTCTCTTTTTGGATTAAAAGCATCATCAGATTGGCTTACGAGACTGCCGGACGGCAGCCTCCCGAAAGAATCACAGCTCATTCCACTAGGGCTGTGGCTTCCACATGGGCCTTCAAGAACGAGGCTTCTGTTGATCAGATATGTAGGGCAGCGACTTGGTCTTCACTGCACACTTTTACCAAATTTTACAAGTTTGATACTTTTGCTTCTTCTGAGGCTATTTTTGGGAGAAAGGTTTTGCAAGCCGTGGTGCCTTCCATTTAGGTGACCTGATTTGCTCCCTCCCTTCATCCGTGTCCTAAAGCTTTGGTATTGGTTCCCACAAGTAAGGATGACGCCGTGGACCGGACACACCTATGTTGGAGAAAACAGAATTTATGTTTACCTGATAAATTACTTTCTCCAACGGTGTGTCCGGTCCACGGCCCGCCCTGGTTTTTTTAATCAGGTCTGATAATTTATTTTCTTTAACTACAGTCACCACGGTACCATATGGTTTCTCCTATGCAAATATTCCTCCTTAACGTCGGTCGAATGACTGGGGTAGGCGGAGCCTAGGAGGGATCATGTGACCAGCTTTGCTGGGCTCTTTGCCATTTCCTGTTGGGGAGGAGAATATCCCACAAGTAAGGATGACGCCGTGGACCGGACACACCGTTGGAGAAAGTAATTTATCAGGTAAACATAAATTCTGTTTTTCTGTGACACTCTAAGCTATGGTTGGGCACTTTATTTATAAAGTTCTAAATATATGTATTCAAACATTTATTTGCCTTGACTCAGGATGTTCAACATTCCTTATTTTCAGACAGTCAGTTTCATATTTGGGATAATGCATTTGAATCAATCTTTTTTCTTACCTTAAAATTTGACTCTTTTTTCCCTGTGGGCTGTTAGGCTCGCGGGGGCTGAAAATGCTTCATTTTATTGCGTCATTCTTGGCGCTGACTTTTTTGGCGCAAAAAATCTTTTCTGTTTCCGGCGTCATACGTGTCGCCGGAAGTTGCGTCATTTTTTACGTCCTTTTGCGCCAAAAATGTCGGCATTCCGGATGTGGCGTCATTTTTGGCGCCAAAAAGCATTTAGGCGCCAAATAATGTGGGCGTCTTATTTGGCGCTAAAAAATATGGGCGTCGCTTTTGTCTCCACATTATTTCAGTCTCATTTTTTCTTTGCTTCTGGTTACTAGAAGCTTGTTTATTGGCATTTTTTCCCATTCCTGAAACTGTCATTTAAGGAATTTGATCAATTTTGCTTTATATGTTGTTTTTTCTCTTACATATTGCAAGATGTCTCACGTTGCATCTGAGTCAGAAGATACTTCAGGAAAATCGCTGTCTAGTGCTGGAACTACCAAAGCTAAGTGTATCTGCTGTAAACTTTTGGTAGCTATTTCTCCGGCTGTTGTTTGTATTAATTGTCATGACAAACTTGTTAAAGCAGATAATATTTCCTTTAGTAATGTACCATTGCCTGTTGCAGTTCCTTCAACATCTAAGGTGCAGAATGTTCCTGATAACATAAGAGATTTTGTTTCTGAATCCATCAAGAAGGCTATGTCTGTTATTTCTCCTTCTAGTAAACATAAAAAATCTTTTAAAACTTCTCTCTCTACAGATGAATTTTTAAATGAACATCATCATTCTGATTCTGATGACTCTTCTGGTTCAGAGGATTCTGTCTCAGAAATTGATGCTGATAAATCTTCATATTTATTTAAAATGGAATTTATTCGTTCTTTACTTAAAGAAGTACTAATTGCTTTAGAAATAGAGGAGTCTGGTCCTCTTGATACTAATTCTAAACGTTTAGATAAGGTATTTAAATCTCCTGTGGTTATTCCAGAAGTTTTTCCTGTTCCTAATGCTATTTCTGAAGTAATTTCCAGAGAATGGGATAAATTGGGTAATTCATTTACTCCTTCTAAACGTTTTAAGCAATTATATCCTGTGCCGTCTGACAGATTAGAATTTTGGGACAAAATCCCTAAAGTTGATGGGGCTATTTCTACCCTTGCTAAACGTACTACTATTCCTACGTCAGATGGTACTTCGTTTAAGGATCCTTTAGATAGGAAAATTGAATCCTTTCTAAGAAAAGCTTATCTGTGTTCAGGTAATCTTCTTAGACCTGCTATATCATTGGCTGATGTTGCTGCAGCTTCAACTTTTTGGTTGGAGACTTTAGCGCAACAAGTAACAGATCATGATTCTCATAATATTATTATTCTTCTTCAGCATGCTAATAATTTTATCTGTGATGCCATTTTTTATATTATCAGAGTTGATGTCAGGTTTATGTCTCTAGCTATTTTAGCTAGAAGAACTTTATGGCTTAAAACTTGGAATGCTGATATGGCTTCTAAATCAACTCTACTTTCCATTTCTTTCCAGGGTAACAAATTATTTGGTTCTCAGTTGGATTCTATTATCTCAACTGTTACTGGTGGGAAAGGAACTTTTTTACCACAGGATAAAAAATCTAAGGGTAAAAACAGGGCTAATAATCGTTTTCGTTCCTTTCGTTTCAACAAGGAACAAAAGCCTGATCCTTCATCCTCAGGAGCAGTTTCAGTTTGGAAACCATCTCCAGTCTGGAATAAATCCAAGCCTTCTAGAAAGGCAAAGCCTGCTTCTAAGTCCACATGAAGGTGCGGCCCTCATTCCAGCTCAGCTGGTAGGGGGCAGGTTACGTTTTTTCAAAGAAATTTGGATCAATTCTGTTCACAATCTTTGGATTCAGAACATTGTTTCAGAAGGGTACAGAATTGGTTTCAAGATGAGACCTCCTGCAAAGAGATTTTTTCTTTCCCGTGTCCCAGTAAATCCAGTGAAAGCTCAAGCATTTCTGAATTGTGTTTCAGATCTAGAGTTGGCTGGAGTAATTATGCCAGTTCCAGTTCTGGAACAGGGGATGGGGTTTTATTCAAATCTCTTCATTGTACCAAAGAAGGAGAATTCCTTCAGACCAGTTCTGGATCTAAAAATATTGAATCGTTATGTAAGGATACCAACGTTCAAAATGGTAACTGTAAGGACTATCTTGCCTTTTGTTCAGCAAGGGCATTATATGTCCACAATAGATTTACAGGATGCTTATCTGCATATTCCGATTCATCCAGATCATTATCAGTTCCTGAGATTCTCTTTTCTGGACAAGCATTACCAGTTTGTGGCTCTGCCGTTTGGCCTAGCTACAGCTCCAAGAATTTTTACAAAGGTTCTCGGTGCCCTTCTGTCTGTAATCAGAGAACAGGGTATTGTGGTATTTCCTTATTTGGACGATATCTTGGTACTTGCTCAGTCTTTACATTTAGCAGAATCTCATACGAATCGACTTGTGTTGTTTCTTCAAGATCATGGTTGGAGGATCAATTCACCAAAAAGTTCATTGATTCCTCAGACAAGGGTAACCTTTCTGGGTTTCCAGATAGATTCAGTGTCCATGACTCTGTCTTTAACAGACAAGAGACGTCTAAAATTGATTTCAGCTTGTCGAAACCTTCAGTCACAATCATTCCCTTCGGTAGCCTTATGCATGGAAATTCTAGGTCTTATGACTGCTGCATCGGACGCGATCCCCTTTGCTCGTTTTCACATGCGACCTCTTCAGCTCTGTATGCTGAATCAATGGTGCAGGGATTACACAAAGATATCTCAATTAATATCTTTAAAACCGATTGTACGACACTCTCTAACGTGGTGGACAGATCACCATCGTTTAATTCAGGGGGCTTCTTTTGTGCTTCCGACCTGGACTGTAATTTCAACAGATGCAAGTCTCACAGGTTGGGGAGCTGTGTGGGGATCTCTGACGGCACAAGGAGTTTGGGAATCTCAGGAGGTGATATTACCGATCAATATTTTGGAACCCCGTGCAATTTTCAGAGCTCTTCAGTCTTGGCCTCTTCTGAAGAGAGAATCGTTCATTTGTTTTCAGACAGACAATGTCACAACTGTGGCATACATCAATCATCAAGGAGGGACTCACAGTCCTCTGGCTATGAAAGAAGTATCTCGAATTCTGGTTTGGGCGGAATCCAGCTCCTGTCTAATCTCTGCGGTTCATATCCCAGGTATAGACAATTGGGAAGCGGACTATCTCAGTCGCCAAACGTTGCATCCGGGCGAATGGTCTCTTCACCCAGAGGTATTTCTTCAGATTGTTCAAATGTGGGAGCTTCCAGAAATAGATCTGATGGCGTCTCATCTAAACAAGAAACTTCCCAGGTATCTGTCCAGATCCCGGGATCCTCAGGCGGAAGCAGTGGATGCATTATCACTTCCTTGGAAGTATCATCCTGCTTATATCTTTCCACCTCTAGTTCTTCTTCCAAGAGTAATCTCCAAGATTCTGAAGGAATGCTCGTTTGTTCTGCTGGTAGCTCCGGCATGGCCTCACAGGTTTTGGTATGCGGATCTTGTCCGGATGGCCTCTTGCCATCCGTGGACTCTTCCGCTACGACCAGACCTTCTGTCACAAGGTCCTTTTTTCCATCAGGATCTCAAATCCTTAAATTTAAAGGTATGGAGATTGAACGCTTGATTCTTGGTCAAAGAGGTTTCTCTGACTCTGTGATTAATACTATGTTACAGGCTCGTAAATCTGTATCCAGAGAGATATATTATAGAGTCTGGAAGACTTATATTTCTTGGTGTCTTTCTCATAATTTTTCTTGGCATTCTTTTAGAATTCCGAGAATTTTACAGTTTCTTTAGGATGGTTTAGATAAAGGTTTATCCGCAAGTTCTTTGAAAGGACAAATCTCTGCTCTTTCTGTTCTTTTTCACAGAAAGATTGCTAATCTTCCTGATATTAATTGTTTTGTACAAGCTTTGGTTCGTATAAAACCTGTCATTAAGTCAATTTCTCCTCCTTGGAGTTTGAATTTGGTTCTGGGGGCTCTTCAAGCTCCTTCGTTTGAACCTATGCATTCATTGGACATTAAATTACTTTCTTGGAAAGTTTTGTTCCTTTTGGCAATCTCTTCTGCCAGAAGAGTTTCTGAATTATCTGCTCTTTCTTGTGAGTCTCCTTTTCTGATTTTTCATCAGGATAAGGCAGTGTTGCGAACTTCTTTTGAATTTTTACCTAAAGTTGTGAATTCCAACAACATTAGTAGAGAAATTGTGGTTCCTTCATTATGTCCTAATCCTAAGAATTCTAAGGAGAAATCGTTACATTCTTTGGATGTTGTTAGAGCTTTGAAATATTATGTTGAAGCTACTAAGTCTTTCCGAAAGACTTCTAGTTTATTTGTTATCTTTTCCGGTTCTAGAAAAGGCCAGAAAGCTTCTGCCATTTCTTTGGCATCTTGGTTGAAATCTTTAATTCATCTTGCCTATGTTGAGTCGGGTAAAACTCCGCCTTAAAGGATTACAGCTCATTCTACTAGGTCAGTTTCTACTTCCTGGGCGTTTAGGAATGAAGCTTCGATTGATCAGATTTGCAAAGCAGCAACTTGGTCCTCTTTGCATACTTTTACTAAATTCTACCATTTTGATGTATTTTCTTCTTCTGAAGCAGTTTTTGGTAGAAAGTACTTCAGGCAGCGGTTTCAGTTTGAATCTTCTGCTTATGTTTTTCATTAAACTTTATTTTGGGTGTGGATTATTTTCAGCAGGAATTGGCTGTCTTTATTTTATCCCTCCCTCTCTAGTGACTCTTGCGTGAAAAGATCCACATCTTGGGTAATCGTTATCCCATACGTCACTAGCTCATGGACTCTTGCTAATTACATGAAAGAAAACATAATTTATGTAAGAACTTACCTGATAAATTCATTTCTTTCATATTAGCAAGAGTCCATGAGGCCCACCCTTTTTTTGTGGTGGTTATGATTTTTGTATAAAGCACAATTATTCCAATTCCTTATTTTATATGCTTTCGCACTTTTTTATCACCCCACTTCTTGGCTATTCGTTAAACTGAATTGTGGGTGTGGTGAGGGGTGTATTTATAGGCATTTTGAGGTTTGGGAAACTTTGCCCCTCCTGGTAGGAATGTATATCCCATACGTCACTAGCTCATGGACTCTTGCTAATATGAAAGAAATGAATTTATCAGGTAAGTTCTTACATAAATTATGTTTTTTTGGGTTTCATATCCTTTTTATGTCCTTGTACTATAATGCATGTTATTTGTTCTACTTGGCATCAGACACTGCCAGGCCCCTAATAAAAACATTGTAGGAATAATAACCAGATATAAGATTAGAATGAATGAAGAGGAAACAGACAATAGGTCTGTGTTTTTTTCTGGAACAGTCTAAATAATGATAAAAAAAGAATTCACTTGCTCCTCCAGTGTTGTCTAGATAATGTGTATAGTAATATTCTTTAAAAGGATATTATGCACCTGTTGCTTTTGTGTAAAAATTGTGCTTTATTCCACACTTCACAGAGAGGCCAAAACAAGAACCTGTAACCTAGGTTTTAAATATGCTGCAAATTGCCTAAACCAGCTATTTTACATTTTTATTTTGATCTCTCTAGGGAGAATTGGACAATCACATTTTTAACACAAATGCAGGAGTTTTTTTTATATTAAACGGTTAGTAAAGTCCAAATTAAACTTTCTATGATTCAGATAGGGCATATCATTTTAAACCACTTTCTAATTTACTTTTATCATAAAATTTATTTTGTTCTATTGTTATTCTCTAATTGAAAGAAAAACCTAGGTTGGCTCATGCTAATTTCTAAGCCCTTGAAGGTCGCCTCTTATCCGAATGCATTTGGTAGATTTTCACAGCTAGAGGGTGTTAGTTCATGTGTTTCATATAAATAACATTGTGCTCATGCATGTTTAGTTATTTAAGAGTCAGCACTAATTTACTGAAATACAAGTCTGTCACAAGATCCGAGATAAGGAGGCAGTCGACAGAAGCTTAGATACAAGGTAATTACAGAGGTAAAAAGTATATTTCTATAACATTGTTGGTTATGCAAAACTGGAGAATGGTAAATAAAGGGATTATCTATCTTTTTAAACGATAACATTTTTGGTGTTTACTATCCCTTTAAACTGCTCTATACAACTACAATAGAATGGTTACTTCTAACCATGCTATTGTTTTTTTCTCTTGTACCTGCAGCTATCTTCAAAGTTGTTCCCTTATTTTTTGCACTTACAAGTACTAATAAAACTCTGCTTCTTCAGACTGGGCACCACCATCTTGGAGCTTATATTTGTTATTTTTTTTGTACAGCTGTCAAAAATCAGATCTGTGAAAGTGCACTGCTCCTATCACAGGATGCAACAATACGTGAGCTACAAGATGGTGGCTAACTAGACAAGAAGAAAGCTATGGGCGGAGCCTGGTGCCCATTTTTTGCTGCTAACAAACGATTATTTAAAAGTTTCATGTACTTGCAAGCTTATAGATGTGGAACTCGTTGCAAGATGCTTGTATGGTATGTAACAATAAGTAATTAAGAATAAGTATTGGGTCCCTTTAACGCAGACATATGAGCATGCACTGCTATACTTCAGTGGGGCCGGTGTTATGAAATCTAATTACCAGTACCCTTTTCCTTCACTTTTTCCTTCACAGAGCTTGGGTTATGAGTGACCAAGGTGGTTAGTCATTAGGCACTAACAGGGGTTAAAATGAACTTGCAACTTCTGCTGCCAAAGGATCTACAACACATGCTGCAGCGTTACAAGGACATTGCTGAAAAACATATGGTTTAATGTGCCTTTCATGTTAAGTGGCTGTTTTATTTATTTAGGCAAACACAAAATAAATAATATAGATCAGCAACTCACTCTAGCATCTTTTGTTTGATGTATGATAAAGTCCATCTGATATGTTTACATTTCTTACTTGATATTTAAATTGTACTTTCTCAGTATTTACTTTGACTTTTTATCCATTTAAAAAAAATAATAATTGTAGTATTTTAAAAATACTGACAATATCCAACATTTTGGCTGCAGTAGGCCAATGTAAATTAAGGTATTTCTCTTGTTAAGTGTATCCAGTCCACGGATCATCCATTACTTATGGGATATTCTCCTTCCCAACAGGAAGTTGCAAGAAGAACACCCACAGCAGAGCTGCTATATAGCTCCTCCCCTAACTGTCATATCCAGTCATTCTCTTGCAAGCCTCAACCAAGATGGAGGTCATAAGAAGAGTGTGGTGTTTTATACTTAGTTTATTCTTCAATCAAAAGTTTGTTATTTTTAAATGGTGCCGGAGTGTACTGTTTATCTCAGGCAGTATTTAGAAGAAGAATCTGCCTGCGTTTTCTGTGATCTTAGCAGAAGTAACTAAGATCCATGGCTGTTCTCACATATTCTGAGGAGTGAGGTAACTTCAGAGAGGGAATGGCGTGCAGGTTTTCCTGCAATATGGTATGTGCAGTTAATATTTTTCTAGGGATGGAATTTGCTAGAAAATGCTGCTGATACCGAACTAATGTAAGTAAAGCCTTAAATACAGTGATAGCTACTGGTATCAGGCTTATTAATAGAGATGCATACTCTTATAAAAATGTAATATAAAATGTTTGCTGGCATGTTTAATCGTTTTTATATGTATTTGGTGATAAAACTTATTGGGGCCTAGTTTTTTTTTTCCACATGGCTGGCTTGAATTTTGCCTAGTAACAGTTTCCTTAGGCTTTCCACTGTTGTAATATGAGTGGGAGGGGCCTTTTTTAGTGCTTTTCTGTGCAGATAAAAATACTGACAGAGACATTCAGTTTCCCTCTGCATGATCCAGGACATCTCTGGAGGGCTCAAAAGGCTTCAAAGTCCTTTTTGAGGGAGGTAAAAAGCCACAGTAGAGCTGTGGCAGTTGTTGTGACTGTTTGAAAAAAAACAAAACGTTTTTGTCTTTTATTATTCCATTTTGGGTATTAAGAGGTTAATCATCCATTTGCAAGTGGGTGCAATGCTCTGCTAACTTGTTACATACACTGTAAAAATGTCGTTAGTGTAACTGCCTTTTTTCACTGTTATTTCAAATTTTGACAAAATTTGTGTTTCTTAAAGGTGCAGTAACGTTTTTTATATTGCTTGTAAACTTGTTTAAAGTGTTTTCCAAGCTTGCTAGTCTCATTGCTAGTCTGTTTAAACATGTCTGACACAGAGGAAACTACTTGTTCATTATGTTTGAAAGCCATGGTGGAACCCCATAGGAGAATGTGTACTAAATGTATTGATTTCACCTTAAACAGTAAAGATCAGTCTTTAACTATAAAAGAAATATCACCAGAAGATTCTGACGAGGGGGAAGTTATGCCGACTAACTCTCCCCACGTGTCAGACCCTTCGCCTCCCGCTCAGGGGATGCACGCTAATATGGCGCAAATTACATCAGGGACGCCCATAGCGATTACCTTGCAGGACATGGCTGAAATCATGAATAATACCCTGTCAGAGGTATTATCCAGGTTGCCTGAATTAAGAGGCAAGCGCGATTGCTCTGGGTTTAGGAGAAATACAGAGCGCGCAGATGCTGTAAGGGCCATGTCTGATACTGCGTCACAATATGCAGATCATGAGGACGGAGAGCTTCAGTCTGTGGGTGACATCTCTGATTCGGGGAAACCTGATTCAGAGATTTCTAATTTTAAATTTAAGCTTGAGAACCTCCGTGTGTTGCTTGGGGAGGTATTAGCTGCTCTGAATGACTGTAACACAGTTGCAGTACCAGAGAAATTGTGTAGGCTGGATAAATACTATGCGGTACCGGTGTGTACTGATGTTTTTCCTATACCTAAAAGGCTTACAGAAATTATTAGCAAGGAGTGGGATAGCCCGGGTGTGCCTTTTTCCCCACCTCCTATATTTAGAAAAATGTTTCCAATAGACACCACTACACGGGACTTATGGCAGACGGTCCCTAAGGTGGAGGGAGCAGTTTCTACTTTATCAAAGCGTACTACTATCCCGGTTGAGGACAGTTGTGCTTTTTCAGATCCAATGGATAAAAAATTGGAGGGTTACCTTAAGAAAATGTTTATTCAACAAGGTTTTATTTTACAGCCCCTTGCATGCATTGCGCCTGTCACGGCCGCGGCGGCATTCTGGTTTGAGGCCCTGGAAGAGGCCATCCATACAGCTCCATTGACTGAAATTATTGACAAGCTTAGAACACTTAAGCTAGCTAACTCATTTGTTTCTGATGCCATTGTTCATTTGACTAAACTAACGGGTAAGAATTCCGGATTCGCCATCCAAGCGCGTAGGGCGCTATGGCTTAAATCCTGGTCAGCTGACGTGACTTCGAAGTCTAAATTACTCAACATTCCTTTCAAGGGGCAGACCTTATTCGGGCCTGGTTTGAAGGAAATTATTGCTGACATTACTGGAGGTAAGGGTCACACCCTTCCTCAGGACAGGGCCAAAGCAAAGGCCAAACAGTCTAATTTTCGTGCCTTTCGAAATTTCAAGGCAGGTGCAGCATCAACTTCCTCCGCTTCAAAACAAGAGGGAACTTTTGCTCAATCTAAGCAGGCCTGGAAACCTAACCAGTCCTGGAACAAAGGCAAGCAGGCCAGAAAGCCTGCTGCTGCCTCTAAGACAGCATGAAGGAACGGCCCCCTATCAGGCGTCGGATCTAGTAGGGGGCAGACTTTCTCTCTTCGTCCAGGCGTGGGCAAGAGATGTTCGGGATCCCTGGGCGTTGGAGATCATATCTCAGGGATATCTTCTGGACTTCAAAGCTTCGCCTCCACAAGGGAGATTTCATCTTTCAAGGCTATCTGCAAATCAGATAAAGAAAGAGGCATTCCTACGCTGTGTGCAAGACCTCCTAGTTATGGGAGTGATCCATCCAGTTCCGCGGACGGAACAAGGACAGGGTTTTTATTCTAATCTGTTTGTGGTTCCCAAAAAAGAGGGAACCTTCAGACCAATTTTGGATCTAAAGATCTTAAACAAATTCCTCAGAGTTCCATCTTTCAAAATGGAAACTATTCGGACCATCCTACCCATGATCCAAGAAGGTCAGTACATGACCACAGTGGACTTAAAGGATGCCTACCTTCACATACCGATTCACAAAGATCATCATCGGCTTCTAAGGTTTGCCTTTCTAGACAGGCATTACTAATTTGTAGCTCTTCCCTTCGGGTTGGCTACAGCCCCGAGAATCTTTACAAAGGTTCTGGGCTCACTTCTGGCGGTTCTAAGACCGCGAGGCATAGCGGTGGCTCCGTATCTAGACAAAATCCTGATACAGGCGTCAAGCTTTCAAGTTGCCAAGTCTCTAAAAAGATATAGTTCTGGCATTTCTGAGGTCGCACGGGTGGAAAGTGAACGAGGAAAAGAGTTCTCTATCCCCACTCACAAGAGTCTCCTTCTTAGGGACTCTTATAGATTCTGTAGAGATGAAAATTTACCTGACGGAGTCCAGGTTATCAAAACTTCTAAATGCTTGCCATGTTCTTCACTCCATTCCGCGCCCTAGGGTAGCTCAGTGTATGGAGGTAATCGGCTTAATGGTAGCGGCAATGGACATAGTGCCATTTGCGCGTCTTCATCTCAGACCACTGCAATTATGCATGCTGAGTCAGTGGAATGGGGATTACACAGATTTGTCCCCTCTGCTAAATCTGGATCAAGAGACCAGAGATTCTCTTCTCTGGTGGTTGTCTTGGGTACACCTGTCCAAGGGTATGACCTTTCGCAGGCCAGATTGGACAATTGTAACAACAGATGCCAGCCTTCTAGGTTGGGGTGCAGTCTGGAATTCCCTGAAGGCACAGGGATCGTGGACTCAGGAGGAGAAACTCCTTCCAATAAATATTCTGGAGTTAAGAGCGATATTCAATGCTCTTCTGGCTTGGCCTCAGCTAGCAACACTGAGGTTCATCAGATTTCAGTCGGACAACATCACGACTGTCGCTTACATCAACCATCAAGGGGGAACCAGGAGTTCCCTAGCGATGTTAGAAGTCTCAAAAATAATTCGCTGGGCAGAGTACCACTCTTGCCACCTGTCAGCAATCCATATCCCAGGCGTGGAGAACTGGGAGGCGGATTTTCTAAGTCGTCAGACTTTCCATCCGGGGGAGTGGGAACTCCATCCGGAGGTGTTTGCTCAGTTGATTCATCGTTGGGGCAAACCAGAGTTGGATCTCATGGCGTCTCGCCAGAACGCCAAGCTTCCTTGTTACAGATCCAGGTCCAGGGACCCAGAAGCGACGCTGATAGATGCTCTAGCAGCACCTTGGTTCTTTAACCTGGCTTATGTGTTTCCACCGTTTCCTCTGCTCCCTCGACTGATTGCCAAAATCAAACAGGAGAGAGCATCAGTGATTCTGATAGCACCTGCGTGGCCACGCAGGACTTGGTATGCAGACCTAGTGGACATGTCATCCTTTCCACCATGGACTCTGCCTCTAAGACAGGACCTTCTGATACAAGGTCCTTTCAATCATCCAAATCTAATTTCTCTGAGACTGACTGCATGGAGATTGAACGCTTGATTCTATCAAAGCGTGGCTTCTCCGAGTCAGTCATTGATACTTTAATACAGGCACAAAAGCCTGTTACCAGGAAAATCTACCACAAGATATGGAGTAAATATCTTTATTGGTGTGAATCCAAGAATTACTCATGGAGTAAGGTTAGGATTCCTAGAATATTGTCTTTTCTCCAAGAGGGCTTGGACAAAGGATTATTAGCTAGTTCCTTAGCTAATAATCCTTTTGCTCTGTCTATTCTTTTGCACAAGCGTCTGGCAGAGGTTCCAGGCGTCCAGGCATTTGGCCAGGCTTTGGTTAGAATTAAGCCTGTGTTTAAACCTGTTGCTCCCCTGTGGAGCTTAAACTTGGTTCTTAAAGTTCTTCAAGGAGTTCAGTTTGAACCCCTTCATTCCATTGATATTAAACTTTTATCTTGGAAAGTTCTGTTTTTGATGGCTATTTCCTCGGCTCGGAGAGTCTCTGAGCTATCTGCCTTACAATGTGATTCTCCTTATCTGATTTTTCATGCAGATAAGGTAGTCCTGCGTACCAAACCTGGGTTTTTACCTAAGGTGGTTTCTAACAAGAATATCAATCAAGAGATTGTTGTTCCATCATTGTGTCCTAATCCTTCTTCAAAGAAGGAACGTCTTTTACATAATCTGGACGTAGTCCGTGCCTTGAAGTTTTACTTACAAGCTACTAAAGATTTTCGTCAAACATCTGCCCTGTCTGTCGTTTACTCTGGACAGAGGAGAGGTCAAAAAGCTTCGGCAACCTCTTTCCTTTTGGCTTCGGAGCATAATACGCCTAGCCTATGAGACTGCTGGACAACAGCCCCCTGAAAGGATTACAGCTCATTCCACTAGAGCTGTGGCTTCCACCTGGGCCTTTAAAAATGAGGCCTCTGTTGAACAGATTTGCAAGGCCGCGATTTGGTCTTCGCTTCACACTTTTTCCAAATTTTACAAATTTGATACTTTTGCTTCTTCGGACGCTGTTTTTGGGAGAAAGGTTTTTCAGGCAGTGGTTCCTTCTGCTTAATCCTGCCTTGTCCCTCCCATCATCCGTGTACTTTAGCTTTGGTATTGGTATCCCATAAGTAATGGATGATCCGTGGACTGGATACACTTAACAAGAGAAAACATAATTTATGCTTACCTGATAAATTTATTTCTCTTGTAGTGTATCCAGTCCACGGCCCGCCCTGTCCTTTTAAGGCAGGTCTAAATTTTAATTAAACTTCAGTCACCACTGCACCCTATGGTTTCTCCTTTCTCTGTTTGTTTTCGGTCGAATGACTGGATATGACAGTTAGGGGAGGAGCTATATAGCAGCTCTGCAGTTGGTGATCCTGTTGCAACTTCCTGTTGGGAAGGAGAATATCCCATAAGTAATGGATGATCCGTGGACTGGATACACTACAAGAGAAATAAATTTATCAGGTAAGCATAAATTATGTTTTTTTGTCATACAACCCATGTTTGATATAAATATTAAAGAATTCACAAGTATTATTAAAGAAAAGCTCAACTTACCAAAGTAGACGTTAATGTATTGTGTATATACTAGCTTTACTTACTTAAAGGACAGTCAACACTAACATCTTCATAAATGGAAAGATTCCACAGCTGCATTCATTACTTTTGGGAATTCAGAACCTGGCCACCAGGAGGAGGCAAAGACACCCCAGCCAAAGCCTTAAATACTCCTCCCACTTCCTTCATCCCCCAGTCATTCTTTGCCTTTCGTCCCTGGAGATTGGCAGAGAAGTGCCAGAAGTTTTCGATAGTCTCTTATGGAGGGTAGTACTCTTCGGCATGGGACTGGAGTTTTAAGTCCTGGCGGAGGTATGTTGCACCTTTCATTATAGACTGGCACACCTTTGTGTTCTACTAAGACACGTTTTTGGCGTTGCTGGAGGATCCTACTCTTAATGGGTCTGGGGATTCTCAGTCTTACTCTTCGACTGGCTTGCATACATAGACATAAGGGGATAAAGTAATCTTCTTATAGTCTTTGTTATTTGTGTATCCTTTTCCAGTTCTGAGCTTGGAAGTCTCGGACCTCTGTTGGGCTGGTCCTACAGGTTTGTCCGTTCTTCCTGGGCGATAACCTACGGGTTGCCTTATCCTTTATTTTCATCCGATGAGGATGATTTTTATTTGGTCTAAAGCGCATGTTGTGGTGTGATGTTTCCTTTGGAAAATTTATTCTCTGGAATTGATACTTGCGATTTTGTGGTTGCACTGTTTACAAAAGTTTGTCTGACTGTTCTTTATCCCTCCATCATCGGGGGAGACTCTGTGGCCTTGACAATGCTGGGGCCCTTGGTTTCAGGCTGGTCCTGACTGGGTACAAATCCTTCTGTCTTTGATGCCTAGTTCAGACACGTGGCAACTTTTTATGTCCGGTTGGTCCGGTGAGGACGCCTAGTGATCACAATATGATTTGTGTTGTTTACTTGTTTTATTTTACAAGCTTCAACTTGAGGGCATGGGGGATTGGTTCAGTCCTCATTTACCTTTCAATCTAGTGGGCCGGGACTCCATTAAGATCCGCAGCAACATGCTCAGTCGTTTCCGATTTTGCCGGGAACTAGAGTGTTCCTTCGAAATTGTGGGTTGGAGGCTTGGAAGATTTAGGTCCTTCATACCGCCGTTCTTACGGTTTTGCCTTTCATGGTCTCTTTGGAAGTGTCCTTTTAAGACTTGTTCGTTTTAGAGAGTCTCTTCCTTTGGGTCAAGACTTTCTGGACTTCGTCCGGTTTTTCTGGTGGCTTTGACCACTTAATTAGGAAGTGAAGGCCGTGAGGCTCTGTCTTCTTTCGGGAGTTAGTCGTCTCCATATCAGGGGCGATAGGAGGTGTTGTCTCTTTTTCCAAGCTTTTTGCTTAGGGGATATTTTTCTGCCTGGGTTCAGGATGCTTGCATTCTTCTACCTTGGGTGTGGTCCTCTGGAACGTTAATCTGAAAGGATTATGGAGACTAGCCTTTATTTCTACTCTCTTTCGGGTGACACTGTTCTCGTTCTCTTTTCCCTTAGTGTTGCCCTTGGGGCCTTTGGGCTCTAGAGATATAGCGTGACTTTGTCGCGGCCTATTACTTTGCTGGGGGGGGCCTTGACCTCCGGCTAAGGGTGTTCTCTTCTCTTTGGGATGGGAATTACAAGTGAGTCCTGTACCTGTTCTCCGGGTTTCCAGGTTCTCTTCCCCTGTGAGGTCTGATTGCTTCAGACGGGGTATCTTGTGTTCCCTGAGGGTGTCGTTCGTTCTAGGATGATTCTGGGTATAGGGTTCTTGTCTTGGATACTTCTTGGATATCTGGAGACTTATGATCCTATGGACTGGTTCGGGACAAGCCAGTTTTTTTCAGGGACCCTATGTTGCAACATAGGGGCTAGCTCATTGGGCTTGCAAGCAGGAAGGCCAGAGTTCACATCCACTTTGGGTACTAGTTATAAACTTT
Source organism: Bombina bombina (assembly GCF_027579735.1). Classification (NCBI taxonomy): domain Eukaryota; kingdom Metazoa; phylum Chordata; class Amphibia; order Anura; family Bombinatoridae; genus Bombina; species Bombina bombina. The sequence continues at coordinate 110,060,715 of NC_069501.1, read as the reverse complement.
AAGGCCTGATTTGTCCTTCGGATGGAGTGTGCTCCTTTATGGGGAGTTTTCTCTGTTGGGTCAACAGTGGTGTATTTTGCATTCGGTCCGTGTTTTGATCATACTATGGCTTCATGTCTTGTGGACATGTACGCTGTTCTTAGCTGTGCCCTTCCCTTTTGAGTTGATAGTTTGTCTTCTTTATGAGCTGGGGTTTCCTCTCTCTAGAGGGTCTTTGTCCTGCCCTGTGTGTAGGAGGTTGGATCAGGTGGCTTATTTCTGTAAGGGGCAGCATCTGCTGCTCTTTGGGCTCTGTTCCACCTGCTGGAATTTGATCTCTTTACATAGAGACTGTCTAAGAGAGCTGTGAAAGGTCTTCCTATCGATCTATGGCTCTTTTCTCAGTTCCAAGTCCCAGGGGGTTCTCCTTGGGATTGCCTTATTTTAGAGGAGAGGATTGGGTTGGCACCCGAGCTCTGTTGGGGTGGGTGAGTCCCCCCTTTTTTTTTCCATTCCATGGGGGCTTGTGGTTGGGGGTCTTTCTGTCCCCCCCTGTCTATCAGCTATTTCTGTCGCTTTGGCTGGTCCGGTGTTGGAGCAGGATCTGAGATCTGTTGCTCTGCTAAATTCTTCCTCTGAGCTTTCAAGGTACGGTAAGCCTCTTGAGGTTTCTCCTTTCTCCATGTTCAAGATTTGTGGGAATGACTGGTGGCTCTTAGATTGCCTGCAACGTTATCCGCTGGTTAGTGGATATTTAGCAATCTGAAGGATCCTATCTTCAGCTGCTTTCTGCTTGCCCTGCAAGTATTTAAGTTTCAGAGTCATTTTTAGATGACTGCAGCGTGCATTGTTTTTGCTTCAGGTGATTGTTTGTCAGACCTATCTGAGCTTGCTGCACGAGGTTTCGTTTCTGAATATTTTGGTATTCTGAGCTACCTTTTTGGGGGACCTTCGTCTTCAGTTGATTTTTTTTTAGAGTGCTTTTGCACTGTGTTAGGGGAAGATCCTCTCTATTTCAGATTCCCAGCCTTATCTCGTGGTTTCTGTTTCTGGGGTCTGGGCATTGCCTCCCCTTGTTTCTATGAGACTGGTTGGGTCTCTGTTAGCCTGACCCGGTTTCTCTGGTTTTTTTTGCTCTGTGTTTGTGCCCTTTTTAGTTGTTTTTTTCTCAGTGCCTTTTCTTCTTTGTGGAAGAATACGGTAGTTCCCTTTCTTTAGTAAGGGGTGTGTTGTTTGGAGACCGACTGCTGGGCGACGGTGTCTCTTGGAGGCTGTTGACTCAGTCGTGTCTAGTTCCTGCGATCTCTAGCAAGGCTTTGGACTATCTTCGGGTCAGTGTCCTTGTGCCTTTTTCTATTTTTCAAAGTTGTTCTCGGCTTTGGACGAAGCGGGATTTTGTTGGGTAGGGGTTTTCAGGCCTGGTCCCTCAGAATGGGCCGCCTCTTGTACCCTCCCATTTTTGCATTCTGCTTGGGTATTGTTTTCCCAAAATAAATAAATGCAGCTGTGGACTCTTTCCATTTATGAAGAAAAACTTAAATTATGCTTACCTGATAAATTTATTTTCTTCAGATGGAAAGAGTCCACAGAACCCCGCACATATTTTTTCTGTGGGGCGTCTGTTATTTTTGTAATTCTGGCACCTTTTTACCCTGATATTTCTTGTACTGTTCCTTCTTCCTCGGCAGAATGACTGGGGGATGAGGGAAGTGTGAGGAGTATTTAAGCCTTTGACTGGGGTGTCTTTGCCTTCTCCTGGTGGCCAGGTTCTGAATTCCCAAAAGCAATGAATGCAGCTGTGGACTCTTTCCATCTGAAGAAAAGAAAATTATCAGCTAAGCATAATTTAAGTTTGTTTTTGTTTTAAAATATAGATAATCCCTTAATTACCCATTCCCCAGTTTTACATAACCAACACAGTTATAATAATACACTTTTTACCTCTTTGATTACCTTGTATCTAAGTCTCTGCAGACTGCCCCCTTATTTCAGTTCTTTTGACAGACTTGCATTTTAGCCAATCAGTGTTCACTCCTCGGTAAATTCACGTGCATGAGCTCAATGTTATCTATATGAAACACATGAACAAAAACCCTCTAGTGGGGAAAAACTGTCAAATGCAGAGGCGGCCTTCAAGGTCTAAGAAATTAGCATATGAACCTCCTAGGTTTAGCTTTTAACTAAGAATACAAAGTGAGCAAAGCAAAATTGGTGATAAAAGTACTTTGGAAAGTACTAGCTAGCTGCGGCCAAATTTATCAGATTTCAGTCGGACAACATCACGACTGTAGCTTATATCAATCATCAAGGAGGAACTCGGAGTTCTCTAGCGATGATGGAGGTAACCAAAATAATCCGATGGGCGGAGGATCACTCTTGCCATCTCTCAGCAATCCATATCCCAGGGGTAGAGAACTGGGAGGCGGATTTCCTAAGTCGTCAGACTTTTCATCTGGGGGAGTGGGAACTCCATCCGGAGGTATTTGCCCAGCTGATTCAGCTATGGGGCACACCAGAATTTGATCTGATGGCGTCCCGTCAGAACGCCAAACTTCCTTGATACGGTTCCAGGTCCCGGGATCCCCAGGCGGTACTGATAGATGCTCTAGCAGTACCCTGGTCCTTCGATCTGGCCTATGTATTTCCACTGATTCCTCTCCTCCCACGTCTGGTTGCCAGAATCAAGCAGGAGAGAGCTTCAGTGATTCTTATAGCACCTGCGTGGCCACGCAGGATTTCGTATGCAGACCTAGTGGACATGTCATCTGTTCCACCGTGGACTCTGCCAATGAGGCAGGACCTTCTAGTCCAAGGTCCGTTCAAGCATCCAAATCTAATTTCTCTGCGTCTGACTGCTTGGAGATTGAACGCCTGATTCTATCAAACCGTGGTTTCTCTGAGTCGGTCATTGATACCCTGATTCAAGCTAGAAAGCCTGTCACCAGGAAAATCTATCATAAGATTTGGCGTAAATATCTTTATTGGTGTGAATCCAAGTGTTACTCAGTAAGATTAGGATTCCTAGAATATTGTCTTTTCTCCAAGAAGGATTGGAGAAGGGATTATCAGCTAGTTCCTTAAAAGGACAGATACCTGCTTTGTCTATTCTTTTACACAAACGTCTGGCAGATGTACCTGACATTCAAGCGTTTAGTCAGGCCTTAGTCAGGATCAAGCCTGTATTTAAACCTGTTGCTCCGCCATGGAGTTTAAACTTAGTTCTTAAAGTTCTTCAAGGGGTTCTGTTTGAACCTATGCATTCCATAGATATTAAGCTTCTATCTTGGAAAGGTTTGTTTTTAGTAGCTATCTCTTCAGCTCGAAGAGTTTCTGAGTTATCTGCTTTACAGTCTGACTCACCTTACCTTGTTTTCCATGCAGATAAGGTGGTTTTGTGTACCAAACCTGGCTTCCTTCCTAAGGTTGTTTCTAATAGGAATATTAATCAGGAAATTGTTGTTCCTTCACTGTGTCCTAATTCTTCATCGAAGAAGGAACGTCTGTTGCACAATCTTGATGTGGTTCGTGCTTTAAAGTTCTACTTACAAGCAACTAAAGATTTCCGTCAAACATCTTCATTGTTTGTTGTTTACTCTGGTAAGCGGAGAGGTCAAAAGGCTACGGCTACCTCTATCTTTTTGGCTGAAAAGCATCATCCGTTTGGCTTATGAGACTGCTGGCCAGCAACCTCCTGAAAGAATTACTGCTCATTCTACTAGAGCAGTGGCTTCCACATGGGCTTTTAAAAATGAGGCTTCTGTTGAACAGATTTGTAAGGCGGCGACTTGGTCTTCGCTTCATACTTTTTCCAAATTTTACAAATTCGATACTTTTGCTTCTTCGGAGGCTATTTTTGGGAGAAAGGTTCTACAAGCAGTGGTGCCTTCCATTTAAGCTACCTGTCTTGTCCCTCCCTTCATCCGTGTCCTAAAGCTTTGGTATTGGTATCCCACAAGTATGGATGAATCCGTGGATTCGATACATCTTAAAAGAGAAAACAGAATTTATGCTTACCTGATAAATTTCTTTCTCTTGTGATGTATCGAGTCCACGGCCCACCCTGTCTGTTTAAGACAGGTAGTATATTTTTATTTTAAAAACTTCAGTTACCTCTGCACCCTATAGTTTCTCCTTTTTCTTCCTAGCCTTCGGTCAAATGACTGGGGGATGGAGCTAAGGGAGGAGCTATATAGACAGCTCTGCTGTGGCTGCTCTCTTTGCCACTTCCTGTTGGGAAGGGGGAATATCCCACAAGTATGGATGAATCCGTGGACTTGATACATCACAAGAGAAAGAAATTTATCAGGTAAGCATAAATTCTGTTTTTGTGAAGTGTACATTGAAAATACTGCACTCCCATTTTTTCACGAATATTGAATCGTGTTAGCTGCGGTAGTTGCAAGCAGGGTAATTTTCTTTGTACTTTTATTAAAAATTATCACATATCATCTTACTTAGTACAGTAGAGTATAGTTTGCATCCACTCTGCAATAGGGGTTGCCAACATTGAACCAAATATATAATATACTTAATATCACATGTTGGTCTTCAAGAGGAAGCAGTTGTAACACTTTGAACATCTATAATACTTTATGGGTCCAAGTTTGTACACCTAATATCACATATTGCGTTTTAAGAGGAATTAGTTGTAATGCTTTGTATATCTATAATATTTTATGATCAAAGTTTATACGCAAGTTGGACTACTTTTTATTCACAATAAGTTTTAGCAAAATCAACTCCATTCCTCTGGTACTCTACTATACTAGTAAACATGCATCGCATTAATGTATATCTCTATGGCGCTAAACAGTTTAATAAAAACGAATATAAGTGCGTAATTGGATGTTTTAGTTAGCAAAAAGAAACATTATATATGGAGCTAATATAAAAGTACTAATACACAGTTTCTGATGTACACTTGTAGTCTTGACAAATTCTTAGACCTTTTTTCAGTAAACTGACGTATATTTGTCTAATACATATGAGATAACTGTTGTAATGTGCTTTAATTTGGAACTGATGATTTCATGAAACTGAGATCCATTTATACAATAAATTATGAGTTGTCATCTGATCCGGTTGGTATAACTTTTGACAGACGCACAAAACTACAGAGACAGTGTCAGGATAGAAGAAGAAGCTTGCATACGAAATATACCCAATCAGAGAGGAGGTTATTTTTACCCTCATTCCAGCCATTCATACATAGAACACTAGACATTGGGTGCATCAGTTCACAAACCCCTATTGGTGAAATAGGAGGTGGGGCACTCATATGCAGACCTGATTGGTTAAACGGAAATGGGAGTAGGTTTAAATGACCGTGCACCTTTCATGCTTCAGCCATGTTTTTTAAAAGCCTCCTTCTCCCTCTTTGTTCTGCATAGAGAACTGGGCAAGTAAAACAGCACTACTTTGCAAATTTAGGACAGCTGGTATTGATGATATTTTTAAGGTGCTACAGTAATGAATGGGTGAAACTAGCACCTTCCAGCACCCGATGGTCTCTGAATGCATTACAGAAAAGACGAAACCCTTAAGTATTTCTGATATTTACTCAGGTGGTCTATCTGTTCTGTATTCAGTTCCTAGGTCCATATATTCTACTCATGTGGTCAATCTGTTCTGTGTTTAGTTCCTAGGTCCATATAATCTACTCAGGTGGTCAGTCTGTTCTGCATTCAGTTCCTATGTCCATATCATCTACTCAGGCGGTCAGTCTGTTCTGTATTCAGTTCCTAGGTCCATATCATCTACTCAGATGGTCAGTCTGTTCTGTATTCAGTTCCTAGGTCCATATCATCTACTCAGGCGGTCAGTCTGTTCTGTATTCAGTTCCTATGTCCAGGGCAGCTGCTTAATAATATATTACAGTATATTAATAAGCAGCGGCCTAGACTGCTGCTTTCAAATTTCTTCACCAGATCACTCTGGACTGATCAGAATGGGTAATTGATCATCCCTGCTCTTACAAGAATAGTTGTGCAAGAGCAGGGGGCAAGTAATACTTGTCCATCCGGATAATGATAAAGCTGCCTTTTATTGTATACTAGTCCTAAAGCCCGTGTACACGGGTCAAAATCTCCATCCACTTGGATCCCCTCTCCCTCCCTCCTTCCCCTTTGCTATCATCTTTTTTCTGTAGTGCAGTGGTCCCTCCCACTCGCGCTCCCCCCGACTCCCCCCCCCCCTCTCTGCTGTCTGAACCTCATTGACTAATCCTTCCTTATGGCCAGGTATGTTTGTCTCACCCTGCAGTCTCTACTGCGCATGACTGCATCGGACAAACATTCCTGGCCTTTTATAATATAGGATAGTGTAGGCTCCACACACGTTCCTCTGCAAGTTTTGTGGCCCCAGGAAAAAAATCTGAGCCAAGATATTTGTGCTTTGGGAACTTCTGGTGAGTGGGCAGACAGGTTAGCCACAACTTAAGAGACAACTGTAGGGAAGAACAGCAAATACTGGGAGCCCTGCAACCTTACCTTAATCTGCCCCATGTCACTGGACATGTTAAGTGAATATTTTGTTTGTTTAATAGCCATAAATCTATATATAACCTTTAGGCTTCTAAAATACTGATCTGTGACTCCTTTGTCCAGGAAGTTAGCCATCACTGATGTAAAGTTTTCTCATATATTTTGTACTTTTGAATTCTACATTTGTGTGACCTCTGAGGACACGTGTGTATATATTTAATTTTATTTTAAACTGGATTGTATACCCAACACATACCACGTTTGTAATAGCTGCCTTGATACTGTATTATGTCCTTGTAAAATCTTTTAACAGATAAATGTATCAGGCCAAAGATTAATTCCGCTCTCTTCTGGTCCCTTGAAACCTATTCTGTGGTTTTTAGCTATATAATGAATGTTTTTGTGCTTAAAGGGACAGTCAACACCAGAATTTTTGTTGTTTAAAAAGAAAGATAATCCCTTTATTACCCATTCCCCAGTTTTGCATAACCAACGCAGTTATAATAATACACGTTTTACCTCTGTAATTATCTTGTATCTAAGCTTATGCTGACTGCCCCCTTATTTCAGTTCTTTCGACAGACATGCGGTTTAGCCAATCAGTGCTCAGTCCTAGGTCACTTTACGTGCATGAGCTCAATGTTATCTATATGAAACATGTGAACTAATGCCGTCTAGTGGTCAAAATACATTCAGATTAGAGGCAGTCTTCAAGGTCTAAGACATTAGCATATGAACCTCCTAGTTTTAGCTTCCAACTAAGAATACCAAGAGAACAAAGCAAAATTGGTGATAAAAGTAAATTGGGAAGTTGTTTAAAATTGCATTTCCTATTTAAATCATGAAAGTTTTTTTTTGGACTTCACTGTCCCTTTAAGATTAGTACATAAGGCACTTTACAGATTTTTCCTTTGCTATTTACTGCAATCTATGAAAGGGTTAACAGAATAACACCAGCTTATTGCAGGAATATCTTGCTAAATGGCTATAATCAGGGGACAGTCAATCACCTGCCTGAGCCTAGAGCAGTTATTACTTGTACAACACAACTAAATCTTTGTTCTGGCCTTGCGCTTGGAAGTTGTACAGAAAGGCAATTTTAACCACGGACAACTGTTGTGGGCTGAAGTTAAGTGGATTACAAGGATTTCTTAATTAATTTTTTTTTTTTAATGCAAGCATTCTTTTCAAATTAAAGTGGCGCTTTTGCTTTTTTTTCACAGTCTGTTGTTCGCGTTTTTTGTTCCAAAAGATTTGGAACAATGTAAATGGCTGCGTGAAAGGGATATGAAACTTTCATGATTCAAAGAGAAGACAGGGGTGCTTTTTAAAACAACTTTCTAATTTACTTCTATTATCAATTTGTCTTTGTTTTCTTGTTATCTTTTGATGAAAAGCAGGGATGTATTGTTAGGTGCTGGCCCATTTCTGGAGCACTATATGGCAGCAGTTTTGCACAAATGTTATCAACTTACAAGAGCACTAGATGGCAGCACTGTTTACTGTCATGTAGTGCTCCAGACGCCTACCTAGGTATCTCTTCAACAAAGAATACCATAGGAACAAAGTAAATTTGATAAAAGAAGTAAATTAGAAACTTTTTAAAAATTGTATGCTCTGTATGAATCACAAAAGAAATGTTTGAGTTTGATATTCCTTTAAAGGGACAGTCAAGTCCCAAAAAAATTTAATGTTTTAAATAGGGCATGCAATTTTAAACAACTTCCCAATTTACTTTTATCACCAATTTTGCTTTGTTCTCTTGGTATTCTTAGTTGAAAGCTAAAACTAGGAAGTTCATATGCTAATTTCTTAGACCTTGAAGACTGCCTCTAATCTGAATACATTTTGACCACTAGAGGGCATTAGTTCACATGTTTCATATAGATAACATTGAGCTCATGCACGTAAAGTGACCTAGGACTGAGCACTGGCTAAACTGCATGTCTGTCAAAAGAACTGAAATAAGGGGGCAGTCAGCAGAAGCTTAGATACAAGATAATTACAGAGGTAAAATGTGTATTATTATAACTGTGTTGGTTATGCAAAACTGGGGAATGGGTAATAAAGGGATTATCTTTCTTTCTCCAACATAGGTGTGTCCGGTCCACGGCGTCATCCTTACTTGTGGGATATTCTCTTCCCCAACAGGAAATGGCAAAGAGCCCAGCAAAGCTGGTCACATGATCCCTCCTAGGCTCCGCCTTCCCCAGTCATTCTCTTTGCCGTTGTACAGGCAACATCTCCACGGAGATGGCTTAGAGTTTTTTAGTGTTTAACTGTAGTTTTTATTATTCAATCAAGAGTTTGTTATTTTAAAATAGTGCTGGTATGTACTATTTACTCTGAAACAGAAAAGAGATGAAGATTTCTGTTTGTAAGAGGAAAATGATTTTAGCAACCGTTACTAAAATCGATGGCTGTTTCCACACAGGACTGTTGAGAGGAATTAACTTCAGTTGGGGGAACAGTGAGCAGACTTTTGCTGCTTGAGGTATGACACATTCTAACAAGACGATGTAATGCTGGAAGCTGTCATTTTCCCTATGGGATCCGGTAAGCCATTTTTATTACAGAGAAAAAAAGGGCTTCACAAGGGCTTTTTAAGACTGTAGACATTTTCTGGGCTAAATCGATTTATATATGAACATATTTTATACTCCATAGCCTTGAGGAATTATTTTAATCTTGGGAATTATGTAAAATAACCGGCAGGCACTGTATTGGACACCTTATTCTCTAGGGGCTTTCCCTAATCATAGGCAGAGTCTCATTTTCGCGCCTCTATTGCGCACTTGTTTTTGAGAAGCATGACATGCAGATGCATGTGTGAGGAGCTCTGATACATAGAAAAGACTTTCTGAAGGCGTCATTTGGTATCGTATTCCCCTTTGGGCTTGGTTGGGTTGGGCTGGGGCGCGGTCTGGGGACCCCTGAAAGCTCAGGGTCTTTGGTCTCGGGAAGAATCTCTTCTCCCGATAAATATTCTGGAACTGAGAGCGATATTCAATGCTCTCAAGGCTTGGCCTCAGCTAGCAAAGGCCAAGTTCATACGGTTTCAATCAGACAACATGACGACTGTTGCGTACATCAACCATCAGGGGGGAACAAGGAGTTCCCTGGCGATGGAAGAAGTGACCAAAATCATTCAATGGGCGGAGACTCACTCCTGCCACCTGTCTGCAATCCACATCCCAGGAGTGGAAAATTGGGAAGCGGATTTTCTGAGTCGTCAGACATTTCATCCGGGGGAGTGGGAACTCCATCCGGAAATCTTTGCCCAAATTACTCAATTGTGGGGCATTCCAGACATGGATCTGATGGCCTCTCGTCAGAACTTCAAGGTTCCTTGCTACGGGTCCAGATCCAGGGATCCCAAGGCGACTCTAGTAGATGCACTAGTAGCACCTTGGACCTTCAAACTAGCTTATGTATTCCCGCCGTTTCCTCTCATCCCCAGGCTGGTAGCCAGGATCAATCAGGAGAGGGCATCGGTGATCTTGATAGCTCCTGCATGGCCACGCAGGACTTGGTATGCAGACCTGGTGAATATGTCATCGGCTCCACCATGGAAGCTACCTTTGAGACGAGACCTTCTTGTTCAAGGTCCGTTCGAACATCCGAATCTGGTCTCACTCCAACTGACTGCTTGGAGATTGAACGCTTGATCTTATCAAAGCGAGGGTTCTCAGATTCTGTCATTGATACTCTTGTTCAGGCCAGAAAGCCTGTAACTAGAAAAATTTACCACAAAATATGGAAAAAATATATCTGTTGGTGTGAATCTAAAGGATTCCCTTGGGACAAGGTAAAAATTCCTAAGATTCTATCCTTTCTTCAAGAAGGGTTGGAGAAAGGATTATCTGCAAGTTCCTTGAAGGGACAGATTTCTGCCTTGTCTGTGTTACTTCACAAAAAGCTGGCAACTGTGCCTGATGTTCAAGCCTTTGTTCAGGCTCTGGTTAGAATCAAGCCTGTTTACAAACCTTTGACTCCTCCTTGGAGTCTCAATTTAGTTCTTTCAGTTCTTCAGGGGGTTCCGTTTGAACCCTTACATTCCGTTGATATTAAGTTATTATCTTGGAAAGTTTTGTTTTTGGTTGCAATTTCTTCTGCTAGAAGAGTTTCAGAATTATCTGCTCTGCAGTGTTCTCCTCCTTATCTGGTGTTCCATGCAGATAAGGTGGTTTTACGTACTAAACCTGGTTTTCTTCCGAAAGTTGTTTCTAACAAAAACATTAACCAGGAGATAGTCGTGCCTTCTTTGTGTCCGAATCCAGTTTCAAAGAAGGAACGTTTGTTGCACAATTTAGATGCTACAAAGGATTTTAGACAAACATCTTCCTTGTTTGTTGTTTATTCTGGTAAAAGGAGAGGTCAAAAAGCAACTTCTACCTCTCTTTCTTTTTGGATTAAAAGCATCATCAGATTGGCTTATGAGACTGCCGGACGGCAGCCTCCTGAAAGAATCACAGCTCATTCCACTAGGGCTGTGGCTTCCACATGGGCCTTCAAGAACGAGGCTTCTGTTGATCAGATATGTAAGGCAGCGACTTGGTCTTCACTGCACACTTTTACTAAATTTTACAAGTTTGATACTTTTGCTTCTTCTGAGGCTATTTTTGGGAGAAAGGTTTTGCAAGCCGTGGTGCCTTCCATCTAGGGGACCTGATTTGCTCCCTCCCTTCATCCGTGTCCTAAAGCTTTGGTATTGGTTCCCACAAGTAAGGATGACGCCGTGGACCGGACACACCTATGTTGGAGAAAACAGAATTTATGTTTACCTGATAAATTACTTTCTCCAACGGTGTGTCCGGTCCACGGCCCGCCCTGGTTTTTTAATCAGGTCTGATAATTTATTTTCTTTAACTACAGTCACCACGGTATCATATGGTTTCTCCTATGCAAATATTCCTCCTTTACGTCGGTCGAATGACTGGGGAAGGCGGAGCCTAGGAGGGATCATGTGACCAGCTTTGCTGGGCTCTTTGCCATTTCCTGTTGGGGAAGAGAATATCCCACAAGTAAGGATGACGCCGTGGACCGGACACACCGTTGGAGAAAGTAATTTATCAGGTAAACATAAATTCTGTTTTTTAAACAACAAAAATTCTGGTGTTGACTGTCCCTTTAAGCATTATACATAGACTTGCATTATGCATTGATTCTTACCTAGGGCATTAAAAAAGCTAAAATTCTATCTCCTTATAAAATGTTAAACTGTGGAGAAAAAAACTTTGCGATTCATGTTTGCTTCCCCCCACTAAGAGCCATATAATTATTGTATAGTCAATTAGCACATCTAGGTAAGTACCCCCCCTTGCTATTCCCCCAGAATTACTCTGTATACATTACCAGTGCACCAGAGGATTCTGGGTAAGATATGCAAATTAGATATACAATATCTCATGCTTTTTACTTCTGGTATCCTGTTTAAACACAGCAATCCCCTTATGGTGTAGGTGCAGCAAAACAGAACCACTTCTGGGCAGCTGTTTCAATCTTATTAGCTCTCATCAGCAGAAGATAGTTTTGATTTGCTGCTAAGTGAAGCTCACTTCCAGGGCAAGTTATAGTGGAGTTAAAAGCATGTAATTAAAATCCTCCATTTCATAAAAGTAAGAGCCATAGAATTATCGTGCATTGGTAACAATGTGTACAGAGTAGTTCTGGGGTAAAGCAAGCGATGATGAGATGTGCTTATTGGCGATACAATAATTATATGGCTCTTACTTTTATGAAATGGAGGAATTTAATCATGTTCTTTTATCTCCACCATAACTTAAAGGGATATGAATCCCAATTTTGTTTTCATAATTCAGATAGAGCAGGCAATTTTAAGCAACTTTCTAATTTACTCCTATTATCAAATGTTCTTTGTTCTTTTGGTATGCTTTGTTGAATGAGCAGCAATGCACTACTGGTTGCTGACTGAACACATGGGTGAGCCAATGACAATCAGTATATATATGCAGCAACCACTCAGCAGTTAGAACCTAGGTTCTTTGCTGCTTCTGAGCTTCCCTAGATAAACCTTTCAGCAAAGGATAACAAGGAAGCAAATTAAATAACAGAAGTAAATTGGAAAGGTGTTTTAAAATTGTATTCTTTATCTGAATCATGAAAGGAAAAACTTTGAGTTTCATGTCCCTTTAAATGAATACCTCCCCCCCCCCTGTAAATTAACTCTGAAAATTTTAGTCTTTCTACTGCCCCAGAAAGAGTGGTGAATTAAAAGGATATTAGATGCTGCTTTTATGTAAAAATAGTGCTTTGCCGATACTCCCTAGAGCAGTTATTTTCAACCACTGTGCCGCGGCTCACTAGTGTGCCGTGAGAGATCGTCAGGTGTGTCCCCGTGAATTGGTCCCTTCTTGCTTAAATGCACTCCCGAAGCGGAACAGAAGCTGGTTGCTGCTGCTGCAACCCTACGCACATACACACACACATATATATATATATATATATATATATATATATATATATATACATACACACACTGTATTAGGCTACAATGTGTGATTTTGTAAAATTTTGGGGATGGTGGTGTGCCGAAAAAATGTTTTATGTAAAAAAAAATGTGTCGTGGCAAAAAAAAGGTTGAAAATCACTGCCATAGAGAGCAAAAAGCTAAATATGTCGCATTGGTTGTCATACTGCTGCAAATTGCCTAAATCCGCAATTTCATTTACAGGTTACAGGAATTGCTTTTTGGCCTGTCCAGGGAATGTGAGACTAGCACAATTCTTACTCAAAAGGAAGAGAGGTGTTTACTGTCGTATGTGGAATTTACAACTCTGACCATTCTACATGCCACAGTGATTGCTTAAGCAGTGTATAAGTTTATGTACTGTGTATATATCGCACTAACTGGCCACAACAAAGGTGATAAGATAAAGCTCAAACAGTTTTATAATAGATGTGTCACTGAACTGCAAAACAATGCACATTTTGCAAACAAAATTAAAATGACAGTTTTAAAAGCTTTTTGTATGCAGATACAGTATATGTGGTCCCTAAACATTAAAGAGACATTAAACACTCAATACATTTTATAAGCATAGTATTGGGGTTATTGAATCCCACTAGTCATGCATGCCACCATGTTGAAATCTGTCACTACATTTCAGTGCTGACCTTTCTGCTAATGCCCATTGGCGGACACTTCCTGCTAATTCTCATTGGCTGATGGCAACAAATGCTCATTGTACCTATCAGCCAATGGCCATTAGTTGGAAAATCACAGCTGATACTTCTGTTAGCTTTGCATTAAAGGACCACTAAAGTAAAAATTAAAGGGACAGTCCAGCCAAAAATTGAATCCACATGGGTGCATTTCAGTTTTGTATATAACTTGTATTAGCAAAAATTCTTCTAATAAAAGCTATAGCTGTTTCAAAAGTTTATTGAAGTATACACCATGAGCCAGCATTTTAAACACAACACTTGATAAGGTGCTGCTTGTACCATCTAGTAATTACTAAATTTGTTAATTGCTGACATGATAAAAGCCCCACTGGTGCTCTGAGCATCTGCCGTATTTAAAATGCTGGTGCACTGAGAATATCTAGTTATGCTTCACATGCAAAGAAAAATGTTAACATGAAAGCAGTAATAACGTTTACTAAAAGCATTTTTGCCAATGCATGTAATTTGCAAATATGTTTCTATTTAAAGATGTATTTCATCTATGTGCATTTAATATAAGCAGAAGAAGAGTGCACTCACCAGGACTTTCCAATGATTTATTTCCTAAGATGTGTTTTTTGTGTGTCTGAGGAAGGGGCTAAACCCCGAAAACGTTCACATCTTAGGAAATAAATGATTGGAAAGTCCTGGTGAGTGCACTTTTTACAACCTTTTCTGTATATGTGTGTATATATTTGTGTGTGTGTATATATTTCTCTTGTAAGATGTATCAAGTCCACGGATTCATCCTTTACTTGTGGGATATTCTCCTTCCCAACAGGAAGTGGCAAAGAGAGCACACAGCAGAGCTGTCCATATAGCTCCCCCTCTAGCTCCACCCCCCAGTCATTTTCTTTGCCGGCTCTAAGCAATCAGAAAGGTAAAGTGAATGTGGTGGAATTAATATTAACCAGGAAATTGTTGTTCCTTCTCTGTGTTCTAATCCTTCTTCGAAGAAGGAACGTCTGTTACACAATCTTGATGTGCTTCGTGCTTTAAAGTTCTATTTACAAGCAACTAAGGATTTCAGACAAACACCTTCATTGTTTGTTATCTATTCTGGTAAGAGGAGAGGTCAGAAGGCGACTGCTACCTCTCTTTCCTTTTGGCTGAAAAGCATCATCTGTTTGGCCTATGAGACTGATGGCCAGCAGCCTCCCGAAACAATTACTGCTCATTCTACCAGAAGAGGCGTCTGTTGAACAGATTTGTAAGGCGGCGACTTGGTCTTCGCTTCATACTTTTTCCATATTTTAAAAATTTGATACTTTTGCTTCTTCGGAGGCTATTTTTGGGAGAAAGGTTCTACAAGTAGTGGTGCCTTCCGTTTAAGGTACCTGTCTTGTCCCTCCCTTCATCTGTGTCCTAAAGCTTTGGTATTGGTATCCCACAAGTAAAGGATGAATCCGTGGACTCTATGCATCTTACAAGAGAAAACAGAATTTATTCTTACCTGATAAATTACTTTCTCTTGTGATGTATCGAGTCCACGGCCCGCCCTGGCTATTAAGTCAGGTAGCTTTTTTGTTTAAACTACAGTCACCACTGCACCCTATGGTTTCTCCTTTTTCTTCCTAACCTTCGGTCGAATGATTGGGGGGGTGGAGCTAGAGGGGGAGCTATATGGACAGCTCTGCTGTGTGCTCTCTTTGCCACTTCCTGTTGGGAAGGAGAATATCCCACAAGTAAAGGATGAATCCGTGGACTCGATACATCACAAGAGAAAGTAATTTATCAGGTAAGCATAAATTCTGTTTTGTGTGTATGTATATGTTTGTGTGTGTGTATATGTTTGTGTGTGTGTGTGTATATGTTTGTGTGTCTGTATATGTTTGTGTGTATATATATGTTTGTGTGTGTGTATATATATATGTTTGTGTATATATATATATATATATATGTTTGTGTGTGTGTATATGTTTGTGTGTATATATATATGTTTGTGTGTGTGTATATATATATGTTTGTGTATATATATATATGTTTGTGTGTGTGTATATGTTTGTGTGTATATATATATATATGTTTGTGTGTGTATATATATATGTTTGTGTGTATATATATGTTTGTGTGTGTATATGTTTGTGTGTATATATATGTTTGTGTGTATATATATGTTTGTGTGTGTATATATGTTTGTGTGTGTGTATATGTTTGTGTGTGTGTATATGTGTATATGTTTGTGTGTGTGTATATATTTGTATGTGCACACATACTTGCTCATATATCTCACAAACCTTGTTGTTGAGCACACTAAAGGAATGTCGCTAAACATTTTCTCGTAATTCTATAATATTAAGGGGACTTTAAAAAATGTAAATGGTCACGAAACCCAACAATTTTCTTACATGATTCAGATAAAACATATAATTTAAAACATTTTTCCAATTTACTTCTATTATCAAATTAGCTTCATTTTCTTGGTATCCTTTGTTGAAGAAGCAGCAATGCACTACTGGAAGCTAGCTAAACACATCTGGTGAGCCAATGAAAAGCCACCAATCAGCAGCTAACTTTATAGAAACAAAAAAAAAAAACTATTATAATTAAAGTGAATGTAAAGTTAAAGGGACACTGAACCCAATTTTTTTCTTTCGTGATTCAGATAGAGCATGCAATTTTAAGCAACTTTCTAATTTACTCCTATTATTAATTTTTCTATGTTCTCTTGCTATCTTTATTTGAAAAAGAAGGCATCTAAGCAATTTTTGGTTCAGAACCCTGGACAGAACTTTTTTATTGGTTGTAGAATTTATCCACCAATCAGCAAGAACAACCCAGGTTGTTCACCAAAAATGGTCCGGCATCTAAACTTACATTCTTGCTTTTCACATAAAGATACCAAGAGAATAAAGAAAATTTGATAATAGGAGTAAATTGGAAAGTTGCTTAAAATTACATGCTCTATCTTAATCACGAAAGAAAAAGTTTGGGTTCAGTGTCCCTTTAAGGCTATTAGATAAAGTCAAACGATAAGAGCTGAATCTCCGGTCGCCATTTTCAGCAATTGATGGACAGATGACTCATCTGCAATCAACTAATCCTTGTTTTTCAGCCCCTTTGCACAAACGTCATGACCCAGGGGGGCAACAACGATTAGTTGATTGCAGATGAGTCATCTGTCAATCAATTGCTGAAAATGGCGACCGGAGCTTCAGCTCTGTTCCGTACAGCGTTTCATTTTAAATCTCTCTGAAGATAAGTATATCCTAACGATTTCATGGATGAAAGTGTCATTCATTTTTTAACTTCTATCGTTTGACTTTATCTAATAGCCTTAAATTTACATTCACTTTAATATTTATTTTCAGGGTTTGTTTTTTTGGGGGGTTTTTTGCTTTAAAAAAATCAGTATATCTAGCATGTATATACAATGTAATGTCCCTTTAACTCATGTAATGCTTACCATTCTGAGGAACATTCTTACTAGCAGTAGATAAAGGAGCACATTACAGTAGATTTTGTAGATCTGATTGGAATTTTAAAGAAACATGAAACCCAAAATTTTTCTTTAATGATTCAGATAGAGAATACAATTGTAAACAACTTTTTAATTTACTTCTATAATCTAATTTGTTTTATTCTCTTGGTATCATTTGTTGAAGGAGCAGCAATGCACTACTGGTTTCTAACTGAACACATGCGTGAGCCAATAAAAACATGCAGCAACCAATCAGCAGTTAGAACCTAGGTTCTTTGCTGCTCATGAGCTTGCCTAGATAAACCTTTCAGCAAAGGATAACAAGAGAATGAAGCAAATTAAAAAATAGAGAATACAATTTTAAACAACTTTCTAATTTACTTCTATCTGAATCATGAAAGAAACATTTTGGGTTTCATGTCCCTTTTAATCAAGCAGCACCTGATCTGGTTTTTCCTGTTAGTGTAACCTTTTAATCAGTTTTCTGCACTTGACACTCTCGCTCCGCCCCAACTTCGAAAAGCCCCACGTCGTCAGCTCCAGCCCTGGCACTCCCAACAAACACGCCACCTACAAAAATGCTCACGCACTGCTGAACGTGCCTGGAGGAAATCCCGCTCTGAACCTGATTTCTTGCACTATAAGTTCACTCTTTACTCTTACACCTCTGCCCTTCGCTTAGCTAAGCAAACATACTTCTCTTCTCTTATCTCCACTCACTCTTTAAACCCTAAAAGACTCTTCTCCATTTTCAACTCTCTCCTCTACCCACCTGCACCACCCCCATCATCTGCATTCACTACTCAAGACCTTGCTGACTATTTTTTCAATAAAACACTTGCCATCCGAAGAAACATCCCAACACAAACCTGCAATCTCCCAACTTCGCTCCCAGTCACCCCCTCTGCCACTCTCTGCACCCTCCTCCCAACCACTGAGAGTGAAGTGGCTTCCCTTTTGTCTTCCTCACACCTCACTACCTGCTCACTAGACCCTATTCCTTCACGTCTAATTCCCCCTCTGTCTCCCACCCTCACTCTGGCTCTTACTCACATATTCAACCTATCCCTTTCTACCGGCTCATTCCCTGCCTCCTTCAAACATGCAAAAGTCACCCCCATCCTCAAAAAACCCTCCCTTGACCCTAACTCCCATGCAAACTACCACCCCATATCACTGCTCCCGCTAGCTTCAAAATTCCTTGAAAAACTAGTTTTCGATCGCCTAACCCAATTCCTGTCCTCCAACTCATTGCTGGACCCCCTGCAATCTGGCTTCCGTCCCCAACACTCAACTGAGACTGCCCTCACCAAGGTTACTAACGATCTCCTTTCTGCTAAAAACAAAGGCTTCTACTCTATACTCATCTTACTTGACCTCTCTGCTGCCTTTGACACTGTTGACAATCCCCTTCTCCTACGGACTCTCAGCACTCTTGGGGTCTGTGACACTGCCCTCTCCTGGATCCACTCCTATCTCTCTAACAGATCCTTCTCCATCTCTTTTGCTGGTAACTCCTCCTCTCTTTTGCCTCTGTCTGTTGGAGTACCTCAAGGCTCTGTCCTGGGTCCTCTACTCTTCTTTATTTACACTTCTTCACTGGGTAAACTTATCAACAGCTATGGCTTCAGCTATCATCTCTATGCTGATGATACCCAGATCTACCTTTTCCACCCCTGCACTCTCTCCTTCTGTCAATTCTCACATCAGCGACTGCTTATCTGGCATTTCCTCCTGGATGGCCTCTCACCACCTAAGAATAAACATGTCCAAGACCGAACTACTTCTAATCCCCCCCCCCCTCTAACGCTACTCCAGTTTCCAATTTGTCTATCACTGTTGGCGGCACCACTATCTCCCCATCACCCCAAGTCTGCTGCCTCGGAGTCACCCTTGACTCAAATCTGTCCTTCATTCCCCACATCCAATTGCTCTCTTCATCCTGCCGCAACCACCTACGCAATATCTCCAAAATTCGTCCATTTCTAAGTGCTGAAACTACTAAACAGCTAATTCACTCCCTGGTAATTTCCCAACTTGACTACTGTAACAACTTACTAACTGGCCTCCCTCTCTCCCTCCTATCTCCCCTCCAATCCATCCTAAATGCATCTGCCAGGCTAATCCACCTCTCTCGACGCTCTGTTTCTGCTGCACCTCTCTGTGAGTCCCTTCACTGCCTCCCCATTCACAACAGAGTTAAATTCAAAATTCTCACCCTGACCTACAAAGCCCTCACCAATGCTGCTCCACCCTACCTGTCCTCACTTATTAACAAATATACTCCTGCCCGCCCCCTAAGATCCAACAATGACCTGCTTCTTGCGTCCTCTACCATCACCTCCTCTCATGCTAGACTACAGGACTTCTCTCGTGGGGCACCAACCCTCTGGAACGCACTTCCTCGTGCTGTCAGACTTGCCCCTAACCTCTCCTCCTTTAAACGTTCCCTAAAGACCTTTCTGTTCAGGGAAGCTTATCAACCGACTTATTAACAAACTAACTTCACTTAACTAACAGTTGCCCTCATCTATCTCCTCACTAATATCATTCTTATCTTTGCACTCCCCACCTCCTGTTTCCCATCCTCCTACCCATCTAGATTGTAAATTCCCACGGGAATAGGGCCCTCAATTCCCCCTGTATTTTGTCTGTAAAATTTAGTCTTTTATTGTATTGTTTCTCCATTGTACTGTTATCCTTGTACCCATGGGCAGCGCTGCGGGAATCTGTT
Source organism: Bombina bombina (assembly GCF_027579735.1). Lineage (NCBI taxonomy): Eukaryota > Metazoa > Chordata > Amphibia > Anura > Bombinatoridae > Bombina > Bombina bombina. Next base: position 110,040,911 of record NC_069501.1, on the reverse strand, counting down.
GGCGCTTTATAAATAAAGAATAATAATAAATATATATAAAAAAAAGCATAAAAGGTATTACTTTATTATTCACATGAGCAGAATGAAGAACACCAGAGTAAGATGGAAACCAAATAAATGGGATGTGAATGTGAGAGTTGATAAATGGGTAGTGTGTTGAAAGAAGTGATGTGTGAGTGAATGTGTAGGGAGGGTACAAATGAACATTCTGTATAGGATGGGAATACGATAGATGAAAAGTGGATGAATGGGATATATATAAATCTGTTGTTTGATCTTGATTCACATTTTTGAAGTGAAGTTTGATTGATAGGTTGACAGCACAGCCAAACTATATATATAAAAAAAAAAAACAATCCTAGTTATTCCACCATGGAAAATAGATTTTAAAAGGTAGAATATAGAAAGAGTAAAATATAGTAAAAATAATTGTGGTGATAAATCAGAGATTAGCAAACGTCAGAATAATGCACCAAGTTTGTTTATCCCCTATGCAATAGTCACCGTACCCGGTACGTCGATACTCCATAGGTCTTCCAGGGCACTGTGCATGCAGAAATAGCACGGGGATGCCGCTGTTGGCAAGACCTACAGCCCTAGAAGCACTACAAACAGCCTACATACAGGGCAGGGCAGCTGTCACAAAGGGGGTTATACCACTGGCAAACCTATTTCCTAATAAAAGATAATACAACAGTAAGTATCATTTTCATATACCTGGCTTATGCAATGCAATGATTTTCTAAAAAAAATACCGTACCAAGCAAAATAATAAATGTACAGGCGTCTCTGTGAAGAAGGTGTAATGGGAAACTTAACCCATGGAAATGTTTCTTTCTACTATGGGGCAGATTTATTAAAAGGCATATGATCTTATCTGTTGCAAGCTCACTCATCTGAGTGTACAACTGATATTTATAAAGCAGTGGTTTAATCCGCTACTTCCTAAACCCTCCCTGCAACCTCAGATCACTTGATGGACTGATCTGACCAGGATGATTGACAAAAAAAACAGAGTATAGGGTAGCGCTAAGACAGCTTAGAGATTTGTCAGAAAAAATCTAGTGATCAAGTGGCAGGGATATAGTGTGTAATAACACTAAGGATAATCTGGAGAACACAGTGGCTAGTGATATACAGGGGTCAAATAAAGCGCAAAAAAAGCGCAAAAAAAGGTGCTAGAAGCAAGGAAGTGTTAATGTGATATATGTTTAAAATGACCTTTAGATTTAAAACTAAATAGAAATGTACACCAAGTCTAACTTTACAAAAAATGTTTTAATCATAAATAAAATCAAACACAGATAATTAAAAGGTGCCGGCACCAAAATAACAGAATCAGAAATTAGGAGATAATCCTAAGGGTTAGCATTTTAGAGTGAGAGTGCTAGTATCTTTAACTTTTTTCCTTTCCCAGGATGATTGACAAGCCCTGCTCTTAGAGCAATGGGTGGCATTGTTCATAGAATAATAAATACGGGGAGAAAATGTTTCCCGAATTTTGCAATCTCGGTCAGACAGGTTCACTGATATATCTGTCCCTTTGTGATACATTTACAGATGTGTTTATGAAAAGTTACTGCAGTATTAAATAATTGGAATAATTTTCAATATGAAATGAGGATAATTTTGACAAAATCTAGCTGTATTTAAATTATATAGAAGTAATTGTACTGTGTGGGGAAATTATGTGTAGAACTGTGTGGAGTAGAGTATCAGTGTTAAGAAGATATATACTTAATCTGTGTGATTCTGCAGGTTTTAGAATCCGCTTATATTGACCCCTTCTGGGCTGGATGCTATTTTGTCCTTTTAGGTATTTCTGTGATAGGTAATTTCTAACTATATTATTATAACATTATGAATGATAAATAGAAATTATATAATGCAAGATGGCACAATTTCATATTGCAAAATATATACCAAGGTTATGATGAATTCACTATTATTTTTATTAACAACCTTACATTGGTGAGAAGGATGATTATTCCTTTTATGTTCACAGAACAGAAATCTAACACCTGGGTATATTTCTTGGATAGAAAAACTAAATTAGTAGTGTGCAAGTGCAAGAAACATAGACCTGTGCAATCCAGATCTTTTTGTGTTGCGCTTTCACACTAATATATCAGTTGCCGTTGAAAAAAAACAAATGCCGCTGCCTACGGCCATATTCCACATTCATTTACAAACAAATGCTGAAGTACAAATTTTCACCCTTGCCTAAAAATTATAACCACCATGAACGACTTATCTCAGTTATCCCATGAGAAAAATAACAGGTTTAAAGTGTTCAGGTTCGGCAGAAAAGTACAGAATGCTTTAATTCCTAATGCTACAATACATAAATTATTTATACAATACATAAATGTAAGTGAAACAGATTCAGATAGATAGAAAATCAATAAATGTGATTATATAAATTATATCGGTGGTTCCTAAACTTTTTCTGGCCACCACACCCTTGTTTCCATAAACTCATCATCAGCGCCACCCCTAACTTATTCGTAAAAATAGTAAACATTTATTCAAATGAAAATTTTTAGGCCTAGATTTGGAGTTCGGCGGTAAAAGGGCTGTTAACGCTCCGCGGGTTTTTTTCTGGCCGCACCATAAATTTAACTCTGGTATCGAGAGTTCAAACAAATGCTGCGTTAGGCTCCAAAAAAGGAGCGTAGAGCATATTTACCGCAAATGCAACTCTCGATACCAGAGTTGCTTACGGACGCGGCCGGCATCAAAAACGTGCTCGTGCACGATTCTCCCATAGGAAACAATGGGGCAGTTTGAGCTGAAAAAAAACCTAACACCTGCAAAAAAGCAGCGTTCAGCTCTTAACGCAGCCCCATTGTTTCCTATGGGGAAACACTTCCTACGTCTGCACCTAACACTCTAACATGTACCCCGAGTCTAAACACCCCTAACCTTACACTTATTAACCCCTAATCTGCCGCCCCCCGCTATCGCTGACCCCTGCATTACACTTTTAACCCCTAATCTGCCGCTCCGTAAACCGCCGCCACCTACGTTATCCCTATGTACCCCTAATCTGCTGCCCTAACATCGCCGACCCCTATGTTATATTTATTAACCCCTAATCTGCCCCCCACAACGTCGCCGACACCTGCCTACACTTATTAACCCCTAATCTGCCGAGCGGACCTGAGCGCTACTATAATAAAGTTATTAACCCCTAATCCGCCTCACTAACCCTATCATAAATAGTATTAACCCCTAATCTGCCCTCCCTAACATCGCCGACACCTAACTTCAATTATTAACCCCTAATCTGCCGACCGGAGCTCACCGCTATTCTAATAAATGTATTAACCCCTAAAGCTAAGTCTAACCCTAACACTAACACCCCCCTAAGTTAAATATAATTTTTATCTAACGAAATAAATTAACTCTTATTAAATAAATGATTCCTATTTAAAGCTAAATACTTACCTGTAAAATAAATCCTAATATAGCTACAATATAAATTATAATTATATTATAGCTATTTTAGGATTAATATTTATTTTACAGGCAACTTTGTAATTATTTTAACCAGGTACAATAGCTATTAAATAGTTAAGAACTATTTAATAGTTACCTAGTTAAAATAATAACAAATTTACCTGTAAAATAAATCCTAACCTAAGATATAATTAAACCTAACACTACCCTATCAATAAAATAATTAAATAAACTACCTACAATTACCTACAATTAACCTAACACTACACTATCAATAAATTAATTAAACACAATTGCTACAAATAAATACAATTAAATAAACTATCTAAAGTACAAAAAATAAAAAAGAACTAAGTTACAGAAAATAATAAAATATTTACAAACATAAGAAAAATATTACAACAATTTTAAACTAATTACACCTACTCTAAGCCCCCTAATAAAATAACAAAGCCCCCCAAAATAAAAAATTCCCTACCCTATTCTAAAATACAAATATTACAAGCTCTTTTACCTTACCAGCCCTGAACAGGGCCCTTTGCGGGGCATGCCCCAAGAATTTCAGCTCTTTTGCCTGTAAAAAAAAACATACAATACCCCCCACCCAACATTACAACCCACCACCCACATACCCCTAATCTAACCCAAACCCCCCTTAAATAAACCTAACACTACCCCCCTGATGATCTTCCTACCTTGTCTTCACCATGCCAGGTTCACCGATCCGTCCTGGCTCCAAGATCTTCATCCAACCCAAGCGGGGGCTAGACATCCACTGAAGAAGTCCAGAAGAGGGTCCAAAGTCTTCCTCCTATCCGGCAAGAAGAGGACATCCGGACCGGCAAACATCTTCTCCAAGCGGCATCTTCTATCTTCTTCCATCCGATGACGACCGGCTCCATCTTGAAGACCTCCAGCGCGGATCCATCCTCTTCTTCCGACGACTAGACGACGAATGACGGTTCCTTTAAGGGACGTCATCCAAGATGGCGTCCCTCGAATTCCGATTGGCTGATAGGATTCTATCAGCCAATCGGAATTAAGGTAGGAATTTTCTGATTGGCTGATGGAATCAGCCAATCAGAATATAGTTCAATCCGATTGGCTGATCCAATCAGCCAATCAGATTGAGCTCGCATTCTATTGGCTGATCGGAACAGCCAATAGAATGCGAGCTCAATCTGATTGGCTGATTGGATCAGCCAATCGGATTGAACTTGATTCTGATTGGCTGATTCCATCAGCCAATCAGAAAATTCCTACCTTAATTCCGATTGGCTGATAGAATCCTATCAGCCAATCGGAATTCGAGGGACGCCATCTTGGATGACGTCCCTTAAAGGAACCGTCATTCGTCGTCTAGTCGTCGGAAGAAGAGGATGGATCCGCGCTGGAGGTCTTCAAGATGGAGCCGGTCGTCATCGGATGGAAGAAGATAGAAGATGCCGCTTGGAGAAGATGTTTGCCGGTCCGGATGTCCTCTTCTTGCCGGATAGGAGGAAGACTTTGGACCCTCTTCTGGACTTCTTCAGTGGATGTCTAGCCCCCGCTTGGGTTGGATGAAGATCTTGGAGCCAGGACGGATCGGTGAACCTGGCATGGTGAAGACAAGGTAGGAAGATCATCAGGGGGGTAGTGTTAGGTTTATTTAAGGGGGGTTTGGGTTAGATTAGGGGTATGTGGGTGGTGGGTTGTAATGTTGGGTGGGGGGTATTGTATGTTTTTTTTTACAGGCAAAAGAGCTGAAATTCTTGGGGCATGCCCCGCAAAGGGCCCTGTTCAGGGCTGGTAAGGTAAAAGAGCTTGTAATATTTGTATTTTAGAATAGGGTAGGGAATTTTTTATTTTGGGGGGCTTTGTTATTTTATTAGGGGGCTTAGAGTAGGTGTAATTAGTTTAAAATTGTTGTAATATTTTTCTTATGTTTGTAAATATTTTATTATTTTCTGTAACTTAGTTCTTTTTTATTTTTTGTACTTTAGATAGTTTATTTAATTGTATTTATTTGTAGCAATTGTGTTTAATTAATTTATTGATAGTGTAGTGTTAGGTTAATTGTAGGTAATTGTAGGTAGTTTATTTAATTATTTTATTGATAGGGTAGTGTTAGGTTTAATTATATCTTAGGTTAGGATTTATTTTACAGGTAAATTTGTTATTATTTTAACTAGGTAACTATTAAATAGTTCTTAACTATTTAATAGCTATTGTACCTGGTTAAAATAATTACAAAGTTGCCTGTAAAATAAATATTAATCCTAAAATAGCTATAATATAATTATAATTTATATTGTAGCTATATTAGGATGTATTTTACAGGTAAGTATTTAGCTTTAAATAGGAATTATTTATTTAATAAGAGTTAATTTATTTCGTTAGATAAAAATTATATTTAACTTAGGGGGGTGTTAGTGTTAGGGTTAGACTTAGCTTTAGGGGTTAATACATTTATTAGAATAGCGGTGAGCTCCGGTCGGCAGATTAGGGGTTAATAATTGAAGGTAGGTGTCGGCGATGTTAGGGAGGGCAGATTAGGGGTTAATACTATTTATGATAGGGTTAGTGAGGCGGATTAGGGGTTAATAACTTTATTATAGTAGCGCTCAGGTCCGCTCGGCAGATTAGGGGTTAATAAGTGTAGGTAGGTGTCGGCGACGTTGAGGGGGGCAGATTAGGGGTTAATAAATATAACATAGGGGTCGGCGATATTAGGGGTAGCAGATTAGGGGTACATAGGGATAACGTAGGTGGCGGCGATTTGCGGTCGGAAGATTAGGGGTTAATTATTTTAAGTAGCTTGCGGCGACGTTGTGGGGGGCAAGTTAGGGGTTAATAGATATAATACAGGGGTCGGCGGTGTTAGGGGCAGCAGATTAGGGGTACATAAGTATAACGTAGGTGGCGGTCGGCAGATTAGGGGTTAAAAATTTTAATCGAGTGGCGGCGATGTGGGGGGACCTCGGTTTAGGGGTACATAGGTAGTTTATGGGTGTTAGTGTACTTTAGGGTACAGTAGTTAAGAGCTTTATAAACCGGCGTTAGCCAGAAAGCTCTTAACTCCTGCTATTTTCAGGCGGCTGGAATCTTGTCGTTAGAGCTCTAACGCTCACTGCAGAAACGACTCTAAATACCGGCGTTAGGAAGATCCCATTGAAAAGATAGGCTACGCAAATGGCGTAGGGGGATCTGCGGTATGGAAAAGTCGCGGCTGTAAAGTGAGCGTTAGACCCTTTAATCACTGACTCCAAATACCAGCGGGCGGCCAAAACCAGCGTTAGGAGCCTCTAACGCTGGTTTTGACGGCTACCGCCGAACTCTAAATCTAGGCCTGTGTTTCTTTAATTAAAATTGTATATCATGATATCGTAATACCAACTTTTTAAAGTCACTGTGCAAAACACTAGAAAAACATCAGATAACTGTGCAGTACTATTCAGGCCGTTTGTTATGTTTCCTGCTACTACACATTAATTCAGAATTGTAGAGTTAATGTTAGCAAAACTTGCAATGTACAGCACTGGTAATACAAAGAATGCAAGCCTTCCATACAAGTGGCTGCAATCTGTTACGGTCAGAAAGAGAGTATAAATTGCTGATAAACATAAATTATCAGAAAAGGAAAAGCCTTAAAGGGACAGACTAGTATAAATTAAACTTTCATTATTCAGATAGGAATTTTAATCAACTTTCCAATTTACTTTTATCATCAAATTTGCTTTTTTCTCTTGGTATTCTTAGTTTAAACTAAACATAGGTAGGCTCATATGCTAATTTCTAAGCCTTTGAGGGCTGCCTCTTATCACATGCTTTTTAAATCTCTTTTCAACACAAAGAGACAGAAAGTACACGTGGGCCATATAGATAACACTGTGTTCAGGCACAGGGGGTTATTTAAGATCTAGCACAATACAATGCTAAATTTAAGACAATAGATAATAAACAGTCACAGTCATGTGATCAGGGAGCCGGAAGAAGGTTCCTAGATACAAGGTAATCACAGAGGTAAAAAGTATATTAATATAACTGTGTTGGTTATGCAGAACTGGGGAATGGGTAATGAAGGAATTATCTATCTTTTAAAACAATAACAATTCTATGGTAGACTGTCCCTTTAACATATAATGCCGTTATGCTGTTCTATTCCATCATAATTACACTGGGCTTTAAAGCCATTATGATGGAATAGAACCTCATAGCTAACGGCTGATCTGAAGCCTTCTGTGCTTCCAGGTTTCAATCGCGGTCTGTAGGGCGTTCCTAGGGTTGTAGGGACGCCCCCCAGATGCGATCCAATAGTTGAAATCTCGCGATCGTGCACATTGTTCCGATGTAGACACTTTAACCCTGTCGCGAAAGGGTTAAAACATAGAGCTGTAAAATGTCAAATAGAAACCAAGAAAGTTGTTTTGCTTTCGATATCTAGATTAAAGTGCAACTAATTATGATCATTGAGCTTGAAGGGACCCACTAGGTTCCTCTTCCACTCCTTGACGACTAGTGCCCCCTATGGTAATCCCAGCACCCCCTTCCATCTCTCATGTCTATAAGTACCCCACAGGGGGGGCAGTACTACCCACTTTGGGAGCCACTGCATAATAAAAGATTTCTGTTGTGGGGTTTCTACCCCAGAATTCCCTGACAGCTTTGTTATGCTCATGGCCATGCTCCCATGTCTTGAGCAGGGCATGGCCATTGATTGTGACAATTTGCATATCCTGGTCCTGATTGGCTTAGTGCTGTGTACAGCTCGGGAGCATCATTGCATCATGATTCCTGGACTTGAATTTAAAGGGATACTGAACCCAAAAGTTTTCTTCCATGATTCAGATACAGCATACAATTTTAAGCGACTTTCTAATTTACTCCTATTATCAATTTTTCTTTATTCTCTTGGTATCTTTATTTGAAAAAGCAGGAATGTAAGCTTACGAGCCGGCCCATCTTTGGTTCAGCACCTAGGTAGAGCTTTCTGATTGGTGACTAAATGTAGCAGTGGCTTGATAAAGAACTGTACACAAAGGAACCAGAATAAACAGATGCCTATATGAAGTTCAATGTAAATTTTAGTTCTTTCATTTGTTCTTTTTAATAAGAAACATTTTGTCGTTTAATTTCCTGTAAATCGTGATGCAAAAATAATTTGTCTCTTCCTTTTACGTCTAATTTCATGAAAGAAATAATCTGCTGTATTTTGCAGTTCTGTAATTCAGGGAGCTTGAGAATTTAATATCGCTAATGGCTAACTTTTTATTAACCTGATAATTCTGTTTATCTGGTTGAATATTTATGAAAGTGTTGCTTGTTAGTATTGTTATACCTCATGTTTATTTTATTTTTTTAATTTACCTTTTTGTAGCCTGAAACTGTTGCTACGCTGAGACGCACAATAGAAGCTCTCATGGAGCGAGGAGCAGTGGTACAAAATCTGGAAAGCTTGGGAGAGAGGCCACTCCCGTACAGAATTTCCAAGCACAATATACGTCACACTAAAGGAGGGTAAGTTTGTGTTTTCGTAAGTCAGAAACTTATCTTAACACCTTTAATGTAGGAAAGTTATTCATGTAATGTGAAGGCTGCATGCTGTTAAGTCAGTAGTTTACTGACAAGGGAAATATTTAAAAACTACAATTTTCTATTTAGCTGTCACTTTTTAAATATATAACTTATCATAGGTAACACAGTTATCTATATGTTGGTGTATGCACTTTTTAGAAGTGTGTCTCACAGCGCTTAACAAATATAAGCCCCTATTGGCTCCTTGGAATGAGGGTCCCTAGCTGACCCTAAAAGGTGAGTATGAATACGGCTAGATACAAGGAGCGCCTACAGGTTATAAGGCAAAGGGCAGTTGCTTACTTAAAAGTCTACATTTATTCAACAACAAATAAAAAATGATGTCATGGATCCATGTAACATAAAAACCTAATAGGTTAAGATTTAAAGAAATAGTGAGTACAATGCAAAAATGTATTCCCGATCCAATAAGTCTAATAATAAGTCCAAAATGATATGAAAATGTCTTCCTAATCCAATAAATAAAGCTGTAAAAAGAATGTGTACCCTTGAGGAATGGTTAGTGCCTCACAAAAGAAAATGGTGATAAAAAATCGTGTACAAAAAGATATATAAAAAATAAAAAATGCAAAACTGCAAAATGGGTGTAAAAATTAAAAATAAAGAGTGATTAAGTGTCAGTGAGCTCCAAATGTGCTATTAATTTCAGTGGTGAGCTTGAGTTAAGTGTTCTCCTAATAATGGATCCCCTGATTGGAAATTAAAAGCTGAAGAAAAACGTTGGAGAGAAGATCCAGTTTTATCCAAAACTTTCCCTTAAGGTGCTTAAATATTATGCCGGTAAATAAAAGCAATACAAAATTGTGCAATAATGCTACAAATTCGTATAAATAATCAGAATGAAGCTTACCATAAATGTCAACGCGTTTCGGCCCTCTGTTAGGCCTTTATCAATGTATGCACTTTTAGCTGACAAAAAAATATTTAAAGGGACACAAACCCCTGATTTCTTTCATGATTCAGATAGAACATACCATTTTAAACAACTTTCCAATGTACTTCTATTATCAAAATTGCTTCATTATCTTGGTATCCTTTGATGAAGAACCAGCAATGCACTACTGGGTGCAACCTGAACACATCTGATGAGCCAATGATAAGAAGCATATATGTGCAGCCACCAATTAGCAGCTAGCTACAAGTAGTTCATTGGTGCTCCTGAGCCTACCTAAGCATGTTTTCTAACAAAGGATACCAAAGGAACAAAGCCAATCTGCTAATAGAAGTAAATTGGAAAGTTGCTCTATCTGGTTCATGAAAGTTTAATTTTGACTTTACTGTCCCTTTAGAGCATTTTATTATTGCACTAGTGCTGACATGTACATTTTATGGTTAAGTCAAAATTAAACTTTCTTGATTTAAATAGCCTTTGCTGAAGAGCATACTTAGATAGGAGCGGCAGTGTGCAACTGGGAGCTAGCTTGTGATTAGTCTGTCTGAATCATGCAAGTTTCATTTTGTGCTAAATGTCTTTTTAACTACTGCAAAGTTGTTACATACATAGTTGGAGTCCGCTTTAGAGCAACAATGCACTATTTGGACCTAGCTGACCACACCTGGTAAAACCAATGACAAGAGGCACATGTGTTTAGGTCCCAGTAGTGCATTTCTGCTCCTGAGGCTACCTATATATGCTTTTCAATAAAAGATACAGATAGAACAAAGTAAACTTGATAAAAGTAGTACATTGAAAGGTGTATTACAATGGCACACTCTGTCTGAATCATAAAAGTTAAATTCTGATTTCATGTTTCTTTGAGTTAAATAAATGTTGCAAGGAAATCAGGACCCTCCCCCCCCCCTCTCTTTTTTATTTTTTTATTTATAACTATGCACTTTGTAAAATAATTAGGAATCATACCTATATTAGCCTGCTCCCTGCCTCTTGCCATAGTCCCATTAGAAATAATCAGTGCACCCTACTAAGTCTCGGGTAAGCTGCAGGACCAAATGCGTATGCACAGTCAGCCATTAAGAGAACTCCCTGAGACGTTAAATGTAAGTAGTGAATCTAGCGAGATCCTCATAATGCACCAATGGGGAGCAGGAAATCTAAATATGCACTTAGAAAAAAATGACTAATAAATAAAGATGCTTATGTAGCTCATAAAAAAAACAACCCATTTAACTTAATGCATTCGGTGGAACATTTGAATGATTATTTTCTGTAGTATATTTACATTATAAAATGATCTATAATATATGTGTAAAACTTGCTATTAAAATATGTTGCTTGTTTTTCTCAACTGGGGATTCCGCTCTCAATGTGTTTTTTTTTTTGTCTGCTGGCAACGCTCATGATTCACTGTTTACATGGGAGTTACAGAGCCTGACACTAGGAATGTGTGTAGATACAATGTAGAGGGAGCCATGGGAAGGTAGCAGAGGGGAACCCTGGCAAGGTTGCAGAGGGAAACCTTGGGAAGGTAGCAGAGGGGAACCCTGGGAAGGTAGCAGAGGGGAACCATGGGGAGGTAGCAGAGGGGAACCATGGGAAGGTAGCAGAGGGGAACCCTGGGAAGGTAGCAGAGGGAAACCTTGGGAAGGTAGCAGAGGGGAACCCTGGGAAGGTAGCAGAGGGAAACCTTGGGAAGGTAGCAGAGGGGAACCCTGGGAAGGTAGCAGAGGGGAACCCTGGGGAGGTAGCAGAGGGGAACCCTGGGGAGGTAGCAGAGGGGAACCATGGGGAGGTAGCAGAGGGGAACCATGGGGAGGTAGCAGAGGGGAACCATGGGGAGGTAGCAGAGGGGAACCATGGGGAGGTAGCAGAGGGGAACCATGGGGAGGTAGCAGAGGGGAACCATGGGGAGGTAGCAGAGGGGAACCATGGGGAGGTAGCAGAGGGGAACCATGGGAAGGTAGCAGAGGGGAACCATGGGAAGGTAGCAGAGGGGAACCATGGGGAGGTAGCAGAGGGGAACCATGGGGAGGTAGCAGAGGGGAACCATGGGGAGGTAGCAGAGGGGAACCATGGGGAGGTAGCAGAGGGGAACCATGGGGAGGTAGCAGAGGGGAACCATGGGAAGGTAGCAGAGGGAGCCATGGGAAGGTAGCAGAGGGAACCATGGGGAGGTAGCAGAGGGGAACCATGGGAAGGTAGCAGAGGGGAACCATGGGGAGGTAGCAGAGGGGAACCATGGGAAGGTAGCAGAGGGGAACCATGGGGAGGTAGCAGAGGGGAACCATGGGGAGGTAGCAGAGGGGAACCATGGGGAGGTAGCAGAGGGGAACCATGGGAACGTAGCAGAGGGAACCATCTGTAAAAATTAAGAATTTTAACTAAAAGAAGCATAAACTGTGCACAGACACATGAACAGTATATATTTACCATCACTTTAAATGGTTAGAATAAAAAATACAGTCTACTCCAGAATTTTTATTGTTTGAAAAGATAGATAATCCCTTTATTACCCATTCCCCAGTTCTTCATAACCAACGCTGTTATGTTAATATACTTTTTACCTCTGTGATTAACGTGTGTCTAAGCCTCTGCCGACTGCCCCCTTATTTCAGTTCGTAAGACAGACTTGCATTTTAAAAAACAAAGAAAAAGTAAATTGCGCTATATGTACTGATACAGTACTCGATATAAATAAATATAATGATATATATATATATAAAAATTTGATTAATATTTTATATTCATAAATATACAAGTTAAAATTTCGGTAAAAAATGTAAATATAAATATGGGCACAGATTGATCCGCTAAAAAGATATTATAAAATAGTGTTAGAAAATCCTAAAATTCATTGAAATTATCAAAACAGCATGATAAATTCACACTAACACCTCTTAAGAAATAGCAGCACCTTCAATTAGCAGCACCTTAATTCAAAATGGTAGCAATAAATGTAGCCAGATGTAATTAACTAAGCTAAAAATCAATTGTATAAAAAACTCAATGAAATAAAAACTAAACCACAAAAGGTTAAAAAGTGACACAAAATATTGCAAAGTTTTGCACACTGTTTGTGTTTGCAATCCAACAGGAAAACAAAATATTTCACACTGTATGCGTTTCCAATCCAACAGTACCTCTAATATGTTCTTATATATTGTCACATATGTAGTCTTCAGAAAACAGGGTAGTATGTCCCTTTAAGATAAATACTACTTTGATATCCAAACACGAGTCTTCTCTAATGCAGCTCCAATCAAACTAGGTAGATCCAAACCTCAGTCGTGGGAACGATGATACATGTAAAAATAAGAAGAGAGAGCGCACAACAGACTCCAGGTGTTTGTTTGCGAGACCGGCGTCTGTAACAGGGCTTTCCGGATGCCCTTGTTAACTGCCCGTCTGCTAGTGGGAAGGAGCGGTTCAAGTTGAAGTCAGAGCGTCGGACCTGTCAGCCGGTAACTGACGCGTTTCCCCCAGTCAGCGGCTGGGCTTTTTCAAAGGTATAAATTGGGTATAGTTTTCCTTGCCGCCCTCTGCTTTTAAAGGGCAAATGACCAATCATATTTGTGGGTGTGTTCACTTGGCCTATCAAAAGACTCCAAGGTGTCCTATGCATTCTTACGGACCGGTGGCCAATCCTGTATCAGGGAAGTGAAATTTTGAACCAATGGCCACCGTCCGTTGGTGTGTTTATTTACCATACAGCGTTATTAATGTCTTTGCTTAATATCACATAGTATCGACCAACATACTTAAAAGGGATACATTTCTGGCACATATATCTAACTATAAAAACAAACGAACAAACATATTATTGCAACAAAAACATTGATCATGTTATTGCTATATTTCCATTAGCAACCATATTATATCCCTTATTAACTCTTTGAGCACTACAATTCTTTTACAGAGTGAAGGTAACCAATTGCGTTATAGCTATGTCATATCTCCTATTAACTCTCTGGGCACAGAAACTTCTTTTACCGCGTGGAGGTGACCAATCATTTTTCTAATACCTAAAATTACCATATATATTGAAATATAGGTTTAGTGTCGTTAGTATTTGCAGCTTACATTATTTTAAAACTGGCTGTCTTTTATATATATATATATATATATATATATATATATGTATACACATGCTCTCTTGGGTTGTATCCCTTATTCTATATGTGCTATGTCTGTCCAGTATATACCATATTGTATTCTCAAAGGATGCAAAATGTATTTAAATTAACTTGATCTTATAAAGTCATAAAATTGATTGTGAATTTGATTCTAAATTTGATGCTGGTATTGAAATTATGCTAAACTAATTCTAATAAGAACTTAAAAAATATTCAATTTATAAAAATGTTCGGATCTACACAAAATTTTACTAAAAACATTTTATTACTATGCTATTAAAAATTTAATTAATTAAAAAATTAAAAAATTAATTTAGTTCAGTTTAATATATGATCTAAATATAATTACTCCAAGTTGATACTTATATAAAAGCAGCTACATCTATGGCATTTTAGCCAATCAGTGCTGACTCCTAGGTAACTCCACGGGAGCAAGCACAGTGTTATCTATATGGCACACATGAACTAGCAAACTAGTAAAAAAAAACTGTTAAAATGCCCTGAGATAAGATGCGGCCTTCAAGGGCTTAGAATTAAACCTATGTGCCTACCTAGGATTAGCGTTCAACAAAGAATTCCAAGTGAACAAAGCAAATGTGATGGTAAAAGTAAATGGGAAAGTTATTTAAAATAGCATGCCCTATCGGAATCATGAAAGTTTAATTTTGACTAGACTGTCCCTTTATTGAGATTAAAAAAAAAGGTAAATTGATTTATCTTAATAAATTGCAAATAATTAAAGGGCCATGATTACCACATTTTTTCTTTCATGATTTAGAAAGAGAATGCATTTTTAAACATCTTTCTAATTTACTTCTATTATCTAATTTGTTTTATTCTCTTGATATTCTTTGCTGAAAAGCATATCTAGATATGCTCAGTAGCTGCTGATTGGTTGCTGCACATAGAAGCCTCATGTGATTGGCTCACCCATGTGCATTGCTTTTTCTTCAAATAAGGATATCTAAAAAATGAAGCAAAATAAATAATAGAAGTAAATTGTAATGTTGTTTAAATTTGTATGTTCTATCTGAATCATGAAAGAAAGATTTTGGGTTTAGTGGCCCTTTAACCTCACTTTTTGCTCCTCAAAAATGCGATTGCCTCCAGTTTTCTAATTTTTTTTAACTCTATTGTATCCTTAAATTTCTGGAAGGGCTTCCCAGACCTGACGAGCCTCACATTAGTAGCTCATCTGTCAGATTAGCTTTATTTTATCTGCGCCATACAGTTTTGTTTCCTTATGACTTCACATGTCACTTGCTGTTGCATTATTATTATTACTATTACTGTAACGTAAACAGAAAGCTGATAAATTCATGCCCTGTATTATAGTATACGGTGTAGTTAAAATCTCTTTAAAATGGAAAGATACACAACCCCTCCTTGTCCAACTTAATTCATCCAGTCTTGTTTTTATAAGCTAATTTTCATCCCTGTTGTAACCTTGCCACTGGCAATTTTGTTGATTCCTAAATTCTTTGAGAGTACTGGGAAACGAGAACACGGCCACCGCTGGTGTTTTAAAATGTTGCTAGGCAACAAATGATACATTTAAGCTGCTTTATCCCAAGTCGTCTTTGGCAAGAAAATACTATGCTCCAGGTACACATTTTGGTATTAACTTTAGCTAGTAACCTGTTACTGTACTCCATGCAATAAATGGTACAATTATTGCCTTATGCGCTTTGCTGGGGGGAAAATATTTTGCAAAGCTATTATATCATGAGTTCTTTACAATGATGTATTTAAATAAAAAATGTAATTGACAAACTATTAGAGCTAAATATTTGGGTCTCAGGCACGGCTAGAGTGCTTGACAAGCTAATTTGTAATAAGAATGCAGAAAAAAACGTCAGCCCAGGGTCAGGGTGACACAGGTTACAAGGTAATCACAATAGGAAAGGGAGGCTATTTGCAGTTTATTAATAAGTGATACAGTAAACAAGTAATTATATATGTCGGTGACAAAATCAGCAATACACTAATACAACAATGTGTGATTAATAAAATACATCAACCTAAAATGCAGTGAAAAACTGTCCTCTACAAAGCAAAGAACCACTTTGGCAAGCATACGGGCAAATTTGCATGTGGCTGGTTATTGCTATCTTGCTACTGCGAGCTTGCGGTAGAAATTATCGCTCCGAAAATTAGGTCAGACTTCTGGTTAATTTAAAAAATGTGCCCCATATGCACCCAAACTTAATTGTGAGGTTGCATAATAATAATGATTAAAAATAGCATCTTTAATTTAAAAAAAAAAATGCACAAAGTAGTATTTACGGGTTAAAGTGAGTGGGTCAGGGGTGTTAGAGAAAAAAATTACACTGAAAAGTGCCTTTACATTATGGTCTTTGGGGAACTGTGTGTTCCCTGTAAATATATATGTATGTATGTATATATGTATGCGCTGGTAAAACTAAGTTGGGTGCAAATAAAGTTTTTGCGGAAGCGATATTTTGCGCTCAATTTATAATCTAGCCCTAAATGTTAAACAATGAATACAGTGAGCTTTTTTGATTAAAAATAGACTAGCTAATAAAATACAACAATATTCTTGTAAAAACAATAAGATACTTAGCTTTGGTTATTAAGGCATCATATAGGGTAAGGTAGGTGAGCCACAAAAAGAGGCATATTTGCTTAGGTTAGGTGAGCCACCGTGATTGTAACCAATGCAAAATAAATAGAAAAACAATATACAATGTGGTCCTAGCTTGGTTTAAACTTAAGAAGGCATTAGGCATAAATAAGCGACTATTACGGTATCTTCCTATCTGGGGGCAATACGAACTTTGCCCCGAGTTTAGTGACAAACATTTTTAAGAGATGGAAACAAGAAGGCTTGGTATATATGTATCAATTGGAGGACCAATCTCTGGGCTCTATGAAGTCATTTGACCTCTTAAGGCAGGAGTATGGGCTACTAAATAAAGAATTTTATGCATGTCTCCAGCTTAGACAGTATTATATTTCTTTAATGGGAGGACAGGAAAGAGACTGGTCACTGGGGGAGATAGATCAAGGGATCAAGTTAAACGGAGCCGGGTTCACTACAATCTCAGTTTGGTATAATCTATTATTGCGAAAGACAGGACAAGAGAATTTAGAAAATATACAAGGCAAATGGCAGAGGGAAGCTATTAATATTTCAGTGGAGGATTTTATAGAGGTGGTTTACAATTGCACATTCTCACAGGCATCGAGAGATTCACATATAAAAGTCCTAAGTAAAGCATATTTGTCACCAGAGATAGTCGCAAGATGGTCTCCACGGAGGATTGCGTATTGCTCCAGATGTTCCTTTCCAAATGCTAATTTAATTCATTGTTTTTGTCAATGTCCAAAAGTTAATAAGTTCTGGAAAAAAGTGAATTTCTGGTTAGATTCTTGGATAGGAAGATAACTCTCAACCCTACAGATATCATATTTTTATATAAGTGTCCTATTGACAATACAAACAATGATCTGATAAATACAACAATTCTAGTCCGTAGAAATATCATTCTACGCTCCTGAAAAGCGAAATTGTCATCCCAGCTTGAATGAATTTACAAGGAAAATGTTTTACCAAATTAATATAGAACAGCATGACCCGAATACAGTTGGGGAGAGAAGAGTTAAAGTGAAAGTTAATTCTAGCGTTTTACAAACGCTAGGATTGATTATTGAAACAAATAAAGGGGACTTTCATTCATGAAGTAAGAGTTAATTCATGTAGAAATCTCCTTTATTTGTCTCAACCGATCGGCGATTTGAGCTACTAACAAAGCCCACGGCTAAAAAAATTTTTTGCTAAGAGGTGACATTTTCACCTCTTAGCCAATAGCAGTGCGGTAAATCCGGCTTGGTGCCCATGGGAGCCGGATTTACCGCACTGCTATTGGCTAAGAGGTAAAAACGTTGCCTCTTAGGAAAACATTTTTTTGCTGTGGCATTTGTTAGCAGCTCAAATCGCCGATCGGTTGAAACAAATAGAGGAGCTTTCTACATGAAGTATTTTATACTTCATGAATGAAAGTCCCCTTTATTTGTTTCAATACTCAATCCTAGCGTTTGTGAAATGCTAGGATTAACTTTCACTTTAAGAGGTTTTTTCTAAGTGGAGAAAGGGTAATACTGTTATATCCAGAAGGAACCCAAAGACAAATAGTCATCATATTCCAAAAATCGGATTACTTTTCCATGTCAGTTCTACGTGGCCACTTCCTGCAACATTGGTTAATATAAAGAGCTAGGAAATGGGAGAGGGAAGAGAGAACCCCCCCCCCCCCCTTATTTTTAAAATTAAAAAAAAAAAAAAGTTATTTATTTATTTTTTATTATTATTTTTTTTCCTCCTTCCCTGAGACAACCTCTTATTGGTTCAGGTTGAGATGGTAATACCAGGTATGGAAGTACACCTGAGTTGAGAGGATTATTAGCTAAAAGAATAGTATATGGAAATATAATTAGTTGTAACAAAAATGAAACACAGATGTTTGTTTATATGCTGTGGCAATGACATCAGAGACGAGGGTCGTCTATTCTTGTTTGTTTTTTTTATTTTTGCTTATTGTTTAATTTGAAAATGTAATAATAAAAATAGAAATAATAAAAAAAAAAACAATGCAAAATGGCAGCTCCATCATCTTGTAGTAGATGCCTAGTGTAGAAAAGAAACTAATGTGGACTGCTCAGTCTTTCAAAATACTAGATCCAAAACACTTTGCAGCATAATGCACGCTGTCTAAAGCCAGCTTTGTTTTCTTATATAAACTGAGGCTTTATTTAAAGTCTACCTATTATATTAGGAGAAACAACAAACAGTTTCTTATAATTCATGATAACCATTTTAATAATCTTTCTGTCTGTAAAAAGACACATACTTTATAAACTGTCTACTTGAAATGGATGTTACCAAATGCTGATTTACTTGATTCAGCATATCTGTAAAAAGCTGACTAGAAAATATCATATAAATATCTATGTAAAAAAACATTACTTCAAAATGTCCTCAGCCACATCTTGAAACAGGACTTTAAAACAGATCCAAAATTATAACTTAAATCCTGTTTTTATTCCTATGGTTAAAGTGATGGTAAACTCTCCCCTTTTTAAAATCAGATCCGGAATGTTACCAATATTTTAGATGAAGTTTAATTCATCCTTTGTAACAAAGATGCACTATAACTTGCTTTTAAATATAGATATGAAATTCAAATACTCCGCTCTCCACCTACCACTTCAAAAGACAATTTTTCTGTGAGCTAATGGTCTGAATTGTTGTCCGATCAGCGCTCTACTTTTGTTGTAGCTATAGCGCTGATTGGAGAACAGTTCAAACTATTAGCTCACAGAAAAATTGACTTTTGAAGTGGGTGGCGGAGCACAGTTATTTGAATTTCATAACTTTATGAAAAAGTAAGTTATAGCACACCTTTATTACAACTGATGATTTAAACTCCATCTAAAATATCACTAACATTCAGGATCTATTTTTAAAAAGAGGAGAGTTTACCATCACTTTAAATCCCCTGATAAATGTCCTATCCCTGATGTGGTCTCTGCAATTATTACAGAGATATTTAAGAAATATATTCAATTTTTTTACTTCCAATTTCACATGGGACTATTTCTACTCTGACTTTACATACCTCTATTTCCTTTGGGAATTATTTTTTTTAAAATCAGTAGTATCTATTACTGACATGGCTACTGCTTCTTTCTTTTGGTTTAATAAGCTTTTTTTGGCAATTTTCTGGTGATTCTGCTAGTGAAAATGTTTTAAACCTTTTTGGCAAATGTGCTTATGCTTTCATTAAGTGTTATGTTAAAGCATGTTTTTGGCAGTACTTTCTAGGGCTTTTTTAGTTAAGTCTTAGTCTACCTATATGCTTTTTAAATCCAGACTTTTATCTTTTTCCTTTTAGGGAAACATGTTAATTGGTTCTGGATTGAATTCTATTATCTCTAATGTGATGGATGGTAAAGAATTTTAATCTCCTAATCATTTTGTTCCTTTCCTCGGCTCAGGGCAGAAATCCGATACCTTCTCTCGGAAGATGGTTTCTCTGGTTCTGTCCGGAAGCAAAGTTCTAACTGGAACATGTCTGAGCAGTCCAACTAATCTACTCCCTTATCTCAGTTTGTATGAATGTGCGGCCTTGTTCCAGAGACTCTGGTTGGGGGCAGGTTAAAGGGATATGAAACCTACTAAGCATACATCCCTGTATCTCAACAAAAGATACCAAGAGAGCAAACAAAAATTGATAATAAACGTAAATTGCATGCCCTATCTAAATAATGAAAGACACATTTTGGGTTTCATATCCATTTAAGCTTCTTTCTGGAAGGTTGGTTTCAGTCTGTTCTGGTTCCCTGGGTTTTTAATATAGTCTCCCAGGGTTAATGAATAGGTTTCAGAATGAGGCCTTTCTTGGAAGGTTTTTTTCTGTTATATGTTTTGAGAATTCCTGTGAAGGCTCAGGCCTTCTTTAGTCCGTTTTGGATCTAGAATTTATGGGAATGATTGTTCCTGTTATTTTGTTGGTACAGGGAATGGGGTTTTATTCTAACCTCTTCTTTATTCCATTATAGGAAGGAACTTTCAGACCAGTTCTGGATCTAAAGACTGAACTAATCTTTCAGAGTTTTTACTTTCTAAATAGTGTCTATTGGGATTTTTCTGCCTTTTATTTTGCAAGGACATTTTATGTCCATAATTAGTTTATGGGATGTTTATCTTCATGTTACTATTCTCTAGGAACATCATCAGTTTCCTAGGTTTGGCTTTCTGGTCTAGCATTTTTAGTTTCTTGCTCTACCATTTGGTCTTGGTTCAGTTCCCAGAATATTTTCCTAGGTCTTGAGTACCCGTATGTCTGCAATCAGAACTCAGGATATTGCAGTGTTTTGTTTTCTGGACGATATTTTTGTTCAAACTGTTTCACGATCAGACTGTTGTTATTTCTTCATCATCATGGTGGGAAAAAATCATATTTTTCCAAAGAGTTTCCTAGTTCCTCAGACTGATATTTATTTCTCTGATTCGGTTTCCATGAATCTTTCCTTGACAGTTTTAAGGAGTATAAAGCAAGTGTCCGCCTATCCTAACGTTCTGTTTCTTTCGTTCTTTTCCCTCAGTTGCTCTTTGCATAGAGGTGTTAGGTTGCATGTTGGCGCTTCGGATTCTATTCCATTTGCTTGCTTTCTCATGAAGCCTCTTCAGATTTGTATGCTTTGCCAGTGATGCTTACTCTGTAATTTCAAGAATTCATATTGATTTCAGATCAAGAATGTATTTGTCTTAGTGGCTGTGTCATCAGCTTATTTTGCAGAGGGCTTCTTTTGTTCATCCTACTGGATCTGTATTCTTTACAGATGCCGGTCTTTCAGGATGGGGGGCAGTCTGGGGGTCTCAGAGAGTGCAAGGGTTTTTATGGTTTCCTCGGGGGCGAGGTTTCCTTTAATAATTTTTTAACTTTGTGCAATTTTTAAAGTCCTTCAGAATTATTCTCTGTTGGAAGGGGAGTCAACTCCGATTTCAGCTAGACTATGTCTCAGCAGATGTCTGTCATTAAGGAGTATCTCTCAGTACCCTTGCCATGAGGGAAGTATTGTGAATTCTTTCCTGTGCAGAAATCAATTGTTAGTACATTTCTGCGGTTCATATTCCTGGAGTGAACAACTGGGAAATAGTTTTTCTCAGTTGTTAGTCTTGGCATCAGGAGAGTGGTCTCTTCATCTGGATATCTTCTATCAGATAGAAGATCTTTGGGAATCTCTGTCTTCTCCTAGTGGCAGGCAGGAGTAATTCCCAGGAGTTCATGTATCATGGAGTCTCACCACAATAAAATAAATGAATTTATGAGGTTAGCATAAATTTCGTTTTGTAAAAAGGCGAAGGCACTGGCTTATTTATAAAATAATTTAAGTAATGGACCTAAATTAAATGAGAAACATGTAATTAATTAATTGATTCTGTTTAAAGGAAAATAGAGCAGACAATCTTAACCTTTTTACTTTGCGGCATCCTTATATTTAAATACCCGACCCACATTGTATTTTATACTTCATATAATCTGATAAAGTAATACAATAATATATGAAATTAAATTTGGTGAACTAGCCATGATTGGGACATTCAACTCATTATCTAAAGGGATAGGAAAGTCATAATTAAAGTGCCATAATAGTTGAAAAATGACATGCTCTAATTAATTACTGCATGCAATTTTAAGACGGTCGACCCTGCACTACTGTGTTTTTAACCGCCGCAAAGGAAATTGGATCACCAGCGGTTTCCGCTCGGGACCAGCAGTGCTGTATGTAATTTTAAGACCCCTATACTACTGTGTTTTTAACCTCAGCGTTAAAAAGGAGTAGACCTGATTCTTTTTAATGTGCTTTAGGCAGTTGTTTTTATGTCCCTTTAAAGGGGCGTGATACTCAAAAATTTTCTTTTGTGATTCAGAGCATGCCGTTTTAAACAATTTTCAGATTTAACTTTCATTATCTATTTTGCTTTGTACTATTGGTATCAGGAGCTCAGGAGCAGCAATGCACTACTGGGAGCTAGCTACTGATTGGTGACTGCCTCTATATGCCTCTTGTCACTGGCTCACCAGATGTGCGCAACTAGCTCACAGTAGTGCATTGTTTCTCCTTGAACAAAGAATACCAATAGACTGAAGCAAATTTGATAATAGAAATAAATGTAACAGTTGTTTAAAATTGTATGTCCTAGTAGAACCATGAAAGAAAATGATGGGGTTTCATGTCCCTTTAAGACTGGATATTGGATCACATTTTAACCACCTTTGTACTTTATTTGTACTAAAACTGAATTTCCTTACTGTTTGCTTCTGTCACCTTTTCTTTAGTGTGTCTGCTACCCGTTTGGTTTGGTCTGAATACAGATTTTGCACCGTGTCTGTCCCTGCCAGTATTTCTGCAGGATGGCTGGTAATTTTAAGCCCCAGATCAATACAGATACATGTAGATAACAGACATTTCTCCTTGTTCTTTGCTTAGTGTATTTGATTAAATGATTAATTAAAATCTGCTTTAACCCCCAAGTGAGTTATGCGAATATATGCTAATTAGCATGGCCACTATTTTTTCCACGATAGGTGGCAGCCATAGTCCAACCAGATCCAAATTAATTTAGCTTCAGAATGAAGTCAAATTTTCTTATGATCTTTCTCCTTATTTAAAGGGACAGTCTACTCCAGAATTTTTATTGTTTAAAAAGATAGATAATCCCTTTATTACCCATTCCCCAGTTTTGCATAACCACCATGGTTATATTAATATACTTTTTACCTCTGTGATTACCTTGTATCTAAGCCTCTGCAGACTGCCCCCTTATTCCAGTTCTTTTGACAGACTTGCATTTTAGCCAATCAGTGCTGACTCATAAATAACTCCACGGGAGTGAGCACAATGTTATCTAAATGACACGCATGAATTAGCAGCGTCTGTCAAAAAAGTTAAAAATGCACTGAGATAAGCAGCGGCCTTTAACGGCTTAGAAATTTGCGTATGAGCCTACCTAGGTTTAGCTTTCCGCAAAGAATACCAAGAGAACAAAGCAAATTTGATGATAAAAGTAAATTGGAAAGTTGTTTAGAATTTCATGCCCTATCAGAATCGTGAAATTGTAATTTTGACCAGACTGTCCCTTTTAAGTATGATTTACATTTGAATTGAAGAGATAAGCAGGTAATCATTTACATTGCTAAGCTATTGCTTTCCTTCAAATTATATTAGATCTCAATTTTAAGATTGTTGTTCTGTCTTAACAAACTAAAGAAAATCCCCTATTCATGCAAGTATCTGCCTGACTTTAAATGGAAATTTACAGAACTGAAAAAAACAGCCTTCGTAGATAGAAAATATCTGCTGGGGGAATGTACAGGTATAGCAGGGTGCTATGACTAATTTACAAAGAAAAAGTAACCGCACATTGTTTTATATGTATGGTATTTTAGACCAATCTTCAGTGCGTGAGAATTCATGTACTTGGGTATGGATGAACATAGACACACGTTTGCTTCCCTTGAGTTGCTATAGATTGCCTAGGAGGAGGGGGAGGCGATGCATACACAAGTACAGGGCAACAGCTTATTTTCCCACCCCTCCTCCTGCTATCTGCAAACTGGAAATTTCCACTGTATTTGTGTGTTAGCAGCAGCCAGCAGTAAGACAGGATTCTGATATTAAAAAAAAAAAAAAACAAGATATTACGGTTTGAGAGTATTAGAACTTTGTAACGGTAAACACATTTCAAGGCTCCAAATCTTAAAGGAATCCAATTTCCCATAAGCAGAGAGAATAAACAAGATAATGACAATACCTTGTCATAGCTAATAAATGTTACAAAAGATGTTATGTTATCTCCTGTTCTTTCAATGGTGAAAAGCTACTGTCTTGCAGCGTCTTACTATTGCTACCTAGAGTTTAATTAAAAATAAGCAAATTAGGTTTAAAATAGGTCTTCTAGTTCCAAACATTTTCCTGATTTCTATGTAATACCGTAAACTGATAAACATGCAATAAAAACACATAGTAATGCAATAATAACACGTTCTTAAATGCATTTATTGCAAGAATCCTTAGTAACTATCTGTTTAGTCCTGCAAAGGGTTTAAACACATAATTAAAGTCTCCTGAGCATGACACCTCTGCTGTGTATGTATCAGCCTGCACAAGACCAGCTTCTGAGCACATCATTAAAGGGACATGAAACCTCTTTTGTTATTCAGATAGAGCATACAATTTCAACTTTCTAATTTACTTTTATTATTACATTGTCTTCCTTCTCTTGGAATCTTTTGTTGAAAAGCAGAAGCATACACTTAGGAGCTTGCAGTGTCTGGAGCACTATATAGCAGCAGTTTTGCATGGATGTTATCCATTTGCAAAAGCACTAGATGTCAGCACTATTTCCTGCCATATAGTACCTACCTAGGTATCTCTTTCACAAGGCATACCATGAAAACAAAGCAGATTTGATAACAGAAGTAAATTGCATAATTTTTAAAAATGGTTTGCTCTGTCTGAATCACAAAATAATTTTCTTCTTAAAACGGGGAGAGTCCACAGCTGCATTCATTACTTTTGGGAAATACAGAACCTGGCCACCAGAAGGAGGCAAAGACACCCCAGCCAAAGGCTTAAATACGTCCCCCACTTCCCTCATCCCCCCAGTCATTCTTTGCCTTTCGTCACAGGAGGTTGGCAGAGAAGTGTCTGAAGATTACAGAGTAGTCTCTTATGGAGGGTAGTACTCTTCGAGATGGGACGGGAGTTTTAAGTAGTCCTGTCAGCCACTCAGTGAGAGCATGGATAAAAGTTAGAGTCCGGAGATGCAGGGAGAGTCTTTCCGCGAAACCATCCCGACTCATATTAACAGCTCCATAAGCAATCAGCGTTGACGAGTTTTGCTGCCTGCTTTCTTCACTCAAGTCCATGTCAGAAGCAACGCTACTATCTGTCAAACTTGAAGGACCATGTTACTGTTTCACAGTATAGATTCCGGTAAGATCGTTTCATTTTCTTTTTCATTGTGAGAATGTAATGTAAATGATAGAAGACAGGGTCTCAGTGGGACTCCTTTATCTTTATGGAATCAAGGGTTAATATCTCCTGAGGGGGGTTATTGAGCAGTGGGGGACTTTAATCATGTCTGTTATGTGATTCTGTCTGCTTATGTGTAGAGATGTTGGGGCTCACAGCTATTATGGAACATACAAGTTTTTTCGAGCTGCACAGTTCTTGTGGACTGGCGCGCTTTTTTCTTTGACCAGCCTGTCTCACCTCGTGTCTGGATTCAGACTGGTGCGCCTGCGTGTCCTGCTGCGGCATGTGTTGGCTGCTTTGGAGGATACCAGTTATGATTCGTCAACAGATCCTCAGGCTTCTGAATCAGATGGCGAACAGCGCTAGACGAGTGGAGGGGTGAGATCCTACTCCTGGTCGTCTTGTTTTTGTGTGTCTAATCCTAGCTCTGAGCTCCTGAGGATTAGGGTATCTGACAGGCTAGTCCTGTTAGTGCTTCCATTCCTCTTTGGTGTTTACCTGCGGGTGCGGCCTACTTTGTTTTGATCCGGTTAGGATGTGTTTTATTTCTTTATTTTGGAGCTCGTGACTGTTGTAGATTTTTTCGTTTAGGAAAATTGTTTCTTCTCTGGGATTTTGATGCTAGCGATTTTATGGTCGCAATAGATGTTACTTCCGGCGGAAGTCCCCCCCAAAAAAAATAAAAAAAATATACAGTATATATTTTAAGAGACAATGTTTAAGCCCCAGAGCTTATTTGTCTGTTGTTTGTCTGTTTGTTTAGTCTAGTCCTGCTAGGGTTTTGAACTTTCAGTTGGCCCTTGAACAGTTCGGTTGTACCCTGGACATCAGGCTGGTCCTGGTTGGGTACTAGTTCACTCTGTTCTTTTGAGGTTTATATCAGACATGTTGTATCCTTGACAACAGGCTGGTCCGGTTTGGGTACTACGTTTGCTTATTTCTTTTTAAGAGGTTGTTTTCTTGTTACTACCTTAGGAAAGCTATTAGAGAGTTTTCTTCACAGATGATATAGCCAAGTTATTTATGTGCATGGCTTATATAGTAATGGTTCTAGGTCTTAGTACCTGTTAATTCACATAATATGGTAATTCTGGCTTGCTCTCTGCTCTTTAACCTAACACCCCCCCCCCCCCAAAAAAAAAAAAAAAAAAAAAAAACAACAAAAAAAAAACTACAAGGATAAAATAAAAAAAAGTTTAACCTATTGTTGCTAAAGGAAAAACTTCCATGTAAGGTGATGCATTCATTTTCTCAGCTGTACTTGTATGTGGAGCACAATGTTTAAAGAGACCCAACAGTTTAAAAAAACAAAAAGAGAGAAATATTTTTAAATTATTGCACTCGCTAATGTATATTAATAGTTTTCGAAGTGATTAAAGTATCTACTTTTGAACCTATGGTTCAGATTGTACTTACCACGTTCCGCCATCTGGCCACCTCTCATTAGTCTCCTTGCTGTTGGAAGAGCAGTCATTATAGTTGGTTCAGTGTAATGGTTATTTTTAAAAAAAATTATAGTTGAAATCAGCCTTGATATGCTCAAGAACAGCAATGTTCTACTGATTGTGGCCGCATAGATGTGCCTCTTCTCATTGGCTCACCTAATGTGTTCAGCTAGCTCCCTGGAGGACATTGCTACTCCATTAACAAAAAATAGCAAAAGAATGAAGCAGATTTGATAATAGAAGTAAAATGGAAAATTGTTTAAAATGGTATCCTCTATCTGAATCATGAAACAAAATTTAGCGTTTCATGTCCCTTTAAGAGAATTTTCCAGTTTAAACTCGTTTTAATGTATGTTATTGCTATTCAGTAGTATTATTGTCCTTCGCCAGTTAAGCTCCCTAGTGACGTGCTTTTGCTTCATGCAAACCTAGCTAACTGCTCTAATTTGCCCTTAGTACCATTTAGTCATCCACAACAGATTATTGCGTAACCCATCTGAACTACCAATGTTTTTGTGTAAAGCAGAGAACTCTGGGTAAGGATAAGTAAATTAGCTACACAGTGCTTCATGTTTTTTGCTCCAAACATCAGTTTACAAACAAATATTCTCTTATGTTGTGCTACTCTAGGCAGCTTTAAGGTGTAGCTGGGATTAAAGAGTACAATCATTTTTGCCTCACTAGGCGTTATCAACACATGATAGATTCTAGATTGCTGCTTAGTGAAGCTAGTATAAGGCATCCAAACTAGTCTGCATTTAAGTTATGTTGAGTAATAATAGATGAGCTACACATACCACATGCAACTATAATCTCAAAGGATTAAAAAAAAAATTCTTACTCTATTAGTCATAAGAGATCTAACCGTATTAAAAGTAAATTATTAATGAGACAAGTTGTATTATTTTTTTTTATACATGTCATGAGAGTCCACAGTCCATTACTCCTGGGAATTACTGTTCCTTACCACTAGTAGGAGGCAAAGATTCTCAAACCCCAAGACCCCTATAAAGCCCCTCACACATACCTCAGTCTTTACTTTGCCTCCGCTGGAGGTGGTCAAAGGATTCCAGTACAAGTCAGTCTCTACCGTGATCCCTGGATCATCAGTTTATTACTCAGGGGGCTTCTTTTGCTTTTCCTACAGATGCAAGTCCCTCAGGTTGGGGAGCGGTTTGGGGGTCTCTGAGAGCACCGGGAGTTTGGGATCCTCGGGAGGTCAGGTTACCAATAAATGTTCTAGAACTATGTGCTATTTTCAGGGCTCTTCATGCTTGACCTCTAAGGGAAGTATCTCGAATTCTCTTATGGACAGAAACCAATTATTGTCTAGTCTCTGTTATTCATATTCTAGAAGTAAACAACTTAGAAGCAGATTTGAATTGTTGATCTTTGGGGTCTCCGAGAGAGATATCTGATGTCTTCCTGTTTGAACTACAGACTTTCCAGGTACTTTGAAATGTCCAGGGACCCTCAAGCAGAGTTTGTGGATGCTCTAGTAACTCCATGGTCATTTCAGCTTGCGTATCTGTTTCTTCCTCTGGTACTTCTACCCAGAGTGATCTCCAAGATAACCCTAGAGAAATAATCAGGAATCCTGATTGCTCCATCCTGGCCTCAGGTATGCAGATCTGGTTCAGATGTCCAGCTGCTCTCCTTGGCCTCTTCCTCTAAGGTCAGACCTTCTGACTCATGGGTCATTTTTACATCCAGATTTCAAGTCTCTAAGCTTGATGGCATGGAAATTGAACAGTTATTCCTTAGATATAGAGGTTTCTCTGACTCAGTGATAGAAACCTTAATTCTGGCCTGTAACTAGGAACATTTATCATAAGGTCTGGAAGGCCTTTCTTTCTTGGTGTATGGTTCACAGTTTTTCCTGGAGTTCTTTCAGAATTACTAGGATTCTGCAGTTTTTACAGGGTGGTCTGGATAAGGGCAGATTTCTGTCCTTTAAGTGTTGTTTCATAGGAAGATTGATAAGCTTCCTGATATTCATGGTTTTGTTCAGGCTTTAGTTCGTATTAAACCTGTAATTAAGCTGATTTCTCCTCCATCTAATCTTAACTTGGTTAAGGGTTTTGCAGTCTTCTCATTTTGAACATATGCATAAGGTGGATTTTAAGCTTCTTTCTTGGAAGGTTTTCTTCCTTTTGACCATCTCTTCTGCTAGAAGAGTTTCTGAGTTATCTGCTCTTCCCTGTGATCCTCCTTATCTTATTTTTTATCTGGATAAGGTAGTTTTATGGACTACTTTTGACTTCTTACCTAAGGTTGTTCAGTTAACTTTAGCAGAGAGATTGTTGTCTCTTTTTTATGTCCTGATCCTAAGAATTCTTCAGAGCACAATCTGGATATTGTTAGGACATTGAAATATTATATATTACTAAGAACTTAAGACACACTTCTAGTTTCTTCATTCACTTTTCTGGTTTTAGATAAGGACAGACAGTTTCCACTGTTTCTTTGACTTCTTGGTTGACACTTTTGATTCATAGGGCTTACTTGGAGACGGGTAAGCCTCCTCCGCAACAGATTACTGCTCTTTCTATTAGGTCAGTTGCCATTTCTTAGGCTTTCAAGAACGAGGCTTCAGTTGACAAGATTTTCACGGCAGCTACTTGGTCATCATTGCATACTTTTACAAAATTCTACCATTTTGATGTTTTTTGGTAGTAAGGACCTTCAGGCAGTTGCCTCAGCTTGATTTTTTGTTGCCTGGTTGATTTATTTGTTTAAGGGTATTCAAATAATTTTTTTTGTGGTTGTGGATTTAATTTTTCAGTGAAAAAGTGATTTTTTTTTTAAATACCTCCATTTGTTATTTCTCGTGGACTCCATGGCTTGAGTAGTCGTTTCAAGGAGTAATGGATTGTGGACTGTCACCACATGTATGAAAGAAAACATAATGTTTGCTTACCTGATAAATGAATTTCTTTCATGGTGGTGAGAGTCCATGAGACCCGAACCCTTTTTGGGTTTAGAATTTCTTTAGCATATCTTTTTCCCTGCTCGTTTATGGCTCTTATTCCTTTTTCTTACATCACTATGCTTGGCTATACGTTAGACTGAGGTATATGTGAGGTGGGAGGGGTTTTATAGGGCTCTTGGAGTGGGGGAATCTTTGTCTCCTCCTAGTAGTAAGGAAAGGTAATTGCCAGGAGTAATGGATCGTAGACTCTCACCACCATGAAAGAAATTAATTTATCAGGTAAGCATAAATTATGTTTTTTTTTTCCATCTATTAGGGATATGAAACCCAATTATATTTTTTTTATGATTTTAAACATCTTTCTAAATTACTCCTATTATCTAATTTGTTTTTGATACCTAGGTAGACTCAGGAGCTGCTGATTGGGAGGCGATGCATACACAAGTACAGGGCAACAGCTTATTTTCCCACCCCTCCTCCTGCTATCTGCAAACTGGAAATTTCCACTGTATTTGTGTGTTAGCAGCAGCCAGCAGTAAGACAGGATTCTGATATTAAAAAAAAAAAAAAACAAGATATTACGGTTTGAGAGTATTAGAACTTTGTAACGGTAAACACATTTCAAGGCTCCAAATCTTAAAGGAATCCAATTTCCCATAAGCAGAGAGAATAAACAAGATAATGACAATACCTTGTCATAGCTAATAAATGTTACAAAAGATGTTATGTTATCTCCTGTTCTTTCAATGGTGAAAAGCTACTGTCTTGCAGCGTCTTACTATTGCTACCTAGAGTTTAATTAAAAATAAGCAAATTAGGTTTAAAATAGGTCTTCTAGTTCCAAACATTTTCCTGATTTCTATGTAATACCGTAAACTGATAAACATGCAATAAAAACACATAGTAATGCAATAATAACACGTTCTTAAATGCATTTATTGCAAGAATCCTTAGTAACTATCTTTTTAGTCCTGCAAAGGGTTTAAACACATAATTAAAGTCTCCTGAGCATGACACCTCTGCTGTGTATGTATCAGCCTGCACAAGACCAGCTTCTGAGCACATCATTAAAGGGACATGAAACCTCTTTTGTTATTCAGATAGAGCATACAATTTCAACTTTCTAATTTACTTTTATTATTACATTGTCTTCCTTCTCTTGGAATCTTTTGTTGAAAAGCAGAAGCATACACTTAGGAGCTTGCAGTGTCTGGAGCACTATATAGCAGCAGTTTTGCATGGATGTTATCCATTTGCAAAAGCACTAGATGTCAGCACTATTTCCTGCCATATAGTACCTACCTAGGTATCTCTTTCACAAGGAATACCATGAAAACAAAGCAGATTTGATAACAGAAGTAAATTGCATAATTTTTAAAAATGGTTTGCTCTGTCTGAATCACAAAATAATTTTCTTCTTAAACGGGGAGAGTCCACAGCTGCATTCATTACTTTTGGGAAATACAGAACCTGGCCACCAGAAGGAGGCAAAGACACCCCAGCCAAAGGCTTAAATACGTCCCCCACTTCCCTCATCCCCCCAGTCATTCTTTGCCTTTCGTCACAGGAGGTTGGCAGAGAAGTGTCTGAAGATTACAGAGTAGTCTCTTATGGAGGGTAGTACTCTTCGAGATGGGACGGGAGTTTTAAGTAGTCCTGTCAGCCACTCAGTGAGAGCATGGATGAAAGTTAGAGTCCGGAGATGCAGGGAGAGTCTTTCCGCGAAACCATCCCGACTCATATTAACAGCTCCATAAGCAATCAGCGTTGACGAGTTTTGCTGCCTGCTTTCTTCACTCAAGTCCATGTCAGAAGCAACGCTACTATCTGTCAAACTTGAAGGACCATGTTACTGTTTCACAGTATAGATTCCGGTAAGATTGTTTCATTTTCTTTTTCATTGTGAGAATGTAATGTAAATGATAGAAGACAGGGTCTCAGTGGGACTCCTTTATCTTTATGGAATCAAGGGTTAATATCTCCTGAGGGGGGTTATTGAGCAGTGGGGGACTTTAATCATGTCTGTTATGTGATTCTGTCTGCTTATGTGTAGAGATGTTGGGGCTCACAGCTATTATGGAACATACAAGTTTTTTCGAGCTGCACAGTTCTTGTGGACTGGCGCGCTTTTTTCTTTGACCAGCCTGTCTCACCTCGTGTCTGGATTCAGACTGGTGCGCCTGCGTGTCCTGCTGCGGCATGTGTTGGCTGCTTTGGAGGATACCAGTTATGATTCGTCAACAGATCCTCAGGCTTCTGAATCAGATGGCGAACAGCGCTAGACGAGTGGAGGGGTGAGATCCTACTCCTGGTCGTCTTATTTTTGTGTGTTCTACCTCCTAGCTCTGAGCTCCTGAGGATTAGGGTATCTGACAGGCTAGTCCTGTTAGTGCTTCCATTCCTCTTTGGTGTTTACCTGCGGGTGCGGGCCATCCCTACTTTGTTTTGATCCCGGTAGGATTGTGTTTTATTTCTTTATTTTGGAGCTCGTGACTGTTGTAGATTTTTTACGTTTAGGAAAATTGTTTCTTCTCTGGGATTTTGATGCTAGCGATTTTATGGTCGCATAGATGTTACTTCCGGCGGAAGGTCTCCCCCCCCCCAAAAATAAAAAAAATATACAGTATATATTTTAAGAGACAATGTTTAAGCCCCAGAGCTTATTTGTCAGTTGTTTGTCTGTTTGTTTAGTCTAGTTCCTGCTAGGGTTTTGAACTTTCAGTTGGCCCTTGAACAGTTCGGTTGTACCTGGACATCAGGCTGGTCCTGGTTGAGGTACTAGTTCACTCTGCTTCTTTTGCGGTTTATATCAGACATGTTGTATCCTTGACCAACAGGCTGGTACGGTTGGGTACTACGTTTGCTTATTTCTTTTTAGAGGTTTGTTTTCTTGGTTAACTACCCTTAGGAAGCCTATTAGAGAGTTTTCTTCACAGATGATACTAGCCAAGTCTATTTATGTGCACTTGCTTATATAGTATGGTTCTAGGTCTTAGTACCTGTTAATTCACATAATATGATAATTATGGCATTGCTCTCTGCTCTTTAACCTAACACCCCCCCCCCCCCCCCAAAAAAAAAAAAAAAAAAAAAACAACAACAAAAACTACAAGGAATAAAATAAAAAAAGTTTAACTATTGTTGACTAAAGGAAAAAACTTCCCATGTAAGGTGATGCATTAATTTTCTCAGCTGTACTTGTATGCTGGAGCACAATGTTTAAAGAGATCCCAACAGTTTAAAAAACAAAAGAGAGAAACTATTTTTAAATTATTGCACTCCGCTAATGTATATTAATAGTTTTCAGAAGTGATTAAAGTATCTACTTTTGAACCTATGGTTCAGATTGTACTTACCACGTTCGCCCATCCTGGCCACCTCTCATTAGTCTCCTTGCTGTTGAAGAGCAGTCATTATAGTTGGTTCAGTGTAATGGTTATTTTTCTAAAAAAAATTATAGTTGAAATCAGCCTTGATATGCTCAAGAACAGCAATGTTCTACTGATTGTGGCCGCCATAGATGTGCTCTTCTCATTGGCTCACCTAATGTGTTCAGCTAAGCTCCCTGGAGGACATTGCTATCCATTAACAAAGAATAGCAAAGAATGAAGCAGATTTGATAATAGAAGTAAACTGGAAAATTGTTTAAAATGGTATCCTCTATCTGAATATGAAACAAAATTTAGCGTTTTCATGTCCCTTTAAGAGAATTTTCAGTTTTAACTCGTTTTAATGTATGTTATTGCTATTCAAGAGTATTATTGTCCTTGCCCCAGTTAAGCTCCCTAGTGACGTGCTTTTGCTTCATGCCAAACCTAGCTAACTGCTCTAATTTGCCTTAGTACCCATTTAGTCATCCACAACAGATTATTGCGTAACCCATCTGACACTACCAATGTTTTTGTGTAAAGCAGAGAACTCTGGGTTAAGGATAAGTAAACTTAGCTACACAGTGTGCCTTCATGTTTTTTTGCTCCAAACATCAGTTTACAAACAAATATTCTCTTATGTTGTGCTACTCTAGGCAGGCTTTAAGGTGTAGCTGGGATTAAAGAGTACAATCATTTTTTGCCTCCACTAGGCGTTATCAACACATGATAGATTCTAGATTGCTGCTTAGTGAAGCTTAGTATAAGGCATCCAAACTAGTCTGCATTTAAGTTATGTTGAGTTAATAATAGATGAGCTACACATAACCACATGCAACTATAATCTCAAAGATTAAAAAAAAAATTCTTACTCTATTAGTCATAAGAGATCTAACCGTAATTTAAAGTAAATTATTATGAGACAAGTTGTATTATTTTTTTTTATACATGTCATGAGAGTCCCCACAGTCATTAACTCCTGGGGAATTACTGTTCCTTAACCCACTAGTAGGAGGCAAAGATTCTCAAACCCCAAGACCCCTATAAAGCCCCTCCACCCACCATACCCTCAGTCTTTACTTTGCCTCCGCTGGAGGTGGTCAAAGGATTCCCAGTACAACGTCAGTCTCTACCGCTGATCCCTTGGATCATCAGTTTATTACTCGGGGGGCTTCTTTTGCTTTTCCTACAGATGCAAGTCCCTCAGGTTGGGGATGCGGTTTGGGGGTCTCTGAGAGCACCGGGAGTTTGGGATCCTCGGGAGGTCAGGTTACCAATAAATGTTCTAGAAACTATGTGCTATTTTCAGGGCTCTTCATGCTTGACCTCTGAGGGGAAGTATCTCGAATTCTCTTATGGACAGAAACCAATTATTGTCTAGTCTCCTGTTATTCATATTCTAGAAGTAAACACACTTAGAAAGCAGATTTTTGAATTGTGATCTTTGGGGTCTCATGAGAGGAGATATCTGATGTCATCCTGTTTTGAACTACCAGACTTTCCAGGTACTTTGAAATGTCCAGTGGACCTCAAGCAGCAAGTTTGGTGGATGCTCTAGTGAACTCCTGGTCATTTCAGCTTGAGATATCTGTTTCTTCCTCTGGTACTTCTAACCAGAGTGATCTCAAGATAACCCTAGAGAAATAATACAGGAATCTCGATTGGCTCCATCCTGGGCTCAGGTATAGCAGATCAGGTTCGATGTCCAGCTGATACAGCCTTGGCCTCTTCCATCTACAGGTTCCGACCTTCTGACTCATGGGTCATTTTTCACTCCAGATTTCAAGTCTCTAAGCTTGATGGCATGGAAATTGAACAGTTATTCCTTAGATATAGGAGGTTTCTCTGACTCAGTGATAGAAACCTTAATTCTGGCCTGTAACTAGGAACATTTATCATAAGATCTGGAAGGCCTTTCTTTCTTGGTGTATGGTTCACAGTTTTTCCTGGAGTTCTTCAGAATTACTAGGCATTCTGCAGTTTTTACAGGGTGGTCTGGATAAGGCAGATTTCTGTCCTTTAAGTGTTGTTTCATAGGAAGATTGATAAGCTTCCTGATATTCATGGTTTTGTTCAGGCTTTAGTTCGTATTAAACCTGTAATTAAGGCTGATTTCTCCTCCATCTAATCTTAACTTGGTTAAGGGTTTTGCAGTCTTCTCATTTTGAACATATGCATAAGGTGGATTTTAAGCTTCTTTCTTGGAAGGTTTTCTTCCTTTTGACCATCTCTTCTGCTAGAAGAGTTTCTGAGTTATCTGCTCTTCCCTGTGATCCTCCTTATCTTATTTTTTATCTGGATAAGGTAGTTTATGGACTACTTTTGACTTCTTACCTAAGGTTGTTCAGTTAACTTTAGCAGAGAGATTGTTGTCTCTTTTTTATGTCCTGATCCTAAGAATCTTCAGAGACATTGGATATTGTTAGGACATTTGAAATATTATATATTAACTAAGAACTTAAGACACACTTCTAGTTTCTTCATTCACTTTTCTGGTTTTAGATAAGGACAGACAGTTTCCACTGTTTCTTTGACTTCCTTGGTTGACACTTTTGATTCATAGGGCTTACTTGGAGACGGGTAAGCCTCCTCCGCAACAGATTACTGCTCTTTCTATTAGGTCAGTTGCCATTTCTTAGGCTTTCAAGAACGAGGGCTTCAGTTGACAAGATTTTCACGGCAGCTACTTGGTCATCATTGCATACTTTTACAAAATTCTACCATTTTGATGTTTTTTGGTAGTAAGGACCTTCAGGCAGTTGCCTCAGCTTGATTCTTTTGTTGCCTGGTTGATTTTGTTTGTTTAAGGGTATTCAAATAATTTTTTTTTGTGGTTGTGGATTTAATTTTTCAGTGAAAAAGTGATTTTTTTTTTAAATACCTCCATTTGTTATTTCTCGTGGACTCCATGGGCTTGAGTAGTCGTTTCAAGGAGTAATGGATTGTGACTGTCACCACATGTATGAAAGAAAACATAATGTTTGCTTACCTGATAAATGAATTTCTTTCATGGTGGTGAGAGTCCATGAGACCCGAACCCTTTTTGGGTTTAGAATTTCTTTAGCATATCTTTTTCCCTGCTCGGTTATGGCTCTTATTCCTTTTTCTTACATCACTATGCTTGGCTATACGTTAGACTGAGGTATATGTGAGGTGGGAGGGGTTTTATAGGGCTCTTGGAGTGGGGGAATCTTTGTCTCCTCCTAGTAGTAAGGAAAGGTAATTGCCAGGAGTAATGGATCGTAGACTCTCACCACCATGAAGAAATTAATTTATCAGGTAAGCATAATTATGTTTTTTTTTTCCATCTATTAGGGATATGAAACCCAATTATATTTTTTTTATGATTTTAAAACATCTTTCTAATTTACTCCTATTATTCTAATTTGTTTTTGATACCTAGGTAGACTCAGGAGCTGCTGATTGGTGGCTGCACATAAATGTCTTATGTTATTGGCTCACCCATTGCATTCAGCTAGTTCCCCAGCAGTGCATTGCTGCCTTCTTCAACAAAAGATAAGATAATGAATCAAATTAAATAATAGAAGTAAATTGGAAGTTGTTTAAAATTGTATTCTCTGTCTAAATCATGAAATAAACATTTTGTGTTTTATGTATTTTTAAAACATTTTTTAATAAAAATTTAGAAACACAGCAAGTGCCCTCTGTGGGTTTTATGGGGATTTTATCTGTGCATTTTATTGTTTTGTCATTACTGATCAAAAATTATTGTTGTTTTTTTAGGTACTTTTTGGTGAAACTTTTATGCACCTCCTACGATAATCCCGAATATGTTGGATCACTTGGGTCGTGATGTGGATGTAATAAGACCTACTATTCTGAAACAAGAACCAAAGCAAATTGAAAAGCCTTGTCTAGGAATCCTTCCAGTTAACAATGAGGCAAAATTTACTGGCAGGAAAAAATGATGCCCTATTATTCATTGCAGATGTTATACTGTCCCCTGTGTATGTCTAGTATTTTATATCTAATAAAAGAACTGCACTGTAATAAACTTGAAAAAAATGTGGGGGGGGGGGGGGGGGGGTCGGTTCAATAGCAAAAAGATTTGTACATTTTTAGGATGTATAATTTGTTTCTATGCAGTTCCTTCTCTCTTGCAAACATCTTGACTCTAATAAATCGACATGTATTTTGCATTTATTAGTTATGTATATAAAATGAGAAAGAAAATAATAAAAAAAAAAACAATGCAATAGCAGTTACTTTAATTTCAATTGAGAATTAGATTATTTTCTGTCAAATTTCAATCCGTTCCATTCTCCATCTCCCATACTCATGTGACAGCCACCAGCCAATCACAAAAACACATATCTTTTGCACATGTTTAGTAGGAGCTACTTCCCCAGAAAGTGTGTATGTAAAAAGTAAAGACACATTTTGATAATGAAAGTAAATTGGAAAGTTTTTTTTTTTTTTTAATTGTATGCACAATCAGAATGGTTTAATTTTGACTTTAGTATCCATTGTTTAGCCTTGAAAATAATGCAGTAATAAAATGATTTAATACATTACAGTGTTGTATAATTGTTTATATGCTTATATGCAGATCAAGTCCTGAATAAAGGCTATGGGTGAGATTACATATGCAGCGCAGGCTTCAGCGTAACTGCTGAAACCCGCTCCGCCCTTAATTTCACCTCGCACATCGGGGTATCACATATAAGGCGCAGGCAGTTCATAAAGTGCCGTAATTCGGATAAACTAGCAATGTCCAGAAATGAGCGTAAATACATATTTCTGGATTCGCCAGTGACTTACGGGACTTTAGAAACTGCTAGAAAATAAAAAAAGTCAAATCTGTAAAAATCTAACCAGCCTCCCAAAAATCAACCAGACACGTATTAACCCCTATATCCGCCATCAAACCCACATCGGAACTAATAATAAAAGTATTAACCCCTAAACCGGACAACCCCCCCCCACAACGCAATATGCTTATTTTAAATTAACCCCTAATCCGCCATTCACCACATCGCAATCTACCTAATAACAGTATTAACCCCTAAATCCTCCAACCCCAACATAGCAAACTACCTAATAAACGTATTAACCCCTAATCCGCCATTCACCCACATCGCAAAGTCCCTACTAAAACTATTAACCCCTAATCTGCGATTAACCCATTTCGCAAAGTACCTATTAAAACTATTAACCCCTAATCCGCCATTAACCCACATCGCAGCAAATCTTTATAAATCTATTAACCCTAATCCGCCAAGGCCACACAACCCTAATACATCTATTAACCCCTAAACCGGCCAAAACCCACACAACGCAAATAACTGATTCAATTACTAAGCCCCCTAACCTAACACCCCCTAAAATAACCCCAATTACCTAAATTAAAAATACTAAATTACAAACAATTAAAATAAAAAGCGAACATTACATAAAATAATAAACCAAATTATTGAAAATAAAAATGAAAATAAAAAAGCCGCACAAAAATAAAAACACCCTCTAATCTAATGCTAAACTACAAATAACCCTTAAAAAGGGCCTTTTGTAGGGCATTGCCCTAAGTTAAACAGCTCTTTTACCTTAAAAAATACTAAGTCCCCCCTCTATCAGTAAAACACCCCACCCACCAAACCCCCAAATATAAAAACCTAACACTAAAAATCCTTAATTACCCATTGCCCCAAAGGGGCATTTGTATGGGCATTGCCCTTAAAAGGGGATTCAGCTCTTTTTCAAAGGCCCAATAAAACCCTAATCTAAAAAAAAAACAAAACCCCAAAATTAAAAAAAAAGCCTAAGTCCAACCCCCCAGATAGGTACTCACGGTTCCTGAAGTCCGGCGCTGAAGTCTTCTTCCAAGCGGCGATATCTTCTATCTTCTCGCAGGAACAAGCCGGAGCAGAGGGCGGAACTGAAGACCGAGCGACCGCAGAGCCATAGAGCGTGGAGATCCTTTTTTGTACGATCACCGCCACACACGGAGGATTGAATTCAAGGTACACATTTAAATATGGGGTACCTTGATTTTTTATTGGCTGATTTGAGTCTTCAAATTCAAATCAGCCAATAGCATGAGAGCTACTGAAATCCTATTGGCTGTTCAAATCCGCTTTCGGCTTGTTCCTGGAAGAAGATTGAAGATATCGCTGCTTGGAAGACTTCAGCACCAGACTTCAGGAAACCGTGAGTACCTATCTGGGTGTTAGATTTAGGCTTTTTTTTATTTAAGATTAGGGTTTAAATGGGCCTTTGAAAAAGAGCGGAATGCCCTTTTAAGGGCAATGCCCATACAAATGCCCCTTTAGGGGCAATGGGTAGTTTAGGATTTTTTAGTGTTAGTTTTTTTTATTTTGGTGGGTGGGGGGGTTTTACTGTTAGAGGGGGGACTTAGTATTTTTTAAGGTAAAAGAGGTGTTTAACTTAGGGCAATGCTCTACAAAATGCCCTATTAAGGGACTATTGGCAGTTTATCATTAGATTAGGGGGTGTTTTTTATTTTGGGGGGGCTTTTTTATTTTCATTGGGATTAGGTTTATTTTTGATAATTTGGTTTATTATTTTATGTAATGTTATAATTTTTTATTTTTTGTAATCTTAGTTTAATTTAGTCTTAGTTTTTTTTTTTTTTTTAAGTAATGTTAGCTTTTTTATTTTTAATTGTTTGTAACTTATTATTTTTTAATTTAGGTAATTGGGGTTAATTTAGGGGTTATTGGGTTAGGGGGTGTTAGGTTAGTGGGCTAGTAATTTAGTTATTTGCGTTGTGTGGGTTTGGCTGATTAGGGGTTAATAGGTTAATTAAGTTTATTGCATTGGTGGGGGATGGCGGTTTAGGGTTTATAGTTTTAATAGGTACTTTGTGATATGAGTGAATGGGCCGATTAGAGGTTAATAGTTTATTAAGGTATATTGCATTGTGGGGTGATGGCGGTTTAGTGGTTTATAGGTTAATTAGATGTTTTGGGTTTGGCGGATTAGGGGTTAATATAGTTTATTAGTAATTGCGGTGGGGGGATGATGGTTTACAGTTAGATAGATATTGCACATGTGTTAGGTGTTAGTTACTATTTTCAGGGGGTTATGGTCTTGCTGCGCCTGCCTATGTGTGGCGAGGTGAAAATCGAGTAAAATTTCTACATTTTCGCCGCGTAAGTCCTTGCACTGAATGTGTGATAACAATTTGCAACGTGGTTCTATGTTGGCTTATAGGAGTAAAAATTTTGGGCGACGGGGTGAAATATATATGCACTGCATTTCTATGCTCCCCTGTATATGTGATACCAAAACCGTTGTAAAAACCGGCGTTTTAATCTTGCCCCATATGCGTATGCTGCTCCTGTTCTCTAGAGAGGCAATGCATTGTCACTTCTGAACACACTTTATATATGTGTCATAATAATCCTATATAATAAAAGGCCAAGTGTGTTTGTCCGAAGCTGTCATGCGCAGTAGAGGACAGCACGAGGACAAACACACCTGGCCTTTGAGTCCCTATCTGATCTGCGGCAGAAGTGGGCGGGGGGGCGTGGCTGACATGAAGGGGGCGTGACAGCGTCAATTGCCGCGAAGGGGGCGTGGTCGGGCGCGCGATAGAAGAGATCGAGAGAGGGGAGAGAGAGCTCAAAAGAGAGGGGGGAGAGAGACAGCAAAAGATAGAGGGGGAGAGACAGCAAAAGAGAGAGGGCGAGAGACAGCAAAAGAGAGGGGAGAGAGACAGCAAAAGAGAGGGGGGAGAGAGACCGCAAAAGAGAGGGGAAGAGAGACAGCAAAAGAGAGGGAGGAGAGAGACGGCAAAAGAGAGAGGGGGGAGAGAGACAGCAAAAGAGAGGGGGGAGAGAGACAGCAAAGAGAGGGGGAAGAGAGACAGCAAAAGAGAGGAGGGAGAGAGACAGCAAAAGAGAGAGGGGGGAGAGAGACAGCAAAAAAGAGGGGGGAGACAGCAAAAGAGAGGGGGAGAGAGACAGCAAAAGAGAGGGGGGAGAGAGACAGCAAAAGAGAGGGGGGAGAGAGCGCAAAAGAGATGGGTGAGAGAGAACGCAAGAAGAGGGGGAAGAGAGAGCGCAAAAGAGGGGGGAGAGAGAGTGCAAAAGAGGGGAGAGAGAGCACGAAAGAGGGGGGGAGAAGCGCAAAAGAGAGGGGGGGAGAGAGCGCGCAAAAGAGGGGGAGAGAGCGCAAAAGATGGGGGGGAGCGCAAAAGAGATGGGGGGAGAGAGAGCACAAAAGAGATGGGGGAGAGAGAGGAGGGGCAAAAGAGGGGGGAGAGAGAGAGTGCAAAAGAGGGGAGAGAGAGCACGAAAGAGGGGGGAGAGAGCGCAAAAGAGAGGGGGGAGAGAGCGCGCAAAAGAGGGGGAGAGAGCGCAAAAGAGGGGGGGAGCGCAAAAGAGATGGGGGGAGAGAGAGCACAAAAGAGATGGGGGAGAGAGAGAGCGCAAAAGAGAGGGGGAGAGAGAGCGTAAAAAGAGAGGGGGAGAGAGAGCACAAAAGAGAGGGGGGAGAGAGCGCAAAAAGAGAGGGGGGGAGAGAGAGAGCACAAAAGAGAGGGGGAGAGAGCGCAAAAGAGATGGGGATAGAGAGAACGCAAAAGAGAGGAGGAGAGAGAGAGTGCAAAAGAGAAGGGTAGAGAAACGTAAAAGAGAGGGGGGAGAGAGAGAGCGCAAAAGAGATGGGGGGAGAGAGAACGCAAAAGAGAGGGAGAGTGCAAAAGAGAGGGGGAGGGACGTAAAAGAGAGGGGGGGAGAGAGAGCATAAAAGAGAGGGGGAGAAAGAGCGCAAAAGAGAGGGGGGACAGAGAGTGCAAAAGAGAGGGGTAGAGAGCGCAAAAAAGGGGGGGAGAGAGAGAGAGAGCAAAAGAGAGGGGGGAGGGTGAGAACGCAAGGGGTGGGACCACTGTACTGCAAAAAATGGCCTGTGTGAACGGGCTTTAGGACTAGTTGTCTAATAATGGAATACTATCATTAGATCATTATTATTACATTGTTATATCTTTGAATATCCACTATAAAGGGACATGAAACCCAAACATTTTCTTCTAT
The DNA here is from genome assembly GCF_027579735.1 of Bombina bombina. Classification (NCBI taxonomy): domain Eukaryota; kingdom Metazoa; phylum Chordata; class Amphibia; order Anura; family Bombinatoridae; genus Bombina; species Bombina bombina. Next base: position 109,998,514 of record NC_069501.1, on the reverse strand, counting down.
GATTCAGATAGAAAATAAAATTTTAAACAACTTTCCAATTTACTTCTATTATCTTATTTCCTTCATTCTCTTAGTATCCTTTGTTGACAGAGAAGCTATGCACTACTGGGAGCCAATAATATGAGGCATATATGTGCAGCCACCAATCAGCAGCTGCTAAGCCTACCTAGGTTCTCTTTTCAACAAGGATACCAAGAGAACAAAACAAATTAGATAATAGAAGTAAATTAGAAAGTTGTTTAAAAATCACCTGTTCTATCTGACCCATGAAAGAAAAATATTGGGTTTCATGTCCCTTTTGATGCTTCTTTGTAATGCTGCAAACAAATACACTACCACTAGTCAGGCTTAGCCAGATCCTTTAGGCATATCCCAACCAACTTGTTAAAAGGGTCAAACTTAACCCCTTTATGACCGACGACGTGCAGGGTACGTCCTCTAAAAAGAAAATACAGTTAACGCCTGAGGACGTACCCTGCACGTTGTTGGTCTGGAAAGCAGCTGGAAGCGATCCTGCTCGCTTCCAGACGCTTTCTGGTTATTGCAGTGATGCCTCGATATCGAGGCATCCTGTAATAAACCTGCATGGCCATCAGATGCAGAGAGAGCCACTCTGTGGCCCTCTCTGCACCGGACATCGATGGCCGGTATTGTGAGCGGCCATCGATGGGCGGTGTGTTGTGGTGGGGGGGCGGGACCGACAAGGGCATGCACGGGGGTGGCATGCACGGGGCGGGAACCACTACACTACAGAAAAAAAGCATAATATTAGTGGGAGAAATGGGGTATTTACTATTTAAAAAAACAATCTAAGGGATCTGGGAGGGGTGGGGGGTTGGTCTTGGGGGGGGGGGGGAATAAAAAAATCTAAAATTTTTTCTAAACTGGATACTAGCAGACAGCTGCCAGTACCCAAGATGGCGCCCATTAAGGTAGAGGGGGAGGGTTAGAGAGCTGTTTGGTTGGGGGCTAAGGGGGATCCTACACAGCAGCATATGTAAATATGCTACAAAAACCCAAATATACCTTTTATTTTAGTACTGGCAGACTTTCTGCCAGTACTTAAGATGGCGGGGACAATTGTGGGGTGGGGGAGGGAAGAGAGCTGTTTGGGAGGGATCAGGGGGTCTGATGTTTCAGGTGGGAGGCTGATCTCTACACTAAAGCTAGAATTAACCCTACAAGCTACCTAATTAACCCCTTCACTGCTAGCCATAATGCACGTGTGATGCGCAGCAGCATTTAGCAGCCTTCTAATTACCAAAAAAGCAATGCCAAAGCCATATAAGTCTGCTATTTCTGAACAAAGGGGATCCCAGAGAAGCATTTACAACCATTTGTGCCATAATTGCACAAGCTGTTAGTAAATAATTTCAGTGAGAAACCTAAAGTTTGTGATAAAGGGAACGATTTTTTCTATTTGATCGCATTTGACGGTGAAATGGTGGCATGAAATATACCAAAATAGGCCTAGATCAATACTTTGGGTTGTCTACTACACTAAAGCTAAAATTAACCCTACAAGCTCCCTAATTAACCCCTTCAATGCTGGGCATAATACACGTGTGGTGCGCAGCGGCATTTAGCAGCCTTCTAATTACCAAAAAGCAACGCCAAAGCCATATATGTCTGCTATTTCTGAACAAAGACGATCACAGAGAAGCATTTACAACCATTTGTGCCATAATTGCACAAGTTGTTTGTAAATGATTTCAGTGAGAAACCTAAAATAGTGAAAAATGTAACTTTTTTTATTTGATCGCATTTGGCGGTGAAATGGTGGCATGACATATACCAAAATGGGCCTAGATCAATACTTTGGGATGTCCACTACACTAAAGCTAAAATTACCCCAAAAAGCTACCTACATGCTCCCTAATTAACCCCTTCACTGCTGGGCATAATACACGTGTGGTGCGCAGTGGCATTTAGCGGCCTTCTAAATACCAAAAAGCAATGCCAAAGCCATGCTATTTCTGAATAAAGGGGATCCCAGAGAAGCATTTACAACCATTTATGCCATAATTGCACAAGTTGTTTGTAAATAATTTCAGTGAGAAACCGAAAGTTTGTGGAAAAAAATTGTGAAAAAGTGAACGATTTTTTGTATTTGATCGCATTTGGCGGTGAAATTGTGGCATAAAATAGACCAAAAATGGTCCTAGATCAATACTTTGGGTTGTCTACTAAAAAAAAAATATATACATGTCAAGGGATATTCAGGGATTCGTGACAGATATCAATGTTCCAATGTAACTAGTGCTAATTTTGAAAAAAAGTGGTTTGGAAATAGCAAAGTGCTACTTGTATTTATTGCCCTATAACTTGCAAAAAAAAAGCAAAAAACATGTAAACATTGGGTATTTCTAAACTCAGGACAAAATTTAGAAACTATTTAGCATGGGTGTTTTTTGGTGGTTGTAGATGTGTAACAGATTTTGGGGGTCAAAGTTAGAAAATGTGTTTTTTTTTCCATTTTTCCTCATATTTTGTATTTTTTTTTATAGCAAATTATAAGATATGATGAAAATAATGGTATCTTTAGAAAGTCCATTTAATGGCGAGAACGGTATATAATATGTGTGGGTACAGTAAATGAGTAAGAGGAAAATTACAGCTAAACACAAACACCGCAAAAATGCATAAATAGCCTTGGTCCTTGTTTTCTTATCCTTTGCTGAAAGGTTTATCTAGCTCAGGAGCAGCAAAGAACCTAGGTTCTAGCTGCTGATTGGTAGCTGCATATATATACTGATTGTCATTGGCTCACCCATATGTTAAAAACCAGTAGTGCATTACTGCTCCTGTAATGAGGTAAATTTGATCATTGAAGTAAACTGTAAAGTTGTATAAAATTGTATGTTTTACCTAAATCATGAAAGAAAAATCTTGGGTTTCATGTCCTTTTAAGCTTTCATGGTATAGATAGAGCATGCCATTCAAAAAAGTATTCTAACCTACCTTTGTTTTCTTTTGTTATCCTTTGTTGAAGAGTATACATAGGAGATCAGGAGCGTGCATGTTTCTGTAGCACTTTGACAGCAGTGTTTGCCAAAGATATGTGCACGTTCCAAAGCTTTCTTAGGTTTAATCTTCATAAAGGATAACAAGAGAACAAAGCTGATTTGATAATGCAGATACAAAACCCTTTATTTAAGCTGCGTGGGACCAGAAAAGGTTTGGATTTTGTTATATATGTGTATGTGCATCTGTAAAATGGGACCAAAACAACATTTTATGTCATTATACAGCTTCTGAAAGGTTTATCTAGCTCAGGAGCAGCAAAGAACCTAGGTTCTAGCTGCTGATTGGTAGCTGCATATATATACTGATTGTCATTGGCTCACCCATATGTTCTGTTAAAAAGCAGTAGTGCATTACTGCTCCTGTAATGAAGTAAATTTGATCATTGAAGTAAACTGTAAAGTTGTATAAAATTGTATGTTTTACCTAAATCATGAAAGAAAAATCTTGGGTTTCATGTCCTTTTAAGCTTTCATGGTTTAGATAGAGCATGCCATTCAAAAAAGTATTCTAACCTACCTCTGTTTTCTTTTGTTATCCTTTGTTGAAGAGTATACCTAGGAGATCAGGAGCGTGCATGTTTCTGTAGCACTTTGACAGCAGTGTTGGCCAAAGATATGTGCACGTTCCAAAGCTTTCTTAGGTTTAATCTTCATAAAGGATAACAAGAGAACAAAGCTGATTTGATAATGCAGATACAAAACCCTTTATTTAAGCTGCGTGGGACCAGAAAAAGGTTTGGATTTTGTTATATATGTGTATGTGCATATGTAAAATGTGACAGCTTGGAGAGGGAATGGGACCAAAACAACATTTTATGTCATTATACAGCTTCTAGATGCAACTTAAAGGGAGTTTTGTATCATTTCTATTACGTTTGTATGCGTAGTACCCTCATACAGGTATTACAGGTACTTTACAGTAAGGTAATAGTTGTTCTTTTGGGTAAATATAGACTAGTATATGCATTTTACAACACAAAAACAAACCAAAGACACAGGGAGAGAAGATAATGACTGAACGGCGGAGTAAATGCCAATTTTTTTCTGGATTTTGGTTTGGATTTGTACCTGTTGAGGTAAATTGGAATGTAGTTTTTGTTTTTTTTAATTGTATGGTCTATCTAATATTTGTTTTTTCATAAGGTAATGAGAGCCCACACGCCATCGCTTTTCATCTTCTGAGACTGCTTTTGGCACACAAGTTCTTCAAGCAGCAGTGTCTGGTCAATTATGTTCCGGCATTAAAGGGATACTAAGACCATTTTTTTCTTTACGATTCAGATTGAGCAGGCAATTTGAAGCAGATTTCTATATTTACTCCTATTATTATTTTTTCTTTGTTCTCTTGCTATCTTTATTTAAAAAGCTTGAATGTAAAGCTTAGGAGCTGGCCCATTTTATGTTCTGCACCCTCGATAGCGTTTGCTTATTGGTGGCTACATTTAGCAAATCAATAAGCAAGTGTAACCCAGGTTCTGAACCAAAAATGGGTCGGCTCCTAAGCTTCACATTCCTGCTTTTTAAATAAATATACTAAGAGAATTGAAAATAGGAGCAAATTATAAAGTTGCTTAAAATGACATGCTCTATCTGAATCATTAATGAAAAACTCTGGGTTTAGTATCCCTTTAATCTCATGTCCCACCACACTGCTGTCTGAAGAACTTTCCTAACAAAAGCAGTCAAAGACGTTGTAAAGACATCAAAGTGAAAAATGTAGTAAAAATAATGGTTCATGCACTCTGACCGCCATGAAAGAAATTAATTTACGAGACAAGCATAGATTTTGTTTTATTGTTTTTTTTCTTTCATAAAGGTAATGAGTCCATGAGCCAGTGGGAATTCCACTTCTGGCCACTAGGAAGAGGTAAATATTTTCAAAACTTAAAGAACACTTAAAGGGACATAATACTCATATGCATATTTTCAAAACTCCAAGAACACTTAAAGAGACCTAATACTCATATGCTAAACCACTTGAAAGTGATGCAGTATAACTGTGAACAGTTGAAAGAATATAACCTGAGCATCTCTATGTAAAAAAGGAAGATATTTTATTTTACCTCAAAATTTCTTCAGCTCACCAGAGTAAGTGCTGTGTAAACAGTTAAACTTCAGCTTCTTTCCAGCTGCAAGTTTGGGGGGGGGGGGGGGGGGGAGAAACAATAGCCAATCAGAATTAGCAGTGCTGAGGTAATGCTTTGCTTTTGCTATTTCACTGAAATCTCTTGAGGTTTCTTAGAATTTACTTAAACTGAATAGGAAAATAACATGACTGTGCCTGCACATGCCAGATGCACACTCCCATACAAGTCCGTTGGACAACGATCCTGACTGGCTGCTTAAACGTTTGCAGTGGGGTGTGAATATTTAGGAAATTTGAGGTAAAATATCTTCCTTTTTTACATAGAGATGTTCAGGTGATATTTCTTTCCAAAGGCTGGGAGAGTCCACGACTTCATTCCTTACTATTGGGAATATCAATACCTGGCCACCAGGAGGAGGCAAAAATGCCCCAGCCGAAGGCTATAAATATCCCTCCCACTTCCCCTAACCCTCCAGTCATTCTTTGCCTTCTGTCACTAGAGGAGGATGGCAGAGAAAGTGTTAGAAGAAAGAAGATAGTCTTTTAATTGCTATTTTCCCTTGAAGAGAGGACTGGAGCTTGAAGTAGCCATGAAGCTCTCTCAGTGAAAGTGTTAGAGTCTGGAGATAAAGGGAAAGTTTTTCTGTGATTGCATTATGACTATTTATCTTATAGATCCTGGGGAACCAGTGTTGATGAGTTTACACTGTTTTCCCTTTTTCACTCAGGTCCCTGTCAGAACATCACAATAGGACTGTCACACCATGAACGGCTGGGTCTGTTCCACAGCATCGATCCTGGAGGGTAAGTCCGTTTTATTTATTAGGGGATAGTAACTAATAGGGCTTATCTTCCCCTAAGATCTACAGGACTCCTTTTGGTCATAGTGTGACACGTAGTACCTCTATAGGATCAGGGTTTTTTATTTCTCTTTATACTTGGAGATAAGAGGAGAGAACAGTTTTGGGACATAGTGCTGCTTAAACTCCTTACAGCAGCACTTGTGAAGGGTCCGGGTGTGTTTGTGACTCAGGCCATTACTAGAAGCGACATTGGAACTTTATTATCAAAGCCTCTTTCGCTTTTATCGTTGTGCAGCTGCTATTGTTCTCCGCACACTTTTCTCTCTTAGCAGGGACGACTCCTATTTGCGTACCACGTGATCGGGTGCGCTTTACTTCCGTAATAGCGATCTGATCCGGTCTGCAGCATGGTTCATTTTTGCCACAACAGGGAGTCCATCTGGTTTGTTCTGGGTCTATAGGATGTGGTGAGTGCCCCAGCCGTTGGTGTGGGATAGAGGTGCCTCTTATACCTAGATATCTTTTATCCTTGTGTGGGAATAATCTCCAACTATGGAGGACTCTGAAGTTAACCCTCTAGAGGGTTTTAAACCGTCAGTGACTATTACCAATAACTGCTTGTATTGCGAGGAGAACTTAGTATGCCCCCCTGTACAACTCTGTTCCAATCGCCTAGGTGATGTTCTAAGGTCTAAAAAGGGAGCTAAAATTGTTAACCCTACTTATAAGCTTAGTCCTTCTGAGCCGTCTACCTCTCAGGACTCAGTTGTCCAGGAGATGCCTACCCTCACTCCACAACCTGGTTTTAACCCTGTTTCACGTGCAGTTCCCCACAGCACGCCTACTCCTCCAACAGGAGGGGGGGGGGTTCAGCAGACTTTACTACGCAGTTATAATCTGCTGTGTCCGCGTCTTAGAGTGCCTTACCTATCTCTGGAAAGTGTAAGAGAATGGTTAAACACAGCTCTACAGATCTAGATATATCAAACTTTCAATCTGACTTAGCTAGTATGTCTCAGCTCTCTGAGGATGAATTAACTTCGGTAGCATCAGAGGGCGAATTGTCAGAGTAATAGATTTCAGAAGCTAAGCTGACTCCTTCTGAGGAACCCTCTTTAAGGTTTAAAATTTAACATCTGCGCTTCCTTTTAAGGAGGTTTTATCTACCTTAGAGGTTCCTGAAGTTAAGCTTCCTGAAGAACTTAGGATTCCTAAACTAGATAGAGTCTATGAGGACAAGAAGGTTTCACAGACCTTCCCGGTTCCAGTTCGCATGGCAAACATTATTACTAGTGAATGGGAAAGGATTGGAACCCCATTCTCCCCTTCTACCTTTAAGAAATTATTTCCGGTTCCTGAGTCCCATCCGGAGTTGTGGAGTTCCACAATCTGGACGTTATTCGTGCCTTAAAATTCTACCTTCAGGCTACTCAGGAGTTCAGACAATCTTCATCCTTTATGCAGGTAGGCGCAAGGGCCAGAAGGCCACTGCTATTTCCTTATCCTTGTGGTTGAGGAGTGTCACCCGCTTAGCCTACAAGACAGCAGGACAAGAGCCTCCTGAGATAACGGCTCATTCCACTAGGGCAGTTGCTTTCTCCTGGGTTTTTAAGAATGAAGCCTCTATGGATCAGATTTGTAAGGTGGCTACCTTGTCCTCCTTACATACTTTTTCCAAGTTTTATAAATTTGATGTGTTTGCTTCAGCTGAAGCAGCTTTTGGAAGAAAAGTGTTACAGGCTGTGGTGCCCTCAGTTTAGGGTCCGCCTTTCTTTTTTGCCCTCCCGTTTTGCATTCAGTCTCCTCTGGAGCTTGGGTATTGGTTGCCAACAGTAAGGAATTAAGTTGTGGACTCTCCCTGCCTTTGAAAAGAAAACAAAATTTATACTTACCAGAAAAATTCCTTTCTTCCCTGGCAGGGAGAGTCCACAACACCCCCTGTAATATTTCTTAGGCGGCTTCCCTGTTATCTTTTCTTCTGGCACCTCTATACCCTAATGTTTCTCCTGCATTTCCTTGTTTCCTCGGCCGAATCATTGGGGGGATAGTGGAAGGGATATTTATAGCCTTTGGCTGGGGTGTCTTTGTCTCCTCTTGGTGGCCAGGTGTTGAAATTCCTAACAGTAAGTAAATAAGTTGTGTACTCCCCCTGCCAGGAAAGAAAGGAATTTATCCGGTAAGCATACATTTTGTTTTTCTAGTCAGTTTTTTACAGCTATGCTGCATCACTTTCATTTTCTTTAACATTTGGGTATCATGTCCCTTTAAAAACTGCCCCACCTCACAGGTAAGCTAGTCTTATCTTTGCCTTTGCAGGAGGAAGGCAAAAAATTGAGGTGCTCCAGACTTTCTTCTATGAGGGTGTTCTCAGACCAATTTTTATGCACATTTTCCCCTCAGAGAGCTGCTATTTGAGACAGAGGGAAGTTCTTGGAGTATTGGGTAGTGGCACAATTACACCCAGTGGGAGTTAGTCACAGGCTTACCACAGGGGTCACGGAAACCGATCCCTTAACTTCCTCCTGTTGGATCGTTATTATACTCAACACATTCAGATCCTCTGCTGTCACGCATATAGCACTGGATTAACTATCTATTGGAAGCAATTTTCTTCTGCATAAGGTAAGTCCAGTAGAGTGGGTGTTTGTCAGGTAAGTAATAAGTTGTATTAGTTTTTGGCACTCACATAGCCTATAGGCTATTAGTAGGTACATATAGTTTTGTACATCATAGGCAGGAGACTATATAAGCAATTTTTTTTCTCTCATATGTTCTATATGTGTATTTATTATGGGCTACCGGGATCACATTTTTAATTAATAAATTTTTTTTTGTACCATGTAGACTTTCGCTCTATAATATGCATTGCTTTTCAGTCTTTGCACGCATCGGCTTGTTTTGTGTACGGCGTTGCACACATTGGTGTTGTTTTTTCGTGTTTGTCTCATTTGCTCACGGCAGCCATTGATAGCTTGCATTCTGAAACTGTCCTTACTACTTTAAATGTTGGCTACTTGGAAGCTACTAATTTTAAGTGTGTTTTTTTTGCTAGCTTGTTTCTGAAAGTAGCTCCACTTTGCAATTTCTTTTGTAAGATGATGAGAGTCCATAGGTGTCCATAACATGTGGTGTCCACCATGAGGAGGTCAAGAACCCTCACAATAGCTTTTTAATCCCTCCCATCTCCTCTCCCCACTCAGTTAGTTCTTGGCCTCTGAGGAGAGATGTGCTCTGTAGGCAAGATTTTATTATCCAATCATTCTTTTGGAGCCAAGACCTGACTTGAGACCCAGTAACCCCCCTTCATCTTCACTGATGAATTTAAGAAGATTCTGAGTGAAACTGGAGTGAAGGAATACCTCTGTTATGGCACTTCAGTTCCCTAACAGGTAAGTCTTTCTGCCATAACTGCCCTCAGGCTTTGCAGGGACCCCATATATCCTCTGCAGTATCTTTGATGTGGTCTCTACTGATTCTGTGATGCTGCTTCTAAGGGTATCTGTTCTCCCTCTGTTTGTTCCTTACACGGGAGTTCTTCAGATTTTGCTCCAGGATTTAAAGATTTTTGTACGCTCAGATTTAGCAGCTGTGCCTCCTCCAATTAAGCTTAAGTGTTGGTTTTTAATATCCTTTTCTCTAGCTTATCTTATTTAAATAGTACTATTCTGTTATTCTTAGCTTAATGATTCTGATTCCTGACCAGAATTTGGTTTCTGATCAGGATACAGATTCATCCTCTTTTATGTTAAAGCTTGAGCATCTTCCTTCTCTCTTAAGAGAAGTTGTATATACTTTAGGGGATCAAGATCCTAAGGTGCCTCTGTAAAAGTCTGTTAAGCAATTGGGTTTGATTTTCAAGTCTACTGCTAAATCACTGGAGGTCTTTCCGGTTCCTGATGCTCTCTCTGAAATAAGAGTGGTATAAGCCTGGTATTCCTTTTAATCCAGCTTTAAAATTTAGAAGACGTTTCCTTTACCTGCTGTTAGCCTTTGGATTTGGGAAACTATTACTAAGGTGGATGGTGCTATTTTTACTTTCAATTACTACTATTCCTCTTGAGGATAGTAATTTTTTCAAGATCCCTATGAATAGGAAGCTAAAGTCTTTTAATATTCATTTCAAAGAATATGAAATTAGCCGTTCTGACCAGAAGGGTTTTGTGGTTGAAATCATGTTCCACTGACACAGTTTCTAAATTTTGGTTTTTGTCTTTTACATTTCAAGGAAAGAATTTGTTTGGTTCGGTTTGGATGATTTTATTTCTACGGTGATTGGAGGTAAGAGTGCTTTCCTTCCTCAAGAGAGGGAAGTCTAAAGCGAAGATTAGGGCTTCTAATCATTTTAGCTCCTCTTCTTCTCAAGAGCAGGGCTGTTCCATATTTTCCTAAAAACCTAATTCAAATTAAAACAAGGTAAAGCAGTCTAAGAAACCTGCTTCCTATACAAACTCAGTATGAAGGTACAGCTTCTGGTAGGGGGCAGATTGTGCCTTTTTTCAGGAGGTTTGGTTTCAATCCGTTCAAGATCCACAGGTTCTAAATATAGTTTCACAGGGATATAGAATAAGTTTCAAGTCAATGCCTCCCTGGGAATGTTTTCTGTCTCATGTTCCAAAGAATCCTATAAAGTCAAGAGCCGTTTTTTTAGTCGGTCATAGATCTGGTATATATTGTGGTAATAGTACCAGTACCGGAACAAGACGAGGAGTTTTATTCCAACCTTTTCATTGTTCCCAAGAAGAAGGGAACTTTCAGGCCAATTCTAGATTTAATGACTTTAAACAAATCTCTCAGAGTTCTTACTTTCAAGATAGAAACAATTTGTACTATCCTTACTCTTATTTAACAGGGTCATTTTATGTCTATAAAGGATTTAAAGGATGCTTATCTTCATATACCTATTAACAGGGATCATCATCATCAGTTTCTAAGATTTTGCATTCCTGGACAAACATTTTCAGTTTGTTGCTCTCCTGTTTTGGTCTGGCTACTGCTAGGACACCGCCAGTATAGAGCCTGGATAGTCTCAACTAACAACTACACACCCACGTTTGAGTAGCCAATTAGGAGCCTAGATCCCGGTCACACCTACACACATGCGCAATGGGTACCAATAGACACCGAAAGCCGGCGATAAAAGTTCGTGGTATTTTAAATTCTGTATGCACCTGATGAAACGGTCACCTAAGACCGAGAAACGTTGTGCTGCTACAATAAAGTCATTCTATTTTTAGACTTTGTTTCCACAAACTTTTTTGCAACACACTTTGAGAGGTTTTTTTATTACACGGAGTGTTATAAGCACCTGAATAACTGTATTACCACATTTATTGGGTCAAGTGATTTCCAATACAGGAGAAGAGCTTGCTGGAGGGTGACAGCCTATCTGCAACCTGCGATCCTGTGGGGAGAAAAACACAGTCAGTCCCATCTAAGGAGTGGATCTACCTCTGCGAGAGTGTGAGTCAGCTGGACGACTCTAAAGGTTCCAGAAGGCGTTTGTGACACTTCTCAAGTGTCTGGGAGCTTGTAAGTACCAGCCTAACCTGCACATTGGGGGCCTATTTTTTCTACTGATCAGGCACTATGGTGGCGCCTTCTTCTTTATTTTATAGTTTTACTAAGGTGATTGGAGCTCTGTTCAGGGCATTTCAGTGGTTCCATACCTGGACGATATCTTGATATAGGCTTCATCTTTACCTTTAGCAGTATCTCATACAAGCAGACTTTTGATGTTTCTTTAAAAGTATGGTTACATTATCAATTCTCCTAAGAGTTATTTCTCCTCGTTCCGGGGCTACGTTACTAGGTGTCATTATAGACAAAATTTCTATGTAATTGTAATTGACACATGAAAGGAGATTGACGTTTCTCTAAGCATGTTGTAATCAGTTCTTTTTCCCTCAGTGGCTCTTCGCATGGGGGTGTTATGTGTGAAGATAGCAGCACAAGATTCTATTCAATTTGCTCGGGTTCACATGAGATCTCTCCAGCTTTGTATGCTTCTTCAATGATGCAGGGATCATACTCAGATTTTTCAGAAACTCGTTCTGGATTTTAGAGCCAGGCAATCCCTTTCCTGGAGGATAGATAATCAGTCTTTTTCTCTAGGGACATCTTTTGTTCATCCTATTTGGACTGTTAGCTAAACAAACAAGTCTTTTGGGTTGGGGTGGAGTTTGGGGGTCTCGGGAGGCGCAGGAAGTTTGGTCACCTCAGGAGGCAAGGTTACCAATAAATATTCTGGAACTCTGTATGACCTTCAAGACTCTTTAGAGCTGACCTTTTCTGAAAATTGTGACTTATCTGCTTTTTTAATCAGACAATGTCACAACTGTGTCTTACATCAATCATCAGGGGGACCTTGCAGTTCTTCAGGTATGAGAGATACCTCCCGCATTCTGGGCTGGGCAGAGAACAATCTTTTGAGGAAATCTGCTTCCCAATTGCTCAAACCTGGAATATGTACTGCAGAGATAGAACAGTCGCCAATATCTTCATCCAGGGTTGAACAACAAGCTTCCCAGATATTTTAGATCAAGGATCTTCAGGCAGAGTTTGTGGATGCTCTAGAAGCTTCTTGGTCATTTTGTTTAGCCTACTTGTTTCCTCCAATTGTTCTGTTACCAAGAGTGATAGCTCAAGTCAAGCAGAAATTGTCATCAGTAATTCTAATTGATCCAGCTTGACCTTGCAGAACCTTGTCTATGGATCTGGTACATATGTTCAGTTGTCCTCCAGGACTATTCCTCTGCGACACAACTTTTAGTCTCAATGTCTGTTTTTTTCTATCAGGATCTCAAATCTCTCAACTTAATAGCTTGGAGATTTAAAACCTAGTTTTAACACAGAGAGGTTTTTCTTACTCTGTCATTTGAGAACTTGATTTAGACCCATAAACCTGTGATTAGGAAGATATATAAAGTTTGGAAGGCATTTCTTTCTTGGTGTGTGAAACAGGGTTTTAGTTGGCATTCTTTTAGAGTCCGTAGAATTCTCTGATTTCTTTAGAATTGTTTTGATCAAGGTTTATCTGCCAGTTCTTTAAAAGGACAGATTTTGTCTCTTTCAGTCTTGTTTCACAAGAAGATTGCTAAACTTCCTGACATTTAGAGTTTTATTCGGACCTCATTCATGATCTACCCTGTGATTAAGCCAATTTCACCTCCTTGGAACCTAATTTGGTTCTAAAACTTTTGCAGGTTTCTCCTTTTTAGCCCATGCACAATTTGGATATTCACTTTTTGTTTATTTTAGCAATTTCTTCTGCTTGAAGAATTTCTGATTTTGTCTACTTTTTCTTGTCAGCCTCCTTATCTTGTTTTCTTTTAGGATAAGGTGGTTTTGAGAACTAAGTGTGATTTATTGCATGAAGTAATGTCTTCTGACAATATTAATCATGAGATTGTTGTTCCTTCTTTTTGTCCTGATCCAAAGAACTTTTATGAGAGGCTTCTTCATAATTTGGATGTTGTAATAACTTTGAAATTCTATTTGCAGGCTACTAAGGATTTTAGAAAATTTTCTAGTTTGTTCATTTTGCAGGTTCTGGTAAGGGTCAGAAGGTTATAGTTGTTTTGTTTGATTCCTAAGGTTTACTTGGATGTGGGATAGCCTCCTCCTCAACATATTTCTGCCCAATCTACTTGGTCATTTACTTATTCCTGGGCTTTTAGGATTGAGGCATCTGTTGATCAAATTTGCAAGGCAGCTACTTTGTCTTTACATATCTTTTCCAAATTCTACCATTTTGATGTTTTTGTCTTTTAATAGTAAAATCCTTCAGGCAGTAGTTTCGGGACATAATAAAGTTTTTTGGGGAAAAGGGGATAATGTAGAAAAAAGGTAAAAAAGAAGAAAAAAAATCTAATTAGGTATTTGTTCCCAGGAGTAATGGCTCGTGGACTCTCTCCACCTTTATTAAAGAAAATATAATTTATTCTTCTGTCTTTTTTTTGGTGCATGAGGGACTTGGAGTGATTGTTCCTGCCCTGTTTGCAGATCAAGGTAAGGGTTTCTATTCAAACCTGTTCATTGTCCCAAAGAAGGAGGGGCCATTTAAACACATTCTGGATCTGAAAACGTTGAACAAGTTTTTAAGGGTACCTTCTTTCAAAATGGAAACCATCAGATCAATTCTGCCTCTAGTTCTTCAAGGTCAATTCATGTCTACGGTCAACCTGATGGATTTGTACTTTTATTTTCTGATTAATCGGGATCATCACCAATTCTTACGGTTCGCATTTGTAGAAAAGCACTACCAGTTCATTGCCTTACCATTTGGTTTGACTACGGCCCCCAGAATATTTACAAAGATTCTGAGATCTCTTCGTTCTTTATCCGGACCAAAGGGGTAGCGGTGGCTACCCACCTGGATGATATTTTGACTCAAACACCAGCTTTAGCGATTGCGCACACAGAGAAACTACTTTCTTGTCTTCATAGTCATGACTGGAAAGTCAATGTATATAGTAGTTCTCTATCTTCTTGCCAAAGTGTGTTTCTCCTTGGAGTCATTGTAGCTATATAGCTGTTTTTATTTATTTATTTATTTTATTTATAATTCAACAGTGTAAATAAGTTAAACAACTCACATCTACATTTTCCTTGCACCACAAAGGGTGTCTTAAATAAATCAAAATACATAAGAAAAAGGACATATTCATAGCAATATATAATAACAATAAATATCAGCCTGGTCCTTCTTAGACTGTAATTCAAGTACAAGATAAATCAAACAGCTCCTCATCACACTGTTGGGGTATTTTAAATTAAATCAAAACAAGAAAGAAAAAAGACACAGAGAAAAAAAAATTCTCTCCCCCAACTCCCTCCACCGCAATCCCACCTCCATCCCCCACTAACGACCCAGGCAAGACCAGGCACTAAACTATGTTTATGTAATAATTACAATTCCCGATGTCCAGGCTGCCGGAAAATCACCTAATAACACCAGATCTGCAAAGCTGTCTGAACTCAAAAATGCATATATAATGGTCTTTTGAATAGGTAATGAATATGTTTTAATTATAGGGAGCCACCCTATCAAAAAATTTCTGATTTCCCATTCTTTTGCTGTTCTAAGGTGGAAGGATTAAAAAAATATTTGAATTTCTTCAATGAACGAAGAAAAACTCTGTGCCTTTTTTGCCTTCCAATTTTTTAAAATAAGTTGTCTAATCAACAATATTATAGTATTCAGAGTGTTTCTCTGTAGGGGAGAGAAATAGCAACATCAATAGCAACATTGAGAAAGAAAACACTTTCTGCGTCAAAACAGATGTTTACTTTGTATAATTTATTGAGCCAGAAAACGACTTTCTTCCAAAACTGCCCAATCTTAGGGCATGACCAAAACATATGCAGAATATCTGCATTTATATGCATGCATCGTGGGCAGAAGAAGGTTTGACAGGGATACATTCTTGCCATTTAAGAGGTGTACAATAATAGTTATTAATAAGTTTCATATGTGTTTCTTTCCAATTTGTTGATATCCAACATTTATCTAGTGCCTTAAAGCTTGCCTTAATTTTTCCCTGATCTATATTTGGAAAAAATTGTATCCATATATTACAAAGTTTTTCCTTAAAAGATTGGCTTTGTTTAGCTAGCATAATACTATATAATAGGGAAATGGAAAGGGCCCTAGTTTTAAAATTCAGAATACACGTTTTAATATCGGACCATGAAACCATCTCACCATTATTCCAGGCTTTTGTATTGATATAGTGTCATACTTGCAAGTAGGCATAAAGATTATTTCTAGGTATATCAAACTGTTGAGTTAGGTTATCAAAAGAAACCATTTGTCCATTATCTGCTAATACTTGGTATATAAATTTATGTCTGTTACTAGACCAAATTCTAAATAATTCCTGGTTATTTCCCGGAGAAAATTCCGGGTTACCTATTATAGGTAAATACTCAGAGAAAGAATAGTCTATAAATATTAACATACAAAATTTATGCCACGCAGTGATTATATTCTTAAAAGAAATGAAGCCCTGTATATTACATGGTAATTCTTTAGGAGAAATATGTAATAAGGCTTTCAGGGAGACATAAAAGCTCTCTAACTCATCTGTAGAAAACCAATTAGTTTCTGCTAACCAATCTACAACATTTTTAGCTAGGGCAGCTAAATTATAGTAACTTATATTAGGTAATGCCATGCCAGCAGAGCCACGTGTTTGCATCAATTTATCTAGTGTAATAAGCATTTTTTTCTTCCCATACCAAATAAATTTAGTAAAATTAGAGTTCAATTTCAGAATATCAGCTTTCTTTAACATTAGTGGTTTTAATAAGACACATTCTAGCCGAAATTGACAAAGGGAAAGAGACCCATAGTTCCAGATCTGTTTGAATTTTCTGCAGCAATGATTGAAAATTGAGTCTATACCAATTTTGTGGGTTCCTATGTAAATATATACCAAGATATCTAAGATAATCAACTTCCTTGAACAATTTTTTTGTATCCACATCAATTCACTCTTGTTATAATTCACCTTATAGCCCGAGAAGGAGCTGAAAAAATTCAAACAGTCTAAAACTAATAGTATAGTTTGGGCTGTATTATAGAGACATATTAAGAGATTGTCGGCATATAATAGAGTTTTATGGGCATGCTTACCACACAGGGATTCCCTCTAGCTTGTCTCTTAGCCAAATGGCTAGCAGTTCTAATGCTAAATTGAACAGTAATGGGGACAAGAGACAACCTTGTCTAGTACCTTTTTTTAGAACTATACCAGGTGTTAAAGATACATTTATCAACAGAAAAGAGGTTGGGCTACTATATAGATTACACACAAAATGGGCAAATTGGTCTTTAAAGCCAAACTTCTCAAGTGCCTATAATAAATATTCCCATTCAATGGAATCAAAAGCCTTTTCAGCATCAAGTGTCAAAAACGCTGTATCATATTTAAGTTGTTTACCATTACCTCTACTTATATTCCACATATAATCTAAAAAAGTTGTAATTTTCCGCATATTTTTAGATAAATTCCTATACGCCATAAATCCCTTCTGATCAGGGTGAATAATCGTTTCAAGACAAGTCATAAATCTAGATGCTATAATGGAAGTTAATATCTTGTAATCTGTATTCAACACAGATATTGGTCTATATGACACGGGATCAACCAAATTTTTATCTTTCTTGGGAATTAAAGAAATACTGGCTGCAGAAAAATAGCCTGAGGGTGGATTGCTTAATGAGAAGTAATTATTAAAAGTTTTTCAAGAATAGGTTTAATTTCTTGCGCAAGTATTTTAAAATATTCTGTGGGGAGGCAGGCCGGACCTGCTGCCTTATTTAACTTTGTCTTTTCTATCGCATTTCCAATTTCTTCCCCAGAAATTGGAGCATTAAAGGGACAGTCTACACCAGGATTTTTTATGTTTTAAAAGATAGATAATCCCTTTACCCATTTCCCAGTTTTGCATAACCAACACAGTTATATTAATATACTTTTAACCTCTGTGATTATCTTGTATCTAAGCCTTTGCAAACTGCCCCTTTTTTCAGTTCTTTTGACAGACTTGCAGTCTAGCCAATCAGTGCCTGCTCCCAGATAACTTCTCGTGCACGAGCACAGTGTTATCTATATGAAATACGTGAACTAACAACTCTAGTGGTGAAAAACTGTTAAAATGCAATCTGAAAGAGGTGGGCTTCAAGGTCTAAGAAATTAGCATATGAACCTCCTAGGTTAAGCTTTCAACTAAGAATACCAAGAGAACAAAGCAAAATTGGTGATAAAAGTAAATTGGAAAATTGTTTAAAATTACATGCTCTATCTGAATCATGAAAGTTTATTTTGGCCTAGACTGTCCCTTTAAGCCTATCAAGAAGATCTCCTGTGACCGACGGTATTCTAATTTGTGCCCAGAATTTTTCTTGATTCACGCTATTGCTACTAGTGTTTGTATACAACTTCTGGTAGTATGTATAAAAAATCGTACTGATGTCTGTCGGATCTGTATATCTTTAATCTCTATCTTTAATAGCTAGTATATAGTTTTTCTTTTTCCTATTCTTAACTAGCTTAGCAAGATATTTGTCGGAACACCCATGATAACCGCCGAACTGTAAATTTATTTTCATCTCCTCTTCTTGAGATTTCTGTTTTAAAGATAAGTCCCTTCCCTGCCTTGCTCTGGAATATTTCTCCCAGTTTACCCGAGTTGAATCAAGATAACATTTTCTATAAGTATTTCTGACTTGATTTGCTAATTGGACTTCTCTCATATTATCTTTCTTTTTATTATTGCACATGTAAGCTTTAATTTCTCCCCTTAAGACCGCTTTAGAGGCTTCCCAGAATGTTTCTATTTTATGAAAGTACGATATATTATGTGTGCAGTAATCTTTCCATCTTTGCTTTAACCATAATGAGAACCTGGTATTCTTGTACATATAGAGAGGGAAATGAATAGTGTGATTCTTCTCTATAGATCTAACTAGGGTATGGAATGATAGTGAAATAACTGCATGATCAGATATGGCTATATCACTTATTTTGGTGTCAATCTTTTGAAGGGATAATGATTCTGCCACTAATAGAAAATCAATTCTAGAAAATGTTCTATATGTTTTTGACTCACAGGTAAAAGTGTGGCTATCTGGGTTTTGGACCCTCCATATATCAATTATCTTAAGCTTATGACAAAAACTTTTAATGAGTTTGGCCTGTTAATTATAAACTCTTAAGTTTTTCTTTGAAAATCTTTCTAAATCTGGACATAATGACAAAATTAAAATCACCACCTATGATAAGATTATCTGTTACGAAAGGAAATAGTTTAATCTTTAGCCTCTCCCTGAATATTTTAGAGAATACATTCGGTGCATAGATATTACAAAAAACAAATTTTGTTTCGGGAATTTGTATTTATAGAATAATATATCGAGCTTCTGGGTCTAATTCAGCCTTTATTAGCTTGTAGGATAAATTTTTATTTAAAAGTATTGCCACACCTGATTTCCTGCCACAACACGGGGTCGCTATTACCTCCCCGACCCACCTAGATCTCAATTTAGGGATTTCTGGGACTTTTAGATGTGTTTCTTGTAGGAAAACGATACTCGGATCCTGTAGGCCTAATTTTTTTATTATAAGTTTCCGTTTCATTGGTGTAGTAATTCCACCAATATTCCAGTAGAGAATATTTAAATTTCCCATTTTATCTGTCATTAAAAAATTAAATAAAAACTAGCCTCAACAATGAAACTTACTTTAGCAGCCCAATCGATACAAAAAGCCTGCATCATCAATCACAACAGGAGCATGCAGCTGCTCCACCTTCTCTAAACACTTCAGACTCCATACCCTCTTCTGCTCCCCCTTCATCGGCTAAAATCTCCAGATGGCCATGAATATGTACACACACCATATAATCGTAACCAACCAACATATAGATGTAGCCACACTTACCCTACACAAGCCGAACAGGTGCCGACGGCTCAAACAGACCAAAGACCATACACACCCTAACAGAGAAAGTAGACTACAGAGCCACTCAAGACAACATGCTCCATCAATCCAGAAAAAAATCAAACCTAACTGTATGGCCCCTTAACCTAAAAAATTAAGCAGGGAAAAGTAGATAGTGCCTGGTCCGACCAAGACATCCAGGAGGGGGGAGGACCAGAATCTGGGAGCGAGGGAGGAGGAAAGAAAAAAAAAAGGGAAAGGAGATGTGCAAATCAAAGTAAGCTTTACACGCCATCGAAAAAAAAACAAAGTAATGCATTCGACATTGAGCAAAATATTCTATGTAAATTCTATTTTTACCCAATCTTTCTCTAGACTTATTATCTTTATCTAGAATTAATAAATTCCTTTGCTTCAGTGGTCTCGGTAAAGGTCAGCCTATTGCCATTCTCTTCTACAACGATTTTGGCAGGATATAGCATCCACGCTTTAATTCCTTTATTTATCATTAAAGTACATAGTGGGGCCATGGACTTCCTTTTTTGCACTGTCTCATTGGAGAAATCTTGAAATAAAAGAACTCCCCCCCCATAGTAAAAGTATAAAATTTTCTGTAAAGCCTTAACATTTCTATCTTGTCCTGAAATCTTAGAAGTTTAAATATTTATAATCTATTCCTAATTGTACCATTCTCATTGAATCTTTTAGGCCCTAATCTATGAGCCCTTTCGATGGGTAAGGGTAACTGTTGTGGAGGAAAACCTAGTGCCTGCGGTAATATAGTTGAAGTGAACTCCATTAAGTTATCAAACTGGAGTTTCAGGTATACCCAAGATCCGGATGTTATTACGTCTGGAGCGATCTTCGAGAGCCTCCAGACGAGCCTGCATATTTTGGATTTTAGATTCTTGTTTTGCTAATGTAGTTTCTTGTGTATTAACTAGGTCCTCCAAGTCAGATATCCTAACCTCGGCCTCTACTAATCTAGTGGCAAATTGTTTAACTTCAACATTGAGGGTGGTAAAGTCTTCAGATATATTATTTAGTTCCTTTTTAATCATTTCGAACTGGGGTGAAAAAAGCTATTAAAGCTTGGGTAACAACTGATACAGAGAGTGATTCACTAGAGTCAGAACTGACATCTACCCCCCTGTTTTTTTATCTTTTAGTTTGACAGGCATTTTTGGAGAGTGCTGTTTTACTTGAGTGACAAGTTTTTTCATTCAAATAACAAAACGTGAGGAAAAAAAAAATGTGTAGTGAATATAATCTAGTATCAGAAAGACCTGTACATAAAAGGAAAAACCAATGTGTCGTGAAGTTAGAATTTGTGTATCAGATAAATCCCTTGATGGGATTTTTTTTCTTTTTTTAGAGGATAGAAATCCTTGTGAAAAAGCCCAAGTGCATATAGTGCCTGCTGTAAATCTTTTCCTACCAGGGGTAACCTCTAGAATTGTATCCTCTCTTATTTTACCACTTATATGCTATCACTGGACCACTCAATTTTTTTTATCTTTGCCTTCCTTTATAACATAACATGAGTTTATAATATTTCCTTTAAGGTAATCTCTGTATTAACTTTGGGATAAATGACCCATGAAGCAGAAAACAAAAGATACTACAGAAAATGAGAATAATTACAGAATGATAGATAATCAAATCAATCTGAATTCACTCTATATTAGTTATATATATATTGCATAAGCAAACAATTTCTCTTGCCCTTTTTTTTTTCTTTTTTTTTACATAAAAAAAAAAAAAAAAAAACACCTTCAAACCCCTAGATATAACAAGCCTTCAAGCCTTCAGCATTTTCTTAAATGTATATGTATTTGATTCTACTACTAAAGTGGGTTAGTTCTTAAGGGGACAATAATCCTTAATATAGGAGATAAATGTCATTAAGAGTCAATGTACAGCAGCGTAGGTCTCACTGTGCAGAACCGGGTATCCCCAAATCACTACGAGTTTGGAGCTTCCAACGATCTCTGCGGTTACTTCCCAGAGAAGTAGCCAAAAAAATATATAGCTATATAGCTGTTTCTAGCAGATCAACGCAATTTCAAATTTCAGTCAGCCTGTCATAAGCTTCAGCCTCTCTCTTCCTTCAGTGACTCAGTGTATAGAAGTAGTAGGCCTTATGGTGGCAACCTCTTCAGTTGTGCATGCTGAGTCAGTGGAATGGAGATGACAGCAACCTGTCTCAGATAATTAATATAGACCAGGAGACCAGATGGTCCCTTTCTAGGTGGACATCTCCAGACCCGGTTTCTTGAGGCATGGGTTTCATCGTCCAATGTGGGAGATAATCACCACAGATCCCAGTCTGTCTGGAAGGGGGGGGGGGGCAACAGGGTGTGTGATCGCCACTAAAGTCGACCTTACCCATAAATGTGTTAGCGCTCAGGGCAATCTTTAATTCTCTACATATGTAACCTTTACTTCACTCGGTTCCATTCATCAGTTTTCAGCCAGACATTGTGACAACTGTGGCTTACATAAACCACCAGGGGGGAACCCGCAGCTCCTTAGCAATGCAGGAGGTTTCCTGGATTCTGATTTGGGCCGAGATGCATCAGTTCACAATTTCAGCCAAAGCAGACTACTTGAGTCATCTGACTTTTCATTCAGGGGAATGGTCCCAGGAAATCTTTGACTGGATCACAGCTCATTGGGGCTGTCCAGTGATAGACCTCATGGCATCTTGCTTGAATCACAAGCTCCCCAGATATGGGGCGATATCAAGTGATCCCCCGGCGGAAGTGATAGACACCTTAGCAGTTCCTTGGCCATATCATCTAGTATATCTGTTTCCTCTAATTGTGCTTCTGGCTCATGTGGTGGCCAGATTCAAGCAGGAGCAGGTATCGGCAACCTGATAGCCCCAGCATGGCCTCGTAGGACCTGGTACACCGATCTAGTAAGGATGTCCAGTGCTCCCCCATGACGCCTACCTCAACCAAGGTCCATTTCTTCAATTGCTCAACTTGACTGCTTGCAGATTGAGCAGCTGATTCTTTCTCAGAGAGGCTTCTTTGATTGTGTTATTAAAGGACCAGTAAATACAGTAGATTTGCATAATCAACAAATGCATGCTAAAAATACAATGCAATAGCACTTAGTCTGAACATAAATCATATAGTTATGTCTATTTCCACTCCTCCTGACAGCCATCAGCCAATCACAAATGCATATACGTATATATTCTGGGAATTAAGTAGGAGCTGGTGACTCAAAAAGTTAAATATAAAAAGACTGTGCACATTGTGTTAATGGAAGTTAATTACGGCTAGATTTGGAGTTTTGTCGGTAACGACCCGAAAAACTAACACCGGCTTTTTTCTGGCCGCACCATAAAAATAACTCTGGTATTGAGAGTCCATATAATGTCAGCGTTAGGCTCCAAAAAAGGAGCGTAGAGCATTTTTAACGCAGCTTCAACTCTCGATACCAGAGTTGCTTACGCAAGCGGCCAGCCTCAAAAACGTGCTCGTGCACGATTCCCCCATAGGAAACAATGGGGCTGTTTGAGCTGAAAAAAAACCTAACACCTGCAAAAAAGCCGCGTTCAGCTCCTAACGCAGCCCCATTGTTTGCTATGGGGAAACACTTCTACGTCTGCACCTAACACCCTAACATGTACCCCGAGTCTAAACACCCCTAACCTTACACTTATTAACCCCTATTCTGCCGCCCCCGCTATCGCTGACACCTGCATATTATTTTTAACCCCTAATCTGCCGCTCCGTAAACCGCCGCTACTTACATTATCCCTATGTACCCCTAATCTGCTGCCCTAACATCGCCGACCCCTATATTATATTTATTAACCCCTAATCTGCCCCCCACAACGTCGCCTCCACCTGCCTACACTTATTAACCCCTAATCTGCCGACCGGACCTGAGCACTACTCTAATAAAGTTATTAACCCCTAATCCGCCTCACTAACCCTATCATAAATAGTATTAACCCCTAATCTGCCCTCCCTAACATCGCCGACACCTAACTTCAATTATTAACCCCTAATCTGCCGACCGGAGCTCACCGCTATTCTAATAAATGTATTAACCCCTAAAGCTAAGTCTAACCCTAACACT
Organism: Bombina bombina; assembly: GCF_027579735.1. Classification (NCBI taxonomy): domain Eukaryota; kingdom Metazoa; phylum Chordata; class Amphibia; order Anura; family Bombinatoridae; genus Bombina; species Bombina bombina. The sequence continues at coordinate 109,975,053 of NC_069501.1, read as the reverse complement.
AACACCCCCCTAAATTAAATATAATTTTAATCTAACGAAATTAATTATCTCTTATTAAATAAATTATTCCTATTTAAAGCTAAATACTTACCTGTAAAATAAATCCTAATATAGCTACAATATAAATTATAATTATATTATAGCTATTTTAGGATTAATATTTATTTTACAGGTAACTTTGTATTTATTTTAACCAGGTACAATAGCTATTAAATAGTTAAGAACTATTTAATAGCTAAAATAGTTAAAATAATTACAAATTTACCTGTAAAAGAAATCCTAACCTAAGTTAAAATTAAACCTAACACTATACTATCAATAAATTAATTAAATAAACTACCTACAATTACCTACAATTAACCTAACACTACACTATCAATAAATTAATTAAATACAATTGCTACAAATAAATACAATTAAATAAACTTGCTAAAGTACAAAAAATAAAAAAGAACTAAGTTACAAAAAATAAGAAAATATTTACAAACATAAGAAAAATATTACAACAATTTTAAACTAATTACACCTACTCTAAGCCCCCTAATAAAATAACAAAGCCCCCCAAAATAAAAAAATGCCCTACCCTATTCTAAATAACTAAAGTTCAAAGCTCTTTTACCTTACCAGCCCTGAACAGGGCCCTTTGCGGGGCATGCCCCAAGAAGTTCAGCTCTTTTGCCTGTAAAAGAAAAAATACAATACCCAAGCCCCCCAACATTACAACCCACCACCCACATACCCCTAATCTAACCCAAACCCCCCTTAAATAAACCTAACACTAAGCCCCTGAAGATCTTCCTACCTTATCTTCACCATACCAGGTTCACCGATCCGTCCTGAAGAGCTCCTCCGATGTCCTGATCCAAGCCCAAGCGGGGGGCTGAAGAGGTCCATGATCCGGCTGAAGTCTTCATCCAAGCGGGAGCTGAAGAGGTCCATGATCCGGATGAAGTCTTCTATCAACGGCATCTTCAATCTTCTTTCTTCCAGATCCATCTTGCAGACCTCCGACGCGGAACATCCTGCTGGGCCGACGGACTAAAGACGAATGACGGTTCCTTTAAGGGACGTCATCCAAGATGGCGTCCCTCGAATTCTGATTGGCTGATAGGATTCTATCAGCCAATCGGAATTAAGGTAGGAATATTCTGATTGGCTGATGGAATCAGCCAATCAGATTCAAGTTCAATCCGATTGGCTGATTCAATCAGCCAATCAGATTGAGCTCGCAATCTATTGGCTGTTCCGATATCTTACACCAGCTGTCCTCTCTAAATGGTACAAAACTAAGGTCCTCTGCTCCAGATGTTCAGCTATAGGAGCGCCAATATTGGTGGAAAATTGCATTTTGGATAACAGCGGTTTTAAAATTGAACCATAAACTTTCCCCAATCGAAATTTTCTTTTTGGTAAAATATCAGGGTATAACAAAGAACTTTAGTCTGTTAAATACCATTATACTAACAGCACGTAACCTTATCTTTAAAGCATGGAAAGCATCTTCTGCACCTACTATGGCTCAATTTAAAATGGCGCTGAGTAGCCAATTTATAACAGAACAGTTTAACCTATCATTCCCAGAAGACAAATACTTAGGTGTATTTTTTAAAAAATGGGAGCCTTTCGTAAGATCCCTGCCCTTACTACAACAAAAAAAAATTAATTAAACCATTTAGGAATTCGGAGTTTGTTCAGATGAAGATTCTAGCTGGCCATTTTCCGGCAGAATGGGTTACGGACGCTGAGTGAATTGGTGAGGAGAATTGGGGTTGGGGTGGAGGGTAGAGGAGGAGCAGGGAGGATTATTATTATTATTATTATTACTATTACTTTTACTATTATTAGTTGTACCATTATTATTAATGGGGGTTTTTTTGTTGTTGTTTTTTTGTGTGATTGGTCCTGTCTTAGTGGGGGGGTGGGGGTGGGGTCGACAGTAGATAAAGGGAGAAATGAGACAAAGAAAGATTAGGTATTTTACAAAGGTTTATCCGGTTACCCTATGCACTATTTAGCTGACACAATATATTTGCTCTAAATACCTTTGAACGATTTGTATTGATGCACGAGCACTTTCTTCCTTTTTTCCCTTCACTTTGATTTTTATGGCTTTTTACCTAATTATGTATTTATGTATTGTTTATATTTATTGTGACACTATTTTTTATACTTGGTAACCGAGATTGTAGCAATGTTTCTTTGTCTTTGTTATAAATAAAGTTTAAAAAAAAAAAAAAAAAAGAAAGATCCCATTGAAAAGATAGGATACGCAATTGACGTAAGGGGATCTGCGGTATGGAAAAGTCGCGGCTGAAAAGTGAGCGTTAGACCCTATTTTGAGTGACTCCAAATACCGGCGGTAGCCTAAAACCAGCGTTAGGAGCCTCTAACGCTGGTTTTCACGGCTAACGCAAAACTCTAAATCTAGGCCTTAGAAAGTTGTTTAAAATTGCATGCTTTAGCTCAATCTCGACTGACGAGATCATTGTCCCTTCTTTGTGTCCTAGACCACAGTCTTCTAATGAGAGACTACTACATAATTTGGATGTAGTCAGGGCATTGAAATTTTATTTACTGGCTGCAAAGGATTTTCATCAGTTGTCTAGCTTGTTTGTTTTGTATTCTGGAAAGCGCAAGGGCCAGAATAAAGTTGATGTCCCTGGCTTGGCGGAGGCAGCTTTTGGTAGACTCCAAGGTTTGGGTATTGGTTCTAAAGTAACGTCTCATGGACTCTCACAACCATTAGAAAGAAAACATAATTTTTTCTTATCTGATTAATTTTTTTCTGTCTGTTGGCAGCATTTCTAGTTTGCACCACTCTTCCTTACTCTCTTCCTTACTTCTTTCTTTCATACTATCTTTGGCTATAAGTACTACTGGGAGGGAAGGGGAAGTAGAACGGATACTTAAAGCAAGAAATAAATAAATTTATCCATTTTTTTGGTGGCAGTTTAAGTGTTCACCTTTTTTTCCCTGCTCTTTTTTTCTTGCTCTTATCACCACCATGAAAGAAAATAATTTATCAGGTAAGTATAAAATATATATATATATATATTTATTTCCTTTTTTATTTATTTTAAAAAAAACATTTTTATAAAATCTATAAGAATTATTGCATGCATAAGCCACACTTCATTTGGAATTTGCAACTTGTTTCTTACATTGAATTTAATTACAAATCAAAGGTTACTAAGTGGGGATTAAGATTTTGAGTGTTGCCTCATACTTTAGTGAATTAGCACAGTAAAATAACAGGTCACATGAAAGCTCATTCTCATTGGAAAGGTTTTTTCCAAACAGTGCAAAACTACCCCCCCAAAAAAAAATAAAAATAAATATTACTATATAACCTTTGATAATACCGGTGCAATCTTTTCCATTAATATCTTATATTTGTTAATGATTATCTACCATAATGGTATGATGCTATTTTTGAAAACAAACTATTTCAAATCATTTAGAATTACTGTAAAGCATTCATAACAACTCAAATTGCTACACATTCTGGACTATATAGGTATGGAAACATTCTAGTTAAGATAACTTCTAATAATAATATATTAAAAATGGAAACTTTATTAAATTAGAAATGTAATGTATTATAAGAATATTATTTACAAGGTAAGTGAAACAGTGTGCAAGAGATTTTAAGCCAACATTTTTTCTTTCATGAATCAGATAGAGCATTTGATTTTAAACAACTTTCTAATTTACTTCTATTATCAATTTTCTTTCTAATAACACAATGAGTCGATGGATCATCATTAATTACTGTTGGGAATATCACTCCTGCCGAGCAGGAGGCGGCAAAGAGCACCACAGCAAAGCTGTTAAATATCACCTCCCTTCCCTCCCACCGCAGTCATTCTCTTTGCCTATGTTAGCGCAAGGAAGTGGTAAAGTTAGGTGTTAGTAAAAGATTCTTCAATCAAGAGTTTATTATTTTATAAGTAGTGCAAGATTGTACTGCTTTGTTCTGGGGTGTAGCCGTAGTCCATATCAGTCACTTCAGTAGAGCAGTGGTGGCTTTAGAGCAATGGGAACTTGTGAGGCATAATTATCACTGCGCCTCCCATATAGTTAATGCTGCCCTAATACTGACAGTCTGAGTAGGATTACTCAGTCTTTATCTCCTTTTTCCACAGGTCCATGTGAGGGAGAGGACCTCTCAAACCTAGTGAGCTGCCATGCTGCCTGGCAGATTTATGAGGTAAGTGCTGACTTTATTCTTCTGGGATAAACAATCAGGAAAAAGTGGGCACTTTATTCTATAAGGACACACAGGTTTTTTCCCCTGTAGGTTAAGGGAAACTTACTTTTGGCAGTACGTTATAGCAGGCACTGGGGCTGAGGGTTTTTAAAATATGGTTTATTTTATTTGGTTCCACTCGGCTCGACTTAGTATCATGCTGACCGAGAGTTTTATTTTGCAGACGCCCACGATGAGCGGGGCTATCTGATACGGCGCTTTACTAATGCGTACCATTTTTCTCTGCCGTACTGTGACCGGGTATTGATTTCTCTGAAGGGCGCATATTAAGTTTAAGTCTGCGCTCTTGGGAATGGACAGCTGCCTCTACACTGCAGGCGCTAAGATTGTTAAGCAGTATGAGGGCTATTGCAATTTCCGGATCTTGTCTTAGAGAAATGTTATCCTCTTTCAGCAGAGCAGTTTAGCACCTCAGCAAAACAAAGCTGAGGTGTAAAGGCTGTTAATAATTGTTGCAATCACGTTATTCAGTTGCTTTTGACAAAATGCAAATAAAAGGAAAAAGAAAAACGTTTTAAAATTTAAAGTGACAGTAACGTTTTTTTGTGTTTAAAATTTTAGTAAAAATTATGTATTTGTTGGACTTCCGATGGGCGGGACTTGGGAACGGCAGCACCATTGCAGAGCTCCGGCACTTGCGTTAAAAAACGACCTAAGTGCTGCCTGGCTTTCCCCCCCCCCCCACATAATTCTTGCTGGGTATTTGCCCTTAACCAGGCCCCAACCAAATACATAGTGTGAAGGGCATTTCCACCAGCCCTTGCTCCCGGAGGTGCGAGAGAGCTAAGGAGAGGCAAGGAGACCGGCGCCATTTTGGCGCGCAGCGATAGAAAAGTAGAGATGCCTAATAGATCCTCACTGACTCACTGACCTGAGGAGCGGCGGAGGAAGCCGCAGATCATAGAGGAAACCGCTTGGCAGATTGGGTGAGCTCTGTGACCTTCTGACTTTCTGGGAGCGGGTGGGTGGCGGCCCTGCAACAAAACATACCCGGCGCCTTGGAGGCCTAAATAGCACACGGGGAGACCTGTTACCCACCCGGTCTAAGCGCTCACCCCTCCACAGTCCCCACCAATATTTGCTGCAAAGCGGAGGGGGGGGGCCTGCTGGCCTTTCTGGAGAGAGTGATAGAGGGTAGAGACATAGGGTGTGAGCTGCGATGCTTGGCCCTGCACTGCTGCCATAACGCCTTGGAGGAGGGCTGATAGTACTGTAGAAGATTCATTCTCCCTCACTTAAAGGGATAGCGTGGGGAAAAGCACCTATAACCCTGTGTATAAGGGACACTCACTAACTTTAATTGCAACTGATACCCTGCCTGAGACATCACCTTAGTGTAACACAGATTGGATTGCACAGGCACTCCTGCTCATACTCGGTGCCCAGCTGCCTCTTTGCACCCCGCCTGTCACCTTGAGGCCTCTAACAGTAGCACTGGGTAATATAAATCACACTACAGCAGCCTAAAAGAGAAGCCCAGTTTTTTCTTTCACGCTCTCATGAGAGAGTTATTAACTGCATGTCACCTGCAACAGATAAAGTCTTTTTACACTACAGCTCTGTTGGCACACATGAAAGTTGATAAATATTTCAAAGTCTCCGCCACGCAGGCTACACCCATCGTGTCAGGCAGGCAAAGGCCAGCGGAGAGAAAGCAGAGATTAACATCAGAATCTCAGATAGAAACACCTGGGCCCTCTGACAGGGAAACAACAACTCAGGACACTTCTCATACTCAAGATTTAAAAGCCTTTTTTCTTCCTAAAATGGAGTCCCTGCAAGCAGGCATGGATACTCTCACCTTAGAAGTCAGGCAGTATTCTACACGCCTACAGCAAGCAGAGCAGAGGATCTCAGACGTGGAGGATAGCCAACACTCCTCCGCAGTCACTGTTCAAAGATTGGAGCGCCAAAATTTCATGTCACAAGAAAAACTCGATGACCTTGAGAATCGGTCCCTCCGCAACAATTTGAGAGTGATAGGAGTCCCTGAATCCATAAAGAACAAAGACCTGCTTGAATTCACAGCCCTGACATTGCCTAAACTACTACAGCTTGATCAAGATACTCTGCCCCATGATGTGGAAAGGGCACACAGAATTGGACCAGAATTTTTACCCACCAGAGCTAACCAACACCCCAGACAAGTCATATTTAAACTCCTTCGCTATCAAGAAAAGCTAACGCTTCTCAAGGCATACAGAGCTAAACCGGATCTTGCCTTTGAGTGACACAAACTGCTTATTTTTCAAGACTTCTCGGCAGAAGTTGCAAGAAAGAGAAAGGAGTTTGCACCTTTATGCACCAAGTTACATTTGCAGGGCCGCCAGGCCTCACTTTTGTATCCAGCTAAATTGAGGCTCAATACTCCCAAGGGCCCCAAATTCTTCCTCACACCTCAGCAGTGACAAGAACATCTGGACGCTGAAGACACAGATGGACAGAGCTGAGCAGCATCACCCACCCCCATTAAAATTCTGTGTACCACTGAAAGGTCAGTTTAAGATGGCCTTTGATGGCTATCGTATAGCCCAACGGACTGGGCTTGAACTCCTTGATTTCTTAGTGTCCCAGCCACAGACTTTCCTAGAATATGGAGACTTTAATTCTGAGACCCAAGTAACCAGCCCGCTACGGGTTTTCCAGTGCTCTTACTGCCCTGGGAATGTTGATAATTACCAAGGACCGCTTGGGGCCTCTCCGCAGTAGGGAACGCTGCATCTTGTCTTTTTGCTCCTCCTGACTGTGGACATTGCGGTTGGGACGCACAGTTCCTTAACCATCCTACTTGACAGCTCACGGGGGTCGATAGGTGGAGATCCCTGTGATCATTACAGTCACGAACTCCTGATAACATGCATGTCCACTAATGTTTTTGCCACTGTTGTTCTCTGTTTATATATACTTTTATGTAATGCATTTTTTCAAATGTGGTTGTCTCACCCTGTTTTGCCTCCTTTCATAGGTCCTGGGGGGGTGTCATGGAGGGGCCTGCAGCCAGCAACTGATTTCTTGGACCTTGGGGTTGCCTCCTTGGAGTGTCATAACTGTAAGTTACTAATCACACACCCTAACGACTTGACATTACCCCTTGACATACATGGTCGGGAGTGGGGGTGCTCTGGACCTACCTATGTCTGCCATTGTACACTTTTCTCTACACCACGCAGATCATGTCACAAAACCTAAAGATTGTGTCCTGGAACGTCGGGGGCATCACTTCCCCGGCTAAAAGGAGCATTATTCTGCAACATCTTAAATGATTACACACAGACGTGGCTCTGTTGCAAGAGACACATCTGACAGATGTTGAACATGAGAAGCTAAAGGTTAGATGGGTGGGTCAGGTCTACTACACTCCAACTGAAGGCCGCAAACGTGGGGTGGCAATACTAGTCAAAAAGGGCTTAGCGGTCCAGATCTCCACACTCAACATAGATCCTAAAGGCAGGTTCATAATAGCAGCACTCAATTTTGCTGGGAAGTCCTACACATTATGTAACATCTACAGCCCCAACCGCCTCTCCCTCAGTTCTGGCACACTCTCCAGGCAGCCTTGCTACCACACGCAGATAAACCTTTCTTGGTGGGGGGCGACTATAATCTAATTCAAGCCACCCCGCTAGACCGTAAGGTTGAGGACACTAACTCAGACCACACCAGAAAACATGCCAGGCGCCACAGGGTAGAAACAGTTACCATTGCGGCATTCAAATCTGCCTTAGACTTGGTAGACTTATGGAGGCTCCGCTATCCGACCCATAGGGATTTCACCTGCCTCTCTAAAACACACAGCTCTCTGTAATGGATAGATTACTTCCTGTGCTCTCCACAACTAAACAAACAGGTTAAACACACACACATAGCGGACATTTTGATCTCAGATCACGCCCCTGTCTGGCTGGAGCTGCAGCATAATCCAGGAGCCCCTACTCGAGGGGCCTGGCGTTTCCCCACATACCTTTATAACAATTTAGACTTTAGAAAACATCTGAAGGCGGGATGGTCAGAATACATGAGGTTTAATGCGCAACACCACGATACTCCGGCGCTCTTTTGGAACGCCTCAAAGGCAGTAATGAGGGGACACATAACTAGTTACACGGCACATTACAACATTAGGCGTAAGCGAGCCGACACAGACACTGACGCAGCACTCACATCCGCATATAACGATTATCTAGCGCTCCCGTCCACTCAGACTAGAGCTAGGTACTATGAATGCAAGAAAATTAGAGAGGATACGCTACACAGACAGGACCTACTCTTTCAGCACCAGAGACAGGGATGTTTTTATAGATTTGGGAACAAGACGGGTAAACTGTTGGCTAATGCTGTAAAATTAACCACACCTAAATCAGTAATCAACGCCATACAGGTGAACGGGACTATTCAGACTGACAACAAAAACATAATGAACGAATTTGTTCGTTTTTACACTGACCTATACACCAAGAGTATTACAACACCTGGTGATAAGGAAACCTTTTGGAACCATATACGGACCCCCACTCTCACACAGGAGCAACTAGCCTCCCTAAATGCACATATATCAGCTTTAGAAGTCCAAAAGGTCATTAAAAGGACCAAAATAGGGAAAGCCCCGGGCCCTGATAGAATCCCCATAGAATACTACAAAATACTGCAAGATGAAATTAGCCTCCCACTATCCCAATCATTTACTGCATATCTAAATGGTGCAGCCCAACCGGCGACAGACTTTGCAGACGCACACATATCATGGATTCCGAAGCCAGATAGGGACCCCACCCTGGCCGCCTCATATAGACCAATATCCTTACTGAACAATGATTACAAGTTGTTCACGGCCATTCTGGCGGATAGGGTGGTAGGGAATGTCATCCATGGAGATCAAACCGGGTTCATGAAGCATCGCTCGTCGGTCACGAACATTCGAAAGACCTTAGCAATTATTTCTCATTACTGGCAGGCCAGAGGGGAGGATCAATTTAACTCACTGCCGGGCGCCTGTCTCCTCGCGATAGATGCGGAGAAGGCGTTCGACAGGGTGGAGTGGGACCACTTGCTGACAGCCCTAGAAAAATTTGGAATTACAGGAGATTTCCACAACCTTGTTTGGACGCTCTATCAAACCCCACACACATCAGTTATAGTTAACGGGGAGATCTCACAATCTTTTACACTAGAGAGGGGCACCCGTCAGGGCTGCCCGCTCTCGCCCCTCCTCTTCACCTTGGCTGTAGAGCCGTTGGCCATTTATATTAGGGAAGCCCTGAGGGGAGTGAGTGTTGGCTCACACTCCGCACATTTATTCCTCTACGCGGATGACCTGCTGCTTTATATTCAGAATCCGCACACTGAGATTCCCAAACTCCTCGATATATTACATAAATTCGGCGTAGTGTCTGGGTATAAGGTCAGTTTAGACAAATCGGAGCTAATATACCTGAAAAATACTGCGGGCCCGGACACGTCCCAGCTGGCACTAAAAATTACAGCGGATGCATTTAAATACCTAGGCATCTGCCTACACACAAACCCTAATTTGATTTATAGGCTCAACATTCACCCGACGCTTACACAGGTCCAGGCCCTTTTGACCGGTTGGTCTAAACTCCTGCTACCATTATCAGGAAGGACCAACTTAATAAAGATGATAGCAATGCCGAAGCTGCTGTATCCACTCCAACTATTGCCACTCCTTCTTACGCAAAAAGACATGCAAACTATAAACACAATGTTTTCTAAATTTGTATGGAATGGTAAGAAACAAAGGATTAGTCACCTTAAGCTGACTATGCCAGTTGCCAGGGGTGGGCTTAGGCTGCCCAGTGTGGAGTGGTACAACTGGTCCACATTGGCCAAGCTGATCTTTGAATGGATGGGGGGTACATCAGTGTTTAGCGATACACAACTAGAGGCCCAACTTACACATCCGCTGGCCCGAGCCTTTCTGCCACATGCAGAACTTCGCTCCTTACCGCCCCATATTAAAGATAATATTCTGTTCAGGGACCTTCTCAGGGCATGGGCGAGATTATGTAAATGGTGGGGTCTCTCCCACACTATCACCAGACACCTGCCACTACAAGGGAACCCGACCTTCCTCCCGGGCATGACCACATAAGCGTTCAGGACATGGGGGGAGAAGGGCTTGATCTCGGTGTCACAGCTTGTAGACCCTCTCTCTGGGGAGGTGTACCCATTGGCAGTGCTGCAGGAAAAGTACAACCTCCCTCCACATAGTATCTTTCCATACCTTCAATGCACCCACTACGTACGTACTGGACATCAAGAATCGCACACATATAGACAGTCTGTGCTCTCTGGCTAAACTGGGAACTCACTCCATCTCTTACATTTATGATTTAATTATGCAACAGACATCTGTGGATGTTGTGCAACACCTGAGCGACAAATGGTCTGCTACCCTGCGTGAGGACATAGACACAGACACACTGACAGATAGTTTTGAACGTGTCATACGAGCCACCCTGGCTTTGGAAGCCAGAGAATCACACCTCAAACTCATGCACCACAGTTACATCACACCAGCCTTAAGAGCCAAATGGGTACCCAACGCAAACTCCTCATGCCTGAAGTGTTCTTTCACGGACCCAGGTATAGTGCACTTGTTCTGGGAGTGCCCCAAAATCTTACAATTCTGGGAAAAGGTACAATTCTGGCTCTCTAAAATTACTGGCAAAAAAGCTAGACTAACACGACAGGAGGTTTTCTTCCTGCGGGGATGCACCCCTTTCTTCCCGACGGATCGTTTTACAAACACGATCATACTACTGTCCAGGAAATTAATACTTAAGCATTGGATCCTCCCCAAACCCCCACACATAACCCAACTCATAAGATTAGCACACACCCAGCTACTGGTTGAACAAGCAGATGTTAAGGGAGATGTAGAGATGAGGGTAAAACATTTCATGTCCAAATGGGAACCTTACTTGCTGCATCTCGCTCCCGGCGTCAGACGGCACCTTCTGGCCCCCTTTCTCAATAGCACCTACCTCATGTTGGAGCAGCTGAAGGGTAGATGGATCTTGACTGAGGGAAACACCTGACTTCCAGCACACCACACGATGACTTACACTCATTCCCACTAACACCACTATAGACCCAGGACTGTCCTCAGGGGCATGGATGATGAATACTCATGAGCTGACTAACCCCCCCCCCTCTCCTTGGCTCCTCTGCTGAATTACACAGGGTATAGATCCCATATTTTTTTTAGGGTTTGTTACTGTTACTATACTAAGACTGTTACTTGCTGGTTGCACGTTGTTATACTTTGTTATACTTTGCAAAGTTTGACTATGGTTATATCTGAAATGATTAGTTATAAGACACTAAGCCTGGTTGATTGCAGCCTATGTTTAGCGTGGGCTTCTGCTCACAGCCTCTGAGGATGGCACCGCAACATGTATGTTGGAATGTTTGAATTGTGTCGATGAAAATAACAAAGTGCCATCTACAGCTAAACGGGGCTTTCAACTAAATAACCAATCGCTCTCCTTTGTTTCCTCCCCACCCTACCCTTCCCTCCTTTCATATTCCCCACCTCCCTACCCTGTTCTTGTTCCCGGTTCTGCCCTCCCATCCCCCCGTCCATCTTAACCCCCCCATCCCCCCCCTAGCAAGGTTAATTGGGAAATGAGCTTGGGCTCAGGATGGGATCACTAAAGTACACTCTTGTGCATTTTCCTCCCTGCTTACTGTAAATTTAAACTTGTATATGTATTGTTTAACCAGAGCAACATAGGGATTAGTGCCATAACCTTCTGACTGAGTTAGCAATAGTAAACACAAAACTGTTTGTTTCGTGTTTATTTATTTTTGTTCCTTCCCCCCCCCCTTTCCACCACAGTCTGCCCCTTACCCCAATAGGTCCCATCACCCACCTACCCTTTCTCTCCCCATAGTCCCTCCCCGCCTCCCCCCCACACCTCCCCTTACTGGTTTGAAAAAAAAAAAAACGGGCTCGGGAAGAGATTGCTACGTTTTACTTGTCTAATTCCTTCACCTTTACTATTTGAAAGTCTGATTATGTAAAGGCATTGATGTATTTTGGTTATCACGGTGATTTGTAGTGTCTATCTCAAATCGAGTTTGTGGAAAAATAAAGTTATTTTAAAAAAAAAAAAATTATTTGTTTGTGATTATTTGTTCCATTGTGAGTCAGAATGGACCAAGATGCCTTGCAAAATACTTGTTTTGATGATAATGTGGAACTACCTATCCCTTCTGTTTCTTATGTTTTAACAGAACTTTATATTACAGGGATATAATTATTTTTTTCTGAGCCAACATTGTCTAGGCAGATACTGTTCCTAATGACTATGTTTAATATATTCCACAGTTTTCTCCTCATGTGTCCATATAATTTATTGCCCACTCTTACAATGTCCTGCATTTCCTCTGTAACTCCACCTGGAGTCAAGTTGCAAGACATCGCTTCCCTTATGTCCTTGACAGTCTTTGTTGCATTGTCTGCTTTTCCATTGCTGCTGGGAAAGCGCAAGAGGAAAAGTAAACATTCAGTAGTGAGGTTACTGACGCTGTTGTTGTTATTTTGAATGCCCCCTCCTAGATGAGGAGGAGGATACTTCGATAGCATTTGAAGGTGAAATCTGTAATTCCTCCTACTGATTCTGAAGTTGTATCCTTCAGTTTTCAGCTAGAACACCTCCATCTGTTACTTAAGGAGGTTTTAGTTACACTGGATAACAGCGTCACCAGGGTTGTTGTCAATCCTAAAAGTTCCAGTAAGCTACATAAGTATTTTGATGTACCTTCCATGGTGGAAGTTTTTCCTGTACCAGGTTGAGCTACTGAGATTTTTGCTATGGAATGGGAGAGACTGGGTATCCCCTTTTTCTCCATCACTTGTAGTTAAAGGGTTTCCTATAACATGTTCTATCAAGGAATCTTGTCAGACAATAACCAAAGTGGAAGGAACAATTTCCACGCTATCCAGGAGAACTACTATTCCTATAGAGCATAGTTGCTTCTTTAAGGATTAGTTACAGGATATGTACACCAGGGTTTACAATGACAACCCATGGTTTGTATGGCTACTGTTTCTAGTATGGTAGCATACTGTTGATACCTTTTCTGAATCTATTTTAATCAGACTCTTCCCTTGAAGAAGTCCAGGTTAGGATAAAGGTCCTTAAGTTGGCCATCTCCTTTACCACGGCTGCTTCCCTTCAAATTATTAAGCTGGAAGCTAAATTTTTTGTTTTTGCACTGGCCCGCAGATCTTGGTCTGCGGATGTATCATCTAAGCCTAAACTTTTGGCGATTCTTTACAAAGGAAGGACTTTGTTTGGCCAGGGTTGATGGATATACTTGCTGACATCACAGGAGGAAAGGGACTTTTCTTCCTTCAGCATAGGATAAATAATCAATAGGGATGTCAGAGTAATTTCGTTCCTTCGAAATTTCAAGGAAATCCTCTCACTTCCTCCTCCAAGCAGGAGCAGTCCAAGCCTTCCTGGTGTCCCAATCAATCTTGGAACATAGGAAAACAATCCAAAAAGCCTGCTATTGACATCAAAAGCAGCATGAGGGGTCTGTCCCTGATCCGGGACCTGATCTTGTGGGGGGGGCAGATTTTCATTTTTCGTTCAGGCGAGATGTTCAGGATCCTTGGGCGGCAGGCATCGTGTCCCAGGGATACAGAAGACCTTTCCTTCCAGGGGCAGTTTTCTGCTTTCAAGATTATCTATGGACCAGACACAGAGAGTGGCGTTCTTACACTGTGTTCGGGACCTCTCCGACCTGGGAGTGAGGGTTCCTGTTACAACGCAGGAACGAGGTCTGGGGTTCTATTCCAATCTGTTCATGGTGGGAACCTTCAGTCTGATCTTAGACCTCAAGAGTCTAAACAAATTCCTCAGAGTGCAGTCCTTCAAGATGGAAACTATTTGTTCCACTCTTCCTTTGGTCAAGGAAAGTTAATTTATGACAATGATGGATTTAAAGGACGCATACCTGCATGTTCCCCTACGCAGGGACCATCCCAAGTTTCTAAGGTTTACTTTTCTAGTCAAACCCTTTCAGCTCTTCCATTTGGTCTTACCACAGTTACCAGAATTTCCTCAACGGTTCTGGGGTCCCTGCTAGCGGTGCTCCGATTGTGGGGCATTGCAGTGGCACCTTATCTGAACTACACTCTAGTTCTGGCGTCTTACCTTCAACAAGCAAGATCTCACATGGAAAGGTTGTTATCCTTCCTGCTGTCTTTAGGATGGAAGGTGAATTTGGAAGAGAGTTCCTTAGTTCCAAATACAAAGGTGTTTTCTTGGGAATCATATTAGATTCCTTATCAATGAAGATTTTTCCAACAGTGTCAGGAAATCAAAGATTTTAGATTCTTGTCTAGCACTTCAGTCCTCTCCTCGGCCATCAGTGGCTCAGTGTATGGAGGTATTCGGGCTGATGGTAGCGGCAATTGACATCATCCCTGTCGTCCGTTTCCATCTCAGACCTCTGCAGTTAAGGCGCAAGCAGTGGAACGGAGATTATGCGGATCTGTCTCCGTGATTACTGCTGGAGCAGGAGGCAAGGGATTCTCTATTTTTGGTGGTTGTCTCTGGATCATTTTTCCCAGGGAACCTGCTTTTGCAGAACCTCATTTGTTATTGGGACAACAGATGTCAGCCTTCTGGGAGGCTCTCTAAAGGCTTAGAAAACAGAGGCTTGGTTGGAGTGTGTTCTTACCACATTCTGGAACTGAGAGCAATCTTTAATGCTCTCCTGGCCTGGTCTCAGTTAACTTCGGCCTGGTTCTTCAGGTTCCAGTTGGATAATTTAACCTCAGTGGTTTTCATCAACCATCAGGGAGGAGCTAGGAGTTCCTTGGCCATGATTGAGGTAACCAAGATTATTCAGTGGGCAGAGTCCCACAATTGCTGTGGCGGTCTTCCTGAGCAGGCAGACCCTTCAACTGGGGGAGCTCCATCTGGAAGTGTTTCCAGTCTGATTCTCAAATAGGGTCAGCAGGAATTGGATCTCATGGCATCTTGGCAGAATGCCAAGCTCCCGAGGTACGGTACTGAGTGACGCTCTAATGGTACCTTGTATTTTCAGTCTCGCATACCTATTGTTTCCGTTCGCCATTTTTCCCTCGAGTCATTGCTCAAATCAAGCAGAAGGCGTTGGTGACCCTCATTGCACCGGCGTGGCCTCACAGGATTTGGTATGCAGACCTGGTGGACATGTCATCTCTTCCACCTTGGAGACTTCAGTCGGGGAAGGACCTTCTATTTCAAGGGGTCTTCTTTCATACAAATTTAGTTTCTCAGAGTCTGATTGAATGCTTAAATTTTTCAAAGCGTGGAGTTCGGACTCGGCCATTGAGACCTTGATTCACGTAAACCTGTGACTAGAAACATTAACCATACAATATCGATACCGGTGAGAATCCTAAGGCTACTCTTGGAGTAGAGGTGGTATTCTTACAATTCTGTTTTTTCTCCAAGAAGGTTTGGAGAAGGGTTCATTGGCAAGTACCCTAAAGGGTCAAATATCTGCCTTTTCTATTTTGTTACTTAAGCATCTGGGGATATCCCAGACCTGTGTTCAAACCAGTTTTGCTTTCCTGGAGCCTTATTTTAGTTTTTAAGGGGCTCCGTTGGAGCCTAGGCTTTCCTTAGATATTAAGTTGTTATCTTAGGAAGTTTGATTCTTGTTGCTATTCTTCTGTTCATAGAGTGTCAGAGCTCTTGGCATTACAGTATGAGTTCACTTACCTTATTTTTCATCAGGTAAGGTGGCTTTATTACTAAATTAGGGTTTCTCCCTAAAGTAGTTGCAGATCGGAACATTAATCAGGTGATTGTTGTTCTTTCCTTGTGTCCTAATCCTTCTTCTCAGGAAGAATGGGTTCTACACAGTCTGGACGGGGTGTGTGCACTACAAGTCTATTTATAGGCGACTAAGGAGTTTCATCAGTCTTCGGTTTAACGTAAGGGGCAGAAAGCTATGGCTGCTTCTTTTTCCTTGTGGCTGAAGAGTATCATTTGCTTTGCCTATAAAGCTGCTGGACAGCAGCCTCCTGAGGATGGCTCTTTCCGCGAGGGTTGTTTCCTCTTCCTGGGCATTCAAAGATGAAGCATCTATGGAACAGGTTTGCAAGGCTGAAATTGGGTCCTCTCTTCACACTTTTTCAAACTTTTATACATTTGACTCTTTGCCTCGGCTGGGGCCGTTTTTTTGGGAGAAAGGTTCTTCAAGCAGTGGTGCCTTCCATTTCGTTTTCCTGTCTTGTCCCTCCCTTATCATCTGTGTACACTAGCTTGGGTACCGATTCCCAACAGTAATTAATGATGATCCATGGACTCATAGTGTCATTAGAAATAAAACAAAATTTATGCTTACCTGATAAATGTATTTATTTCTTGACACGATGAGTCCACGGCCCGCCCTGTTATTTAGACAGGTTGTTAGTATTTTATAAACATCAGACACCTCTGCACCTTGTTGCTTCCTTTCTCTCCTTTACTTCGGTCGAATGACTGGGGTGGGAGGGAAGGGAGGTGATATTTAACAGCTTTGGTGTGGTGCTCTTTGCCGCCTCCTGCTGGGCAGGAGTGATATTCCCAACAATAATTAATGATGATCCGTGGATTCATCGTGTCAAGAAAGAAAGACATTTATCAGGTAAGCATACATTTTGTTTTTCTTTGTTCTTTTGGTATCTTTTTTTGAAAAGCAGGGACATAAGCTTAAGAGCCATCCAATTTCTGGAACACTAGATAGCAGCAGTTTTGCAAGAATGTTATCCATTTGCAAGAGCACTAGATGACAGCAGTAGCGATTCAGATGCCCACCTAGGTATCTCTTGAACACAATGTCATGGGAATGAAGCAAATTTGATAATAAAAGTAAACTGGAAATGTTTTTTTAAATGGTATATCTGTTTCAATCACAAAATATATATATTTTTAATGTTTATATATTTATGCTTACAGTAATGATATATTGCTGCTTTGAAATAGTGATGAAGATTTTAAAGTATCATGGCTGAATAACTAACGGCTAGATTACGAGTTGTGCGTTAGGGTAAAAAAGCAGCGTTAAGAGGTCCTAACCCTGCTTTTTTACGCCCACTGGTATTACGAGTCTTGAAGGTTTAGGGGCACTGCACACTTCTTTGGCCTTACCGCAAAATGACTTACATAAACTTTGTAAAGCCTTTTTTCTATGGGACTTCCATAGCGCTGATATTACGAGTCTGTCCTGGGAGGCCAAAAAGTGAGCGGTACTCCCTACCCTGTCAAGATCCGTAATGTATGTAAAAGTCAGTAGTTAAGAGTTTTATGGTACAATGCCGTAACATAAAACTCATAACTAAAGTGCTAAAAAGTACACTAACAGCCATAAACTACCTATTAACCCCTAAACCGAGGCCCCCCGCCTCGCAGACACTAAAATTACATTTTTAACCTCTGATCTGCCGCTCCGGACACCGCCGCCACCTACATTATATTTATGAACCCCTAATCTGCTGCCCCCAATATCACCGCCACCTACATTATATTTATTAACCCCTAATCTGCCACCCCCAATGTCGCCGCAACCTACCTACACTTATTAACCCATAATCTGCAGCCCCCAACATCACCACCACTATATTAAATGTATTAACCCCTAAACCTAAGTCTAACCCTAACACCCACTAACTTAAATATAATTAAAATAAATCTAAATAAAATTACTATAATTAGCTAAATTATTCCTATTTATAACTAAATACTTACCTATAAAATAAACCCTAAGATAGCTACAAAATAACTAATAGTTACATTGTAGCTAACTTAGGGTTTATTTTTATTTTACAGGCAAGTTTGTATTTATTTTAACTAGGTAGAATAGTTACTAAATAGTTATTAACTATTTAATAACTACCTAGATAAAATAAGTACAAAAGTAAAATAAAACCTAACCTAAGTTACACTAACACCTAACACTACACTATAATTAAATAAATTAACTAAATTAAATACAATTAAATAAATTAAATTAGCTAAAGTACAAAAAAACCCACTGAATTATAGAAAATAATAAACAAATTACAAGATATTTAAACTAATTACACCTAATCTAATAGCCCTATCAAAATTAAAAAAGCCCCCCCAAAATAAAAAACAATTAGCCTAAACTAAACTACCAATAGCCCTTAAAAGGGCCTTTTGCTGGGCATTGCCCCAAAGTAATCAGCTCTTTTACCTGTAAAAAAAAAATACAAACAACCCCCCCAACAGTAAAACCCACCACCCACTCAACCAAACCCCCAAATAAAATACTAACTAAAAAAAACTAAGCTCCCCATTGCCCTGAAAAGGGCATTTGGATGGGCATTGCCCTTAAAAGGGCAGTTAGCTCTTTTGCGGCCCAAAGTCCCTAACCTAAAAATAAAACCCACCCAATACACCCTTTAAAAAAAACCTAACACTAACCCCCTGAAGATCGACTTACAGTTCTGAAGATCCAATATCGATCCTCAAGGAAGCGGCAGAAGTCTTCATCCAACCGGGCCAAAGTCCTCAACGAAGCCGGGAGAAGTCTTCATCCAAGCCGGGCAAAGTGGTCCTCCAGATGGGCAGAAGTCTTCATCCAGACGGCATCTTCTATCTTCATCCATCTGACGCGGAGCGGCTCCATCTTCAAGACATTCGACGTGGAGTATCCTCTTCATCCGACGGACTAACGACGAATGAAGGTACCTTTAAGTGACGTCATCCAAGATGGCGTCCCTTAGATTCTGGTTGGCTTAGATTCTATCAGCCAATCAGAATTAAGGTAGAAAAAATCCTATTGGCTGATGCAATCAGCCAATAGGATTGAAGTTCAATCCTATTGGCTGATCCAATCAGCCAATAGGATTGAGCTTGCATTCTATTGGCTGATTGGAACAGCCAATAGAATGCAAGCTCAATCCTATTGGCTGATTGCATCAGCCAATAGGATTTTTTCTACCTTAATTCCGATTGGCTGATAGAATTCTATCAGCCAATCAGAATCTAAGGGACGCCATCTTGGATGACGTCACTTAAAGGAACCTTCATTCGTCGGGTAGTCGTCGGATGAAGAGGATGCTCCGCGTCGGATGTCTTGAAGATGGACCCGCTCCGCATCGGATGGATGAAGATAGAAGATGCCGTCTGGATGAAGACTTCTGCCCGTCTGGAGGACCACTTTGTCCGGCTTGGATGAAGACTTCTCCCGGCTTCGTTGAGGACTTCGGCCCGGTTGGATGAAGACCTCTGCCGCTTCCTTGAGGATGGATGTCGGCTCTTCAGAACTGTAAGTTAATCTTCAGGGGGTTAGTGTTAGGTTTTTTTTAAGGGTGTATTGGGTGGGTTTTATTTCTAGGTTAGGGACTTTGGGCCTGCAAAAGAGCTAACTGCCCTTTTAAGGGCAATGCCCATCCAAATGCCCTTTTCAGGGCAATGGGGAGCTTAGTTTTTTTTAGAATGTATTTTATTTGGGGGGTTGTTTGTGTGGGTGGTGGGTTTTACTGTTGGGGGGTTGTTTGTATTTTTTTTTACAGGTAAAAGAGCTGATTACTTTGGGGCAATGCCCCACAAAAGTCCCTTTTAAGGGTTTGTACTTTAGCTAATTTAATTTAATTTAGGTAATTGTATTTAATTTAGTTAATTTATTTAATTGTAGTGTAGTGTTAGGTGTTATTGTAACTTAGGTTAGGTTTTATTTTACAGGTACTTTTGTATTTATTTTAGCTAGGTAGTTATTAAATAGTTAATAACTATTTAATAACTGTTCTACCTAGTTAAAATAAATGCAAACTTGCCTGTAAAATAAAAATAAACCCTAAGATAGCTACAATGTAACTATTAGTTATATTGTAGCTAGTTTAGTGTTTATTTTATAGGTAAGTATTTAGTTTTAAATAGGAATAATGTAGTTAATGATAGGAATTGTATTTAGATTTATTTTAATTACATTTGTTAGGGGGCGTTAGGGTTAGACAGGTTTAGGGGTTAATACATTTAGTATAGTGGCGGCGACAGATTAGGGGTTAATAAATGTAGGTAGGTGGCGGCGATGTTAGGGACGGCAGATTAGGGGTTAATAATATTTAAATAATGTTTGCGAGGCGGGAGTGCAGCGGTTTAGGGGTTAATATGTTTATTATAGTGGCTGCGACATTGGGGGCAGCAGATTAGGGGTTAATAAGTGTAGGTAGGTGGCAGCGACATTGGGGGCGGCAGATTAGGGGTTAATAAATATAATGTAGGTGTCGGCGATGTTGGGGGCAGCAGATTAGGGGTTCATAAGTATAATGTAGGTGGCGGCGGTGTCTGGAGCGGCAGATTAGGGGTTAGTAAATATAATGCAGGTGTCGGCGATGTCGGGGGCGGCAGATTAGGGGTTAATAAGTGTAAGATTAGGGGTGTTTAGACTCGGGGTTCATGTTAGGGTGTTAGGTTTAGACATAAAATGTGTTTCCCAATAGGTATTATTGGGGCTGCATTACCGAGTTTTACGCTGCTTTTTTGCAGGGGTTAGACTTTTTCTCAGCCGGCTCTCCCCGTTGATTCATATGGGGAAATCGTGCACAAGCACGTACGACCAGCTCACCGCTGACTTAAGCAGCGCTGGTATTGGAGTGCGGTAATGAGCAAAATTTTGCTCAATGCACACTTCTTGTCTTTTAACGATGGGTTTGTAAAAACCCGTAATACCAGCGCTGTAGGTAAGTGAGCGGTGAGAAAAAACTGCTCGTTAGCACCGCATAGCCTCTATGCAAAACTCGTAATCTAGCCATTAGAAAGAAAAAAGTATACTGATCCCAAGTCAAAAGGATACCATTCTAAGGACAGTTCTTAGTACAAAAGAATGTATTGTTTGCCTGCCAGAGACCGTAAATCAACTGAAACAACATCTGAAGTGGTGGCTTCAGAGCCACAATCTCAGGAAGTGACTTCCCTTCACAGATTTAATGTGTGCATACAGATGAAGGCAGACTCCAGCTAATTCGGCAGGAGAAGATTTAAAGGGACACTGAACACAAAAAAAAATTATTTCGGGATTCAGATAGAGCATGAAATGTTAAGCAACTTTCTAATTTACTCCTATTATCACATTTTCTTCATTCTCTTGGTATCTTTATTTGAAATGCAAGAATGTAAGTTTAGATGCCGGCCCATTTTTGGTGAACAACCTGGGTTGTTCTTGCTGATTGGTGGATAAATTCATCCACCAATACAAAAGTGCTGTCCAGAGTTCTTAACCCCAAAAAAACATTTTTTCCCTACTTTTTTCAAATAAAGATAGCAAGAGAATGAAGAAAAATTCATAATAGGACTAAATTAGAAAGTTGCTTAAAATTGCATGCTCTATCTGAATCACGAAAGAAACAAATTTGGGTTCAGTGTCCCTTTACGGGATATAGGTGTCATATATAAGATTCTAGGGAGAAATTTGGGCCAATATTTTTATGGGTTGAGATGTATGCAGAAAATATAACGATTCATCAAACCTTAATTTTAAGGCTGATTACCTAACTAGGTTTACAGTTCACTTGACATAAAATGAGTCCCAACACCAGACAGACACAGGACTCACCCTACACTGAAAATGACAACCTCATGGGCACTTGTCGCAGATGTATCATCATCTTTTTTAGTAACACATTCCTTTGCCACTACAAAACTGGATATACAACAATTAGCCATGATGTTTAGTAGAAAAATATTGAATACTTATAATAAACTGCTTTATTCTGTGGTGCTTTGTACCTTTTATTGTTAGGAGCAATTTCTAGAGCTTTATATTCCAATGGTTTCCACAAGGTCCCCCTATATATATATATAAATCCTATTCTGTAGGTCAGCACTATAAATCATCTTTATAGTGATAAAAAGGGGAGTGGTTATTTATTTATTTTATAATATTTTTAGTATATACAAGCCAAGAAACATTTTATTTTAAAGCATAGTATTTGATCATCTGTAAAGGTTAATACATTTATTTCAACAGAGATCTATCTAAGCTAATAATAAGAAAATACAACATAACACAGGAAAGCATATACTTGTCTGTCGGAGATACTCTGATTTTGTAAGATTAAAGATTTGTAATCTAACGTACAGCATATCATGTTCGTTCTAATAAACTTTACCTTACTGGTGGCTCAAATATGGGCATTGCCAGAGCAAATGTTAGAAACTTGAGTCTTGCATGCGGAATTTGGAACATATATTAAGAGCTGTTGGCATCCATTTTTGATAAAGCTTTGGAGAGATATACTCTTTGGGCTCTATTTATAAAGCAGCGGATGCTGCTTCGAAGGCCAATTGTTTTCAAGGTGAATTCATCCTACTCCGATCGGGATGATTGACAGCCCCTGCAAGTGGCCGATTGGCCACAAGTGAGCAGGGGGTGGCATTGCACAAGCATTTCTAGTGAAATGCTTGTGCAATGATAAATGTGTACAGCGTATGCTGTCTTTTTTTTTTTTAAATCCATATAGATTATCCCATTAATAAGGCTCAAGGCATATGTGTACAATCCTCACATCTGTCCCACATATAATGGTGAAATTGGGGATTTACCCATAGAAAAAATGGAACTCTCACCAGTGATTCCCATAGACGGAACTACTCTGAGTTTCTTACTATCTCGCTTTGGTTTCCTGCAATATGGACGTCAGTCCTCACCGTGTAAGTTGTGTGCACTCGTGTGTGCTGGATCAGCGTTCTACAAACTCAGCGTCCAAATTTTCAGCGCCTTCCAGGTTCTGTGTACACCTCCCTCTGTCCAATCTGGATCAAGCTACAGGTCAGGAGGTGTATGCCGGCTTGTAATGTTTGTTACAGAGTGCCAAGGCTCCAGCTTGATTACGATAATAGACCAACAAGCAAAGAACCAGTGAGCCTCTCATAAGATTAAACACTCCCTTTATTCCGTGCAAAGCAGCATGATGCACCGAGCCATAAAAGTGATAAAAATAGTCAGACATTAGCACACCGTCTTACGCGTTTCAGCTAATGCTGCCTTAGTGTATGCTGTTGGCCTGCAGCGGAAATTATTCGCTATACTCGACATTTCATAAGTCGAGCCCTATATGTAAGATTCTGGCATGCAATTCACGCAACTATATAACTAAGGTGGCGTACCTGGTTTATTGCTAGTTTTCACTATGTCTATTTTCAACTTTTGGGACCATTACTCTGGCAAGACTGATATTGTAGACTAGAGTAATTAATTGCGTAAGAGGGTTCTATATATAGAGTTTATTAAACAGTGCTAACAAATTATACGGTCTCTCTGATTGCTATAAAACAAGGGTTTTCAAGCCTGTCCTCAGGCCTCCCCAACAGGTCAGATTTTTAGGATTACCTTGGGCAAGAGCAGGTTAATAGCCATCGCCTAGATTTAGAGTTCTGCGTTAGCCGACAAAACCAGCGTTAGGGGGTCCTAACGCTGGTTTTGGCCGCCCGCTGGTATTTAGAGTCAGTCAGGAAAGGATCTAACTCTCACTTTCAAGCTGCGACTTTTCCATACCGCAGATCCCCCTACGCCTTGCGTATCCTATCTTTTCAATGGGATCTTTCTAACGCAGGTATTTAGAGTCTTGGCTTAAGTTAGCTTTAGAACTCTAACGACAAGACTCCAGCCGCAGAGAAAAGCCAGGAGTTAAGAGCTTTATGGGCTAACGCCGGTTCATAAAGCTCTTAACTACTGTGCTCTAAAGTACACTAACACCCATAAACTACCTATATACCCCTAAACCGAGGTCCCCCCACATCGCCGCCACTCTAATACATTTTTTTAACCCCTAATCTGCTGACCGCACACCGCCGCCACCTACATTATCCCTATGTACCCCTAATCTGCTGCCCCTAACACCGCCAACCCCTACATAATATTTATTAACCCATAATCTGCCCCTCCAACCTCGCCACTACCTTACCTACACTTATTAACCCCTAATCTGCCGACCGGACCTCACCGCTACTCTAATAAATGTATTAACCCCTAAAGCTAAGTCTAACCCTAACCCTAACACCCCCCTAAGTTAAATATAATAAGTTAAATATAATTTTTATCTAACGAAATAAAATAAATCTTATTAAATAAATTAATCCTATTTAAAGCTTAATACTTACCTGTAAAATAAACCATGTTCCGATCAGCCAATAGAATGTGAGCTCAATCTGATTGGCTGATTGGATCAAACTTGAATCTGATTGGCTGATTGGAAGATTGAAGATGCCGCTTGATAGAAGACTTCAGCCGGATGATGGACCTCTTCAGCCCCCGCTTGATAGAAGACTTCAGCCGGATGATGGACCTCTTCAGCCCCCCGCTTGGATAAAGACTTCAGCCGGATGATGGACCTCTTAAGCCCCGGATAGGAGGAAGACTTCGGACCCTCTTCTGGACGGATTGGTGATACCCGGCATGGTGAAGACAAGGTAGGAAGATCTTCAGGGGTTTAGTGTTAGGTTTATTTAAGGGGGGTTTGGCTTAGATTAGGGGTATGTGGGTGGTGGGTTGTAATGTTGGGGGGGTATTGTATGTTTTTTTTACAGGCAAAAGAGCTGAATTCTTTGGGGCATGCCCCGCAAAAGGCCCTTTTAAGGGCTGGTAAGGTAAAAGAGCTTTTCAATTTTTATTTTAGAATAGGGTAGGGCATTTTTTTTTATTTTGGGGGGCTTTGTTATTTTATTGGGGGGCTTAGAGTAGGTGTAATTAGCTTAAAATTGTTGTAATATTTTTATAATGTTTGTAAATTATTATTTTTTTTTTGTAACTTAGTTCTTTTTTATTTTTGTAACTTAGTTCTTTTTTTATTTTTTGTACTTTATTTAGTGTATTTATTTGTATTTATTTGTAGGTATTTGTATTTAATTTATTTATTGATAGTGTAGTGTTTAATAGCTATTGTACCTGGTTAAAATAAATACAAAGTTGCCTGTAAAATAAATATTAATCCTAAAATAGCTACAATATAATTATTATTTATATTGTAGCTATATTAGGGTTTATTTTACAGGTAAGTATTTAGCTTTAAATAGGATTAATTTATTTAATAAGATTTATTTTATTTTGTTAGATGTAAATTATATTTAACTTACGGGGGTGTTAGGGTTAGGGTTAGACTTAGCTTTAGGGGTTAATACATTTATTAGAGTAGCGGTGAGGTCCAGTCAGCAGATTAGGGGTTAATAATTGTAGGTAAGGTAGCGGCGACGTTGGGGGGGGGCAGATTAGTGGGTAATAAATATAATATAGGGGTCGGCAAGGGTTAGGGGCAGCAGATTAGGGGTTCATAGGGATAACGTAGGTTGCGGCGGTGTACGGAGCAGCAGATTAGGGGTTAATAGTATAATGCAGGGGTCAGCTATAGCGGGGGCGGCAGATTAGGGGTTAATAAGTGTAAGGTTAGGGGTGTTTAGACTCGGAGTACATGTTAGGGTGTTAGGTGCAGACTTAGGAAGTGTTTCCCCATAGGAAACAATGGGGCTGCGTTAGGAGCTTAACGCTGCTTTTTTGCAGGTGTTTTTTCAGCTCAAACGGCCCCATTGTTTCCTATGGGGGAATCGCGCACAAGCACGTTTTTGAAGCTAGCCGCGTCCATAAGCACCGCTGGTATTGAGAGTTGCAGTGGCGGTAAATTATGCTCTACGCTCCCTTTTTGGAGCCTAACGCAGCCCTTCTGTGAACTCTAAATACCAGCGGTATTTAAAAGGTGCGGGGGAAAAAAAGCATGCGTAGCTAACGCACCCCTTTGGCCGCAGAACTCTAAATCTAGGCGCATGTTTTCTAATCAGCGAATTATTTCACCTGTGTTCCAGTTCAGATATCCTGAAACACTGGCCTGTTAGGGAAGCCTGAGGACCCCTGCTCTAAAACTTAGACATGGGGTATATTTATTATAGTGCGAGCAGACATGATACAATGTAGCGTATCATGTCCGTTGCACATCTATAAATGCCGACAGCGCACCAGCAGTTATTGTGAACTGCTGGTGCAATTCCGCCCCCTGTAGATGCACGGACAAAGTATTCGATCTGGTTAATTTCTGTCCGCTGCCTCAGAGCAGGCGGACAAGTTATGAAGCAGCAGTCTTTAGACCGCTGCTTCATAACTACAGTTTTTTTGCGAGCCTGAAGGCTTGCTGGAAACAAGAGCCATAAGGAGCTTGATAAATCAGCCTCATAATGTTCAGTGGCTGGCAGGGCATAATTCTCTTGTATATGTCTGAAAGTATAGGTCAACTTTTTAGTGTTAAAAGTAACATAATCCCTTTTCCCTTAACTCGGTGAATGGTTCTTTAATAAATCCTGCTGATAAATAAGGGTTCTCCATTAACATCACTTTTGAAACTAAACTAGAAACATTAAGCCACAAACAAATTTTCTTCTTCCCATGCTTTAACATGTTCATATATGAGGGGGTCAATATTTGTTCAGGGGTCTGACCTGCTTTCAAATGTTGTGTGAGTGGCTATTTCTGTTAATTTTCCCTTAAGGAGGGGGTGTCTCACTAGTGAGTATTGTCTAGAGATAAATATATATTTTTGTTAAGGTTAAGTCAAAGCCAATTAAACAGATTTTAAAACTTGTCCGGAAAGAATGTTTGTATTACAATATACATTTGCCCCTTCTGAAACTACTGTGTACCTTGTGCAGTAATATTTTACATACATACACTAAATGGCCAAAAGAATCTGGTCACCCTTACTAATGACTGAATTCAGATATTTAAGCCACACTCATTCCTAAAAGGTGCATACAATCCAGCACATAGCCATGAAATCTCTATAGACAAACATTGGCACTAAAATGTGTTGTACTGAAGAGCTCAGTAACTTTAAAAATGGCACAGATGATACTATTGTCACAAGTCAATTGACCATGGCAGATCTAAGTGCTATTATTGAAAGTAGGAGCAACAACAACCTCTCAACAAAGTAGTAGACCACAGAAACTCACAAAGCAGGGCTACCAAGTGCTGAGGAGTGCAGCTCATGAACACTCACTTCAGAGTTCCTAACTGCCTCTTGAAGCACAAGAACTATGTGTTGAGAGCTTCATGAAATGGGTTTCATGACAATTGGGTACTTCCAACGTTTTAGACAATTGAGTACTTCCAACTTTGTGGCAACAGTTTGGAGAAGGTCCTTTCCTGTTCCAGCATGACAAAGAAAGGTTCATGAAGACATGTTTTAATGAGTTTGGTGTGGAGGATCTCATCTCGCCTGTACAGAGCCCTGACCTCAACCCAATTGAACACCTTTGGGTTGAATCAAAATGCGTATTGTGAGCCAGACTTTGTGAGGTCACCCACTGATGTAGGACGACAAATGCTCTTGGCTTAATGGGCACAAATTCCCACAGACACACTGCAAAATCTTTTGGAAAGTCTTTCCAGAAGAGTTTAAGCTGTTAAAGTCACAAACGGGGGGGGGGGGGGGGGCAACTCCATATTAATGCCCATGTTTTTAAAATGGGTTTATGTAGATTTAATGGTCATGTACCTTTTGCCATATAGTACATATGCTTCCTGTGCGTAATACCTCTGCAGCAGAAATGCCATCTATCATTGCTGCTATGCTGGAAAAGATGAGGTATGTAGCCTGTGCATAGCATTATCATAATTCTAAACAACTCTCTTGCTATTGCTGCTTATTTCTAAACATTACTTCCAGCTCCACATTGCCTTCTCTTGCTCTTCCTGTGCTTCTCCTGTGTAAATATATGCATTACTAAATGATAAGTGCTTGTGCTTAATGTAAGTTTGTATTTTAATTCTTAGTTTATGTCATAAGAATCAGAGAGTCTAAGAACTTCAGTAGACTTTACAGAGAGGTAAAGGCAAACCAGTAAGAGTTAAGCTGATTTGCACCATTTGTAAGGTAATGTTTACTGGGAGCAGCAGTATATCTGGTACTTTTACGATGGCTCATTTTTATACTCATCAGGAAGGTACTGCTAGGGTTGTTAGGCTTTCTCTCACCTGTGGTTGTTCATGATGTTCTTGCAATCAGATTTGCTTTTTTTGCATTATATTATTGCTTCTATCTTACAAAAAACTCCAAGTTGATTAAATCACTACAGTTATATCAGTATTCTGAAAATGTAAACGTCTGAGCTTATTCAAGCTTGATGGTTTTTTTTTTCTACATGTACATATGCTTACATAGTTTAATTTTAAAGCTTCCCTTGGTTCAGATTAGAGCTACTATCTCTGGAGTCTTACCTTCTCCCTTGCACTTGGTAATAAAAAGGAACAGATACAGATGATTAAAGAAAATACTTTAGTCAATTCTTATAATAATAGAGCTTAAAAAGAAAG
The DNA here is from genome assembly GCF_027579735.1 of Bombina bombina. Classification (NCBI taxonomy): domain Eukaryota; kingdom Metazoa; phylum Chordata; class Amphibia; order Anura; family Bombinatoridae; genus Bombina; species Bombina bombina. Next base: position 109,946,450 of record NC_069501.1, on the reverse strand, counting down.
TAAATACTTGCAAACACAGTTTTAATTTAAAACAAAAAAGTTTAATTACGCATAGTAAAACAACTTTACAATAAACTTTCATTATTTATTGCATCAAGAAAAAAAAATATAGTGGGAAGCAATTGCTAGTAGTAAAGCTGTATGAAAGGATAATATATAACAAATATAACATATATCCTATAAATAATGCCTATTAGGGCTCGTGGTGCAGTCCCATACAAATTGTATTAAAAATTACAAAAGAAAGAGAGAAACAAAATAAATATAATTGTTTCAAAAAAGACAGGGGAAGCAGCACTCTTTTATAGGAGGAAACAGCTCGGCGGGAAAAAATATAAATCAATATCAATTTATTAGTATACAAAATTAATTCATTATGGAGATCCACTATATTTCTTTAAAAATGCTGGAAAAGTCACATCTCTAATAGATTAGCATAGTACATAAAACCAAGTGAAGTATACAAAACAACCTACATATATGACCAGTCAGGGTAAGCATAAGGCGCCAGTGTAAATGCAAACAGAGGATAGTTTAAATAACATAGGATGGTTATCTGGTCAACTACACCCTACTGCACACAGAACCCCCATGAAAAATATCAGGAGGTATAGCTTGGGCAGGTGAAGTATACAGGATCTAAGTTGTCAGTGAGCCCACCCTATAGAACAGAGGTGTTAAAAGGGCAATTCAAGCATAGGAGGTAAGAGAGCTCGATCAAGCATATATAACCAAGATTAGTACAGGCAGTCCAAAGGGTGGTAGAGCCAGAGAGTGTTCTGTACAGAGCACATGTATCATGCAAAGAGGCAGCCGTACAGACTTATGAATTTGTCGGATGAACTTTGTGTAAAGGTGAGTATCCCAAAGGTCTGCGTAAGTAAGCGTCATCAGCAACCATAGTCATTGAATAAAAGAAGCCGGTTCCTACACGGACACAATGGCAAAGTCTTTCTGTGGGGGCTCAGGGTATATACTACACCTTCCTGAAGACTCTTACGACTCTTGCGGCTACTTAGAAAACTCTGCTGGCGCACATACGTCGGAGTTGGGATCACTACTTGAAATTCATGGGCAGGGACCGCTTTGTATTCTCCCGAATACACTGGAATACACTGGAGTCAGGATGCTTACACCACGTGAGCTAGTCAGCCAATGCCGATGCGCGCTTCACCCCCTCGTCTATTGGTAGGATGGGGCTTCATCAGGGCATATAGATGTTGTCAGGAGTGTCCCTTCTTTATACTATTGTGTTCAGTGTGCCCCTACTGACGGGTGAAAATATACACATCAAATTTAAAAATGATTCTTGGCTATTTTTACAAACACCTGTTCATCATCACAGGTATTCAACTTGCTACCTAGAATTATCCTATCCATGGGCAAAAAGAACATACTAAATACATATAGGAACAGTTGTATATATATTGTTACCAAATAAAATACCACCATATAGATCAAATACATTTTCATCTACTATCAAGAGACTTAGGACACAATTCATAATAAAAACAGAGTAACAGTTATTACAATGCCCTGTCCAATTTCTCGTTCATACCATTCGGGAATTGGGTACCTAGAGTAGATATCCAGCTATATTCCTTTTTAGGAGGGTCTTGTTATTGTCGTACCCCCCCCTCTGCCATTTATTATTCCTCTCTCTATACCTATGAACTGCAGAGTGTCAGGATTGCTGGAATGAAATTGTTTAAAGTGTTTCACTACACTACTGTTCTGAATTTTATTTTTGATATCATCTCGATGTTCAGTAATTCGGTCTTTTATAGCTCTTTTAGTTTTCCCAACGTAAAAGCAGGGACATGAACATGAGAGCAAGTAAATCACTCCTTCAGTGTTACAATTAACAAAATGTTTCACTTTGTAGACCTTCCCATTGTAGGTTCTAAATTCTTTTGTTTTTACTATAAACTTACAGGCAACGCATTTCACACATGGATGGTTGCCAATAACTTTATGGTTAGCAAGCCAATTTTTCTCTTTTGGTTTAGATACAAACTGGCTTCTGATTAGTTTGTCCCACAGATAAGGGGCTCCCCTTGCAGTCATACTAGGGTATTCCCCCACTTCCCGGGCCACACTGTCATCACTTAGTAATACGTTCCAGTTCTTTGCTAACACGTCTTTTAAGCCATTCCATTGGCAATTAAAATCAGTTATAAAAGGTTTGGTCTTTCATTTTAGGAAAAAGCAGGGTATCTCTGTCAGTACGTCCTGCTTGATTTTTGGCCCATCTAGTATTTCTTTTTGAATAGCCCCGCTTCCTTTTCGTCTGCATGTCTATTGTATTTTTCCCAGGATAAACTGTTTCTGCGTAATCTCAGAAACTGTCCTTTAGGGATCCCTTTCTTTAGGTGGGCAGGATGATGGCTGGAGGCTAGGAGAAGGCTGTTTGTTGCAGTCTGTTTTTGATAATTTTCTGTCACTAGTAGTCCCCTCACCTTTATATCCAAGAATGCCAATTCTTGCTCACTATATTGTAAAGTTAGCGTAATATTTTTATCATTTATGTTTAGGGCAGCAACAAATTCCTTTAAGCTTTCCACTGAACCCTCCCATACTAGGAAGATATCATCCACATAGTGAAGCCATATATGGATGTGTGTCTCAAATAGTGGGTTCTGATACAAATCATTCATTTCCCATGAACCAAGGTGGAGGCAGGCATACGTAGGTGCGCAACTAGTGCCCATAGCCATCCCTCTCAGTTTTTTTTATATATCTTGCCATCAAACATACAAATGTTGTTCATTAAGACAAAAGTCAACAGTTTGATGACAAAATCAGTATGCTTCTGGTATGTATTCCCCCTTGTCATGAGAAAATGTTCACAGGCTTTTATTCCCACTTCATGTGGGATAGATGAATAGAGCCCTTCCACGTCTAGAGAAACTGGGAGGGCTCCCTATGGAACAGTCAAGCCATCTATTTTGCACAGAAGATCGGCAGTGTCCAACACGAATGAGGGCATGGTGGTAAGGAAGGGTCTTAGGAATAAATCAATATAGTTACCCAGATTCTCATTGAGACTGCCTATCCCAGCTATAATGGGATGCCCCGGGGGATTAGCCAAGTTCTTATGTATTTTGGGGATACAGTAAAAGATGGGCATCACTGGGAATTCAGGGTACATGAGTTCAACAAAATCATTGATGCCATCAATTTTGGCATCATTCAAAAATCTGAACATATCAGATTGGAGAGACAAAATGGGGCTATGGGTAAAACGAAGATATTTATTCTTGTCTAGGAGCTGTCTCCTAACCTCCAGAGTGTAATTAGTCTCATCCCAATGGACAAGACCTTTGTCTGCTGGTTTTATGACTACCTCTTTGGCAATCATCAGTTAATTCATAGTTTTGTATGTCCTTTTCTACCTGCTTGACAAAAATGTTCACCACAGGTACCATTGCCAACTGAGGCATGTGTGACGGACTCCCCGCTACCCCGACTGGGTAGTGCCATCGACCGGGTCCTTCCTCTGCCTGGAATAAGTGGCTATGTAGCCCAGGAAAGTGATTCTAGCAGGAGCCCACCCAAATAACTAGACATACTTGCATTCAGGTGAAAATAGAACTGACTTTATTGGGACAACACACAGCTTTTATACATACAATCTCATCTTGATAACACAGGAGACAATGCCACAGTTTTCCCACAAATTCCGGTCCCTCCAGAGAGGCCAGCGCCGGCTATAGCAGCCATGGTCCCACAGACTCCCAGTACCCAGGGGTGGTGGTTTTCGGGGTGATCCCGGGGGAGTTGTGGTACTTCCAGGGTTTCATTTTAAAGCTCTCGGTCCCCAGAATCTACAGTCCAAACAGCGACATGATCCGTGGCTGGGGACCGGAGGTAGGCTGGTTTAAACGTCCACCTGGAAGTCCAGGGAGAATAGGGGTTATAGGGGGAACCGAACCCCCCCAGTTCCCAAGGGAGCTCCCTTCTGGAAATCACCTCACCTCTGGGCCATTCTAAGAGGCAGCAAACCCCAAAAGAGCAGAGCTCTGGGACAGAGGGCCACTGCGACCTAGGTCAAAGAGCACCGGCCATCCTGGCTGATGCGGCTGACCGGTAGTTTCAGGGGCCCGGCCGGCCGAAGGGGATAGTAGCGGTCAGTGACCAGCTCTTCCAAGAAGACATTTAATACATACAACAATGAGAACAGAAGGTCTGGGGGGATGGTGGTTGCTCTGAGGAGCCCAAAACTGCTGAGGAACAGCTGGGTTGAAGTCTATAGGGGGGCAAGGGTTCAGCCTCTGCAGCCCAGTATACATGACAACTCCCCCCCTCCAGTTCGGCAGACCCAGCTAGATCCACACACGGGTAGGCCTAGGGATGTCCGAGGAGTTTATGTCACTTCAGTCCGCTGGGAAAGTCCGTCAGCATTCCTATTGTTCTTTCTCGGTCAGTACTGTATGTCAAAATTATATGGCTGCAGGGCTAAGCTCCACCTCAACAGTCTCCCGTTGTCCCCGGAAACTCGGTTGAGCCATACTAGGGGGTTGTGGTCAATAGGGACGGTGAAGGGTCTCCCATATAGGTAGGGCTGCAACTTCTTCAAAGCCCATATCAGCACCAGACACTCCTTCTCAACCGCTGTGTAGCCTACTTCTCGGGGTAGCAATTTGTGACTGATGTAGGCAACTGGGTGGTCCTGTCCTTTCTCGTCCGCCTGGCTTAGTATGGCCCCCAACCCGAACATGGAGGCATCTGTGTGGACAGAAAAATGTTTGGCTGGGTTAGGAGCGGCCAGTACTGGGGCAGAGATTAAGGCAGACTTAAGACTCTGGAAGGCTTTTTCACACTCGGACCACAGGACCTGTCGGGGAAGTCGTTTACGGGTCAGGTCAGTCAGGGATTTGGCGAGGGTGCTTTAATTAGGGACAAACCTCCGGTAGTAGCCTGCAGAACCCAGAAAGGCAAGGACTTGGGTTTTGGTCCTGGGGTGGGCCAGTTAGCCACTGCCTCAACTTTGGCCGGCTCAGGTCGCTGCTTACCGCAGCCGACTCGGTGGACTAAGTACTGAACTTCCGAGCACCCAATGGTACACTTATCTGGCTTCAAGGTTAGGCCGGCGGCTTGAAGACAATCTAAGATGATGCCTAGGTTGACCAGATGGTCCTCTCAGGTCTCGCTATAGACAGCGATGTCATCCGGGTATGCACAGGCATAGTCCTGGAGGCCATCCAACAGGCGGTCTACCATTCTTTGGAAAGTGGCTGGGGCATTCTTCATTCCAAACGGCATGACCTTAAACTAGTATAAGCCGAAGGGAGTTATAAAGGGAGACTTGGGGATGGACTCAGGGTTGAGGGGGATTTGCCAATAACCCTTGCATAGGTTGAGGGTGGTCAGGAAGTGGCCCCGGGTGATTCAATCTAACAGGTCATCTACTCGGGGCATGGGATAGGCGTCAGTGGTGGTTCTGTCATTGAGTCTACGGTAGTCAACACAGAACCGGGTAGTTCCGTCCTTCTTGGGTACTAACACTACCGGGGAGGCCCAGGGACTGTTAGACGGTTCAATAACACCGAGGTCCAACATTCCCCGGAGCTCCCGGAACATACTGTCCCTGACGGCCTCTGGAACCCTGTTGGCAGCCTGCCGCAGGGAGGTCTGTCCCGGGGTCTCCACCCGGTGGATGGCTGTGGTGGTAAACCCAGGGACAGTAGAGAACATGTCACTTCTTTGTTCCAAGAGTCGCCAGACCTGCTTTTTCTGTCCGGGCACTAACCTATCATCTAGGGATATGTCATCTACCCCCTGGGGGGTGTCAGTAGGTATGGGAAGCTCAGGCATTGGAAGACTTTCAGAGTCCTCCACTGCCGGTGCACAGATAGCGGCCACATCTCTGGGTCTCTCTATGTATGCAGGCGGATCCTTTCATATGAACACTTCGCTACCAGGTATGTGGTGTTGTTCAGTTGTTCCACAACCCGGTAAGGTCCTTGCCAAGAGGCCTGTAGCTTGTAGGTTTTGACAGGCTTCAGAGCGAGGACCTTCTGTACCACGATCAGGGTTCGGGTATGGGCATTGCAATCGCACCATCGCTTCTGCCTGTGCTGAGAGGCCTGAAGGTTCTCACATATCTGGGAAGCCAGGTCCTTCAGTCGGTCTCTGAGTTGGAGTACGTACTCCACAACAGAGTGCTCTTCCCCCCCAGTGGCTCCCTCCCAGTGGGCTTGTACCAAATCTAGCGGGCCCCTAACCTTTCGACCATATAGAAGTTCAAAGGGGGAAAAAACTGTGGATTCCTGAGGCACCTCTCGATATGCAAAGAGGAGGTGCGGCAGGAATCTCTACCAGTCCTTGTGAGTGGCCAAGAATGTCTGAAGCAGTTGTTTTAGGGTCCCGTTAAACCTCTCACACAACCCATTTGTCTGGGGATGGTAAGGGGCGCTGTGCAGGGGTTTAATCCCGCACAACTCCCAGAGTTGTTGAGTGATTTCCGCAGTGAACTGCATTCCCTGATCGGAAACCACTTCCCGAGGGAAGCTTACCCTGGTGACTATCCGGAGCATCGCATCTGCTATGGTCTCCGCCTTGATATTGGCCAAAGGGATTGCCTCGGGGTATCGGGTGGCATAGTCCACCACTGTAAGGATGTATTTCTTCCCTGAGGGGCTGGGTCGGGCTAATGGCCCCATAATGTCTACTGCCACTCGGCTAAATGGTTGGTTCCTCAATAATGGGCAGGGGATGGAGGGGGGCTTTCGTATGGTCACCCGTCTTTCCTACCTTCTGGCAAACATCACAGGATTTACAGTATTCCTTAATATCAGCTGTAATGCCTGTCAAGAAGAAGGTTTGAGTCAAGTGGTTGTGGGTCCTTTGCTTTCCTAAGTGACCGGCTAAGGGGATGTCATGCCCTATGTTCAGTAGGTTGGACCAAAACGTCTTCGGTACGACCAGCTGGCGTTTGGGCACCGATCCTTTTCTTCTCTTGGAGATCGGGTCGCTCAAGGTTTCTTGGCGGTCAGAGGGGATCGCCCAGGAAGGGGTGTCAGTAATTTCAGAGTTAGTGGGGACGGGCGGTCGGGGAAAGGTAGGAGTCGGGGTGGTAGGTCTTACCTGGGTCCCCAGAGTTGGTGAGGTGGCTTGGCATCTGGCCTGCTGGCAGGTAGTCACTGGGCAGGTATCCAGAGAGGCATCCCCCACAAAGGCGGACACAAGATGGCCGAGGTCATTTCCCAACAGGACCTCGGCAGGGATGTGGTGCATAACCCCCACTTCTACATTGCAAGAGTCGGTTTTCCAGTCCAAATGGACACAGCCTCCCACTACCCCCACAGCAAGGGTGCGCCCAGTGCAGCCTGAGGGGGGAATGAGGTGAGGTTGGATCAAAGAAACGGTGGCCCCCATATCTCTCATTCCTTGAGCCGCCTGCCTGTTGACCCAGACAACTTGCCGGTGTTGTTGTCTGTTGTCTTGATCCATTGAGCTGACATGGTGCAAGACACCCACTTCTTCTCCTGTCCACTCAGCATAGGGGTCGGAGCTTGCTGCATGGGCACAATGGGCAGTGGCCTGATAGGTGCGGGCTTGAGGAGACCCCCACGAGGTTGAGGCAGGGTGGGCTGGGGGTTTCGTTGTCTGGGTGGGCAGTTCTGTATAACATGTCTGGGGTGTCCACACCCATAACACCCCCAGGAATTGCTTCTCCCGGCCGGGTAAACAGGGGGCGGCCGGGTCTGTGGCTGCCGAAAGACCATTGGGGTTCGAGCTGGGGCTGGAGCGGAGCGGGTTGAAGGCCGGGGATCTGTGGCCACCTGGCGCCGGGCATCCACCTACTGATCGGCCAGGGCGGTGGCTTGGTCAGCTGTTCTGGGTCCCTTGTCTTTTACCCAGTCCCTTATCTCTGCTGGGGTGCGGTTGTAGAACTGCTCCAGGAGGATGAGTTGAACAGCTTCGTCTAGGGTGGTGATGTGGCACCCAGTAACCCAGGAGTTCAAGGATCTAGCTAAGCAGTTAGCAAACTCGGTATACGGCTGCTCCTCTTGTCTTTGTAGTCCCCTGAATTTTAGTCTGTGAGCCTCCAGGGTGAGTCCATACCAAGCAAGGATGCGCTCCTTCACCCGGTCATAGTTGCCTTGATCTTCAGAGGGGACAGTGTGGAAAGCCCCCAGGGCCCTACCGGATAGTTTCCCAATTAAGATAGTAAACATATCGGCATTAGTGACCCCATGCATCCGGCACTGGGTCTCGAACAGCTGTAGGTAGTGGTCGATATCCTCGTTCCCATCATCCTGGAAGGTTTGGAAAGCCCCGTGAGGTAGTTTCTTGGGCCGGGAAGGGGGGTCCAGGGGATCCAGCATGACCCCCCCTATAGACTTCTGAAGCTCCAACATGTGTATCTTGTTGGCGTCAGTCACTATCCGAGTAGTGAGCTCCTCGGGGGGTTAAGTCCATAGAGAGCCAGTTGCCACTGTACCTGCCGCTGCTTGTTGGATGTCAAAGTCCCTTGAATGGAGGCTGTACTGGGCTGTCCTCCACTTTGGTCGCTGTCTGACCCACCAGCCTGTTCGCTAGCCTGATCGTCCTCCATCAGTTTGGCTACGAGCACTGCCTTTTTCTTGTTGCCGGCGACTTTCCCTCTAGTCTGCAGCAACGTTCTCAATTCTTCCTTCTGGAGCCCATGGTACTGCTCCATCCGGCAAGATCTTCAGTTGGTGGTTTGGACGTTCCAGGTAGAAGGAAGCATCCCACCACTGCCAACCAATGTGACGGACTCCCCACTACCCCGACTGGGTAGTGCCATCGACCGGGTCCTTCCTTTGCCTGGAACAAGTGGCTATGTAGCCCAGGAAAGAGATTCTAGCAGGAGCCCACCCAAATAACTAGACAGACTAGCATTCAGGTGAAAATAGAGCTGACTTTATTGGGACAACACACAGCTTTTATACATACAATCTCATCTTGATAACACAGGAGACAATGCCACAGTTTTCCCACAAATTCCCGCCCCTCCAGACAGGCCAGTGCCGGCTATAGCAGCCATGGTCCCACAGACTCCCAGTACCCAGGGGTGGGGGTTTTCGGGGTGATCCCGGGGGAGCGGTGGCACTTCCAGGGTGTCATTTTAAAGCTCTCAGTCCCCAGAATCTACAGTCCAAAAAGCGACGTGATCCGTAGCTGGGGACCAGAGGTAGGCTGGTTTAAACATCCGTCTGGAAGTCCAGGAAGAATAGGGGTTATAGGGGGAACCTTCTGGCAATCACCTCACCACTGGGCCATTCTAAGAGGCAGTAAACCCCAAAAGAGCAGAGCTCTGGGACAAAGGGCCACTGGAGCAACCTAGGTCAAAGAGCACCGGCCATCCTGGCTGATGCGGCCGACCGGTAGTTCCAGGGGCCTGGCCGGCCAAAGGGGAAAGTGGCGGTCGGCAACCAGCTCTTCTTAGAAGACATTTAATACATACAACAATGGGAACAGAAGGTCTGGGGGATCGTGGTTGCTCTGAGGAGCCCAAAACCGCTGAGGAACAGCTGGGGTGAAGTCTATGGGGGGGCAAGGGTTCAGCCCCTGCAGTCCAGTATCCGTGACAGCATGTACTTTGATCTTGGGCTGAGGTGGGAGGAAAACTTAGTCTGTATGGTTTCCTCCTCATTTTGAGTTTGTATGTTTTCACTGCCTTCTGATTCTATCAGTAGCTCACATAGATCCTTGACAGCCAATCTGTCCTCCCCACTCAAGGTTACATCTTCTAACAGATAATATAGGAAAAGAAGAAGAAGAAGGCGCTCCAATGGCGTATTATCTCAAGAGTAAAATCCCTCCAACCACATTCAATGGCCCCAGTAGGAATAATACTCACAAGCTTCAAGCACTTATCTCAAAGTGCAAAATAACGCAATCTAGGAAATTAGGAGCTTCCCAGCTAGCTCTCATGTAGCGTCAGTGATGTCCAGGAAACCCACAGTGTCAATGTTCACCAAACAGGAATCCCAAAAATAAATGCAATACACTTCAAATTTTAAAATTGTTAAATTCAAGAATTTATTATAAAAGTGCAATATTGCACATTAAAAACAAGTTGAACGCATTTTGCAAGGAACTCTTGCTTTCTCAAGCAGCATACATTTACATCACATATAGAAACATATATATACACAATAGGATTACAATTGCAAGGCATACATTGGATACTTAATTATAAAAAGACTAGGTAGTGGGATCCACCACTATGGAAACCAAGAAAAAGGGGCAGCCATGCCCAAATATACAGGGTATAATGTTATGGTACGCAGACCTTTGGGATACTCACCTATACACAAAGTTAATTCGACAAATTCATAAGTCTGTACGGCTGCCTTTTTGCATAATACATTTGCTCTGTACAGAACACTCTCTGGCTCTACTACCCTTTGGACAGCCTGTACTAATCTTGGCTTTATATGTTTGATTGAGCTCTCTTACCTCTTATGATTGAAATGCACTTTTAACACCTCTGTTGTATTGAGTGGGTTCTCTGTATACTTCCCCTGTCCAGGCTATACCTTCTAAAAAAATTCATGGGGGTTCTGTGTGCAGTAGGGTATAGTTGATCAGAGATTATTTTTGTTTTCAATTTTATGTGTAATAAGTCGATTGTAAATCTATATATGTTCTGTTTTTCTCTCCTCTTTTTTTTTTTTTTGTTTTTTTTGTTTGTTTTTTTATTTTATTTTTTATATGTGATGTTGTTGTATACGATGTAAAAACCAATAAAAATTAATATAAAAAAAACCATCCTATGTTACTTAAACTCTCCTATGTATGCATTTACACTTGCGCCTTATGCTTACCCTGTCTGGTCAGGTGTTTTATATATGTAGGTTGTTTTGTATACTTCACTTGGTTTTATGTACTATGCTAATCTATTAGAGATGTGACTTTTCCAGCATTTTTAAAGAAATATAGTGGATCTCCATAATGAATTAATTTTGTATACTAATAAATTGATATTGATATATATCTTTTCGCTCTGAACTGTTTCCTTCTATAAAAGAGTGCTGCTTCCCCTGTCTTTTTTTGAAACAATGAAATTTATTTTGTTTCTCTCCTTCTTTTATAATTTTTTATTTCATTATTTATTCTTGAATTTTAACTCTGGACATGAGGAGTTTTGGATTTCAAGTACACATTGTAGACTTTGTGAGACTAACCCTGCTACAAATCTGCCATTGCCTTTCTTATGACTTGCACAAATTCCACTATCAGCCTAACAACACAATCACAGGTGCTATTGTACAGTTCCTGCCATTCATTATGATTTCCTTCATTTTTTATATTCTTCTATATTGACATAAGTACTCTATTCTGTCTATAGATAAATATTGCTGTTATAAGATTAACGTACTGACAAATACCTACCAGTTTGCACCTTTGAGAAGTAGAGAGCTGAATAAAAACAGCATAGGAGTCCCATAGTGCGGCTTTAGGTATTTTCAGCTATGTTTAGGATGGAAATGGTAGCCATCACCTCTTTTTGTATGAAAAACATAATACAACTTCATTTGTAGAAAAAAAAAAAGATTCTAGCCTGTTTATGGTTAAATTGAGCAATATTTTGTCACTGCATGACAGGACTAAGTAGCTGGACTGAAACCTTGTCTATTTGTTTCTTTGGATCCTAAGGCATTGGTCAATTTTAACCAAAAACTGGAAACTTTTTTGGTGTATTGAAAGTAGCAATCCTAGATTCCATGCCTAGCTAATTGTTGAAGCTGCCTTCTATCTCTGCTCTTTTTATACTGTTTGAAAGAACTCAATTTGTGCTTTTTTTGTTTCTATTGGAAAAAGCTCTGGATCTCCTGAACATGCAGGCCAACTCCTCCATCAGAACCGGGTTGTTCACAACTTGTAAATATGTTCTTTTATTTAGACATCAAGCTCAGGTTATGTTTTAAGATCTATATGATGCTTATTTTTATATATTCTTATTTACAGATATTCTTATTCATACATATTTTTATTTACAGATATTCTTATTCATACAAATTCTTATTTACAGATATTCTTATTCATACATATTCTTATTTACAGATATTCTTATTCATACAAATTCTTATTTACAGATATTCTTATTCATACATATTCTTATTTATAGATATTCTTATTCATACATATTCTTATTTGCTTGTGGTTATCTCAACATTTTTTTTTAGTGGCATTCCATTCTGGTCTTGTCATAGCTGTATTGCTATCACAGAGGTCTTCTCTTATGGGTTACCATGCGTGGCAACAGGCAAGGGATGTGTGAAGGATTTTTAATGTGTTTTTAGTTGAACACCACAATAGGAATGGGGAAAGTTACAAGAAGAAGAGTTAGCAGTGAGCCATATTTTCATGGGGATCAGTTTAGTAAAAATTACATTTGGCAGATTTATTCAAATCCTTGTTTTTTCCATCTCAAGTGTTTTTGTTCTTGGTGTCATTTCAGATTTTTTTTTTTTTTTTTTTTTTTTTTCAATAAAGGATTGTAACTCTGGGTATTGTTAATTTGGCTTCAGCTTGGGCCAAACTTCATAGATAGCTACAGAGATAACAAATATACAGAAATGTGTTGCATCAAGTACAAAATGCTATCAGGGACAACAGGCACAGACTGACCATAGGGCATATAGGGCAAATGCCTGGTGAGCTGGGCTCTTATATGGGCCTTGCTGTTATATACCACCCTCTTGATCTGCCTGGTCAACTGTAAGTGCTATTATTGTGAATGGGATGCATCTAGGAGCAACAACAGTCCTGAAACAAAGTAGTAGACCACACAAACTCATAGAGCTGTGCTGCTGTAGTGTGTTAAAATTAGATATGTGCAATTCGGTTCGATTCGGAAATTCGGAAAATTTGGCGATTCGGATCGAACCGAATTTCAGAATTAAAATACTGCAGAATTCCATGGATTACACTAGTATTGTACAGTATATTAGGTTATATCACTCTGCTATGGTTTACACCTAATATACAGTACATAATACTAGTCTAATCCCACCTAACACTTACCGAAATTCCGAATTTCTGAACCGAACCGAATTGAACCGAATCCAGACGAATTTCTTCGAATCCGAATGAATCCGAAACTAATCGATTCAAAATTTTCCGAATTCGAATCGATCCGAACCGAACTTCGAAAAATTCCGAATCGATCCAAACCAAATTTTTTCGCCATGCACATGTCTAGTTAAAATCAACTAGCATCTGTTGCATCTCTTACTGCAGAGTTCTAAACTACCTGAAGCAACATCAGCACAGGAACTGAGCTTTGGGAGCTTTATGAAATGGGTTTCCACCATACACAAGCCTCACATCAACATTTTCAATGCCAAACGAGTGGCGTAAAGCACTACATCATTGGACTCTGGAGCAAGGAAATCGTGTTCTCTAGAGAGATGAATCAAAGTTTTGAATGCAGTGACCCTTTACAGGGACAACAAACTAAATAAACTGTAGACTGAATGAAGCGCTCAAAGCAAAAATTAGCATGAGAAATATGCAGATATATTTTTAAAATGATATTAGTTATTAAAATATTTTTTAAAAAGTGTTACTGTCCATAAAGCAAAGGACACAGCCATGTTGTAAGTTAGGTTTCCTTTTCTGCTGAGGCCAATTAGGAACAGTTATAAATGGATCACAAGAGTGTGTGCAATATAGCAGTGTTATGTCTGGAGTTTTCACTTTTAACAGGAATTGGTAAGCTCACAATTTTCAGAGGACAAAAAATAATGAAGATATATCCCTATTTCTTTTTTTACTACATATAATTAAAAAAATTTATTACAATCCCAAAGTTATTTTTCTTTTACTGTCTGCTCTGAAAAGTGTAAGGCCCGGATATTTGACAGAAATGTATCTATATTTTCCTATTGGATGATGTAGATATTACAAACTGCCATTCAAAGCACAGATTGCTGGGACTTACAACCTAAATAAAGTTATAATTGACATATGGAGTAAGTTTGAGAAAATCTCTTTAAAAATAAATGTGATAGTTTCTTACATATTTCTATGCAGTCATGTTGCCTTAGTAACTCATGCCTTGATCATGCCCTGTATAAGAGAAAGGGGAAGTTAAGATAAAGTTATTACTGTAGAAAGTTAATGAATAATAGTTTGGTAAAAGTCCGAAATAAACATAGAAGTTAACATTGTTATGTAATGTTGCAACAATCCTATTGCAAAATGCAAACATAATAGGCACAAAATATTTCATTATACCTTACTTCCCAATTGAAAGTTATTATTTTATGTTTTTAAGCAATATGCTGCTATGGGCCTTATGATCAAAACATTGTTGGGATGTAGAGAAATAACGTAAAATCTTTGTTTTGTTTTGTTCTTTATATGAGTATTATATTGTAATGTAGTTGTCTTGTTCACACCCTGAACCCTGCAGAGTGAGATGGTAAAATTTCTAAAATTATTTGTGGTATCTCGCAGTACAGAGACTTCTTAGATAACCTACCCAGTGTGGAAAGCTTTAGATCATCAGACTTAGGGTATGAATGAAGATGTACATGAATTACTACAGAAATCACTAAAAATTATGGTTGGCCTTAAGATAAGAATACTCAGATAAGAAGGTACAATGCTAGTGAGGCATGATCGGTGCGCTACAAAAAATGGATGATCTATGGCATGGATGAGCAACTGGCGGCTTGAGTGCTACATGCTGCCCCCCCATACTAGTTTTGGAAAAAAGTAGAACTTACAATGTGTGCCATTGTTGTGTCCCAAGGAAAAATTGGATCTAAAAAACATTTGCTTTTGGTGACCACAGCTCAAAAGAACAGGTAAGAACAGTATACAGAGGGTACCTTGCAACCATAGCTAATCATTGTCCTTCTAAGAAATATCTTGTTTGTTTGTTTAAAATCCATACATTTACATGTGACCCTTAAGGGGGAATACACAATATATAACAACTTATGGATGACTTGGGAGAGATTGCACCCAATTTCTATAAATGTATGCATTATACCAGTGTACTTGAGATATCAAAATCAAAGATGGCATAGGGAAGCAAACATCCTTCAGCTGATCATGCTTGGTTGCCTGCCCCCAAGACTGTCCATGTAAACCACCATCTGAGTTAAGATGAGACTTACAATATAGCCTTAAGATTCATGTATCAAGATCAACACTTCAGAATTCCCCCATTTACTATATCTTAAAAAGCTACTACAGCTTATTGAGTCTACTGTTAACATTTTTTTCCTTTTCTTATCGTTGTATACACACTGGTCTTACATGTTACAACAGTTTTTATTGAAATGTAAGCTGTTTTTTTAATGTCTCAATGTACTTTGAAATTAACAGATAGAAAAATCATGGAATCGTTTCAATCTAAATTTTTGACTCAACAAATTAGTCACCTTTTGCAGAACAGTCAAAACACACAATGGAAATATTGAAGGTTCTTCCAAAAACTGTTGCAGAAGTTCCCATGATTGTATTGCATTTGTACATTGTATTGCTTTTGCCCTTCTGTCTAGTTCATCCCAAACCAACTTGATGGGATTTAAGTCTACAGACTGTGCTGAGATTTCATTATTTAAATCCTACCATCTTATTCAATTATTCTAATGAAGTTCAAACATAGCCCCAGGGTATGTTTTGGTTCATGATCTTGCTGTAGTATAAACTACTGACCAACTAATCTTTTACCAGAGGGTATTGCATTGTGCTGCAGAATGCAGTAGTAGTATCTTTGGTTCAGGGGGAAACTCACTCTTAGCAAGTTGCTAACTCTGGATCCAGCTAAAGTCTCAGACCATCACGATTCCTCCTCCATGTTTGATAATTAGTGTCACACAATGAGGAACCATTGTTCACCCTACATGACACCATAAAAAAGACTTCTAATTTTGATTTATCAGTATATAAGACCCTCTTTCAGTCTTTCTTTGTCTACATTTTTTATTGAGGTTAACTTAAGAAAAGTACAGACAGTATGAGTCAGTAGTTAGCATTGATATATGTTGCAGGACCTGCACAGTGACAAAGTATGTATACACAGTAAAATGTGAACATTGCGTGTTCTGCAGTAATCTTAGTTGTGTGTAGCAGCTAAAATAAACTAAGTAAAAGACATAGGTTTACCAGTAATAGAATCTATCGAAGATATACTGACTACAATCAATAAAGTTAAATTAGTATGATAATACACAGAACTAAATAAACTGAACTAACCTAACACCTAATTTTTTTCTTATTTACCCAAGGCTTTCACGTCTTATCAAAGAACCCCATAGAGTATTTAAAAAAATAATAATAGGAATTAAACATACCCCGACTAAGAATTATTGGTGGTCTTGGACCATGGGCTTTTTAAAAGAAATAAAGGGTGAAGATTGGGGAAAGTATCAGTAGGGCCACTTTTGGACCCATTCTAAGTAGAATTACACTAATATCATGCAGCAGTAAACTCTTTTGTCTTGTTAATCACATAGAAAAAGTATGAGAGAATATATAACAATTGTGTTGTAATACTAGAGGGAAATAAAATAGCTCTTTGGCTATAGTGCAGAACATATAGCATACCTTAAGACTAATTTCCCACTTTAATATAGGTGGCCTATATGTGCTTCATCAGAGATATTGGCCTCTACTGCTGTGGGTCATTTTGTAGGTGAGTGGAGCCAATGATGGTAGAGGGGTGTATACTTCTGTTAATTATTAACTCTTAAAGGCCCACAATAATTTAATTGCTTGATTTTTTTTTCTTTCCTTTCAGAACAAAGTAGATTTAAACTGTGTTAGAAGCAATTAATCTACTTAGATATAGGGATAATTGGTTTCCACTTACTATTAGGATCCACAGCAGTTAAAGAGGCTAAAGAACAGATACAAATTTTTTTAAATTTACTAGACATATATATATATATATCCAATTGTAACATAATTGATTACTGACATATTTATCAAGTGTATAATCATAATGGTGAAAGGATAAGTACAATGAAATAAAATTGTTAGGCAAGGAAGGGGGAAAAATAATAATTATTTAAAATAAAAACATTTTTATAGAAACATTATTTGTCTATTGAAATATATTTATTTCCTTTCTCATTTTCCCCTTTTCTTAGTTTTTATCATTTTTATGTGTATTCTACTATTAGCACTAATCTGGTATACCTACCTATTAGATAGTCTAGCCTGCTAACTGATTATGTTAGTGAGTGTGTTAAAATACTATTATACTCCTTTGGCTATTTGACTAATCTTTGCTTATGTTTTTTACTGTAGGGTCGGAGAGCCTATTACAATTAATGCTTTCTTATATTTTTCAAATATAATCTGCTTACTTAAATAGAAGGGTGAAGAGGAGAGAATAAAGAATTTGTGGACTCTAGATTTATTAGAATTTTTACTAGACACCTCTCTTCCATTTTATGTGAAAGGGCAGACTAATGTTTTCTTCCATATACTAAATGTTTGGGTCTAGATTAAGAATATTTCTTTTTGCTAGATCTTAACTATCTTTGCCTTATTGGTCTGTTAAATCATTAATCCACAATCAACGGTAAAATCCAATTTCTATAAAGAATGGTGTTATTATGAAAAATTAAGTATAACAAATAAATAAAAAAAGTTATAGAACAATTTAAAATTATAGTGAGGTAGAATAAAATAAAATATGGTAACAGTATAGGTATGTATGGGAGATACAAATCTTAGGTGGGAATATTCAGACCAGTATTTATGAGGTATTTGTAATTTTTTGTAATTATTTGAAGTATTATTTTAGAATAATATTAGAATTATTTTTGTTGTGTTGTTAATATTTATTTAGTTCAGAGTGACGTCAAAGGAGCTGTTTATCTTTTGTTAGCAGTACTTCTTCTTCATAAAGAGATTGAATCTAGTTTATCTATTTTTATCTTTTATCTTATTATCTATGTGTGTATGCATATTCACATATTTACACTTAGGTAAATTCAACATATGTATACTTGTCCTTGAAATTGCTCCTACTCATATATATACCATTTATCTTATATCATACTGATGGATGCTCAGCTGTAGAGCTGTGATACATTATTTTATGTAGTTTTGGCTAGATTAGCACCAATAGATTATTTATTGTCTTTTAAAGATTGACTATTATGGGATATTAATGAAATAATTTTGAATATTGGTACCTAATCTATAAATAGATTCACATCATATCTTTTGTTCATTCCTTGAGGTATTCTAGTTTGTAGTGTGAAAATCCAGAATACTTCTCTCTTAAGGAGTTTCTTAATTCTGTCTCCTCCTAATGGATCTTTTTCTATGTGTTCTATTGCCTTAAAGGAGAAGTTGGATAATCTTTGTTCACGTGAATGAAAATGTTTAGCTACTGGGGTTCTGAGTGTTTCTTCCTCTATTGAAATTAAGTGTTCTCTAATACGGTCTTTTAAAGGACGTATTGTTATACCTACGTATTGTTGTAAACATTGTTTACATGTAATGAAATATATAATATTTGTTGATGTGCAATCTATCATTTGTAATATATGATACATTTTATAGGTTTGTGAGAGGACTTGAATGTCAAGCTTTTTTTAGTGTATGAACAGCTTTTGCATGGTCTTCTACCACATCTATAATTCCCTTTAATGGATGTGAGCCAATTAGTATTAATATCTGTTTTTGTGTGAAATTTTTGGGTAACCATATCTCGTATGGTCGGTGCTCTTTTTGCCACAAATTTGATTCCCTTTTCTAATTTACTTCTTAGTGTTATATCTCCATTTAAGACTGGTAGATATTTCTTTATTATCTTAGTGATAGTGTAGAATTGGTTACTAAATTTTGTGGTAAAGTATATATCATCCCTTGGTAATTTTGCTTCTTCCTCTATGTTAAATGTTCCTTTCATAATTGTTCTTTTTTACTTATTTCTATTGAGGAGTTCGGTCCTATCAATTTTTGCTACTTGTTGTTTAATGTTAAGTAAAATGCTCTTTTTGTATCCTCTTAATAATAGTCTTTGGGTGAGTTCTTTTGCCTGTTTATTGTATAAATATAGAGTAGTACAATTTCTCTGTATCCTTAGATACTGACCTTTCGGGATACCTTTTCACATATATGGGGCATGGCAGGAGTCTGCTCTTAAAATGGTATTTCTGGATAATCAAACAGTTACCGGTATCAGCGCTTTGGTCCTGGTAGTTGGTAGAGGGCAAAAAATGAAAAATGAGAAGCCGGTTATGATTGTTCAGAAATTGAAGGTGCAAAAACCAACAGGCTGGCTGGTGTGGACAAACCAGCTGATGATCCCGGAACCTCTGCTGTTCAAATCCGGGTGTGCTGCTGCCCGTAGTGGAAGGTGTGTGCTCTCAGGTTACACCCAATCAGGAACAGAAATTAGGACAGAATAGAAGACAGGCGCAGCCCAATTCAATTGCAGGGTAATTTATTGTGACATAAGTAATCAAAATGGTAATAAGCTGACAATCATTTTGATTACACTCTTGAAAAAGTCTGAGCGAACTCAGACGAAACATACGTAGAGTTTTCTGTACTACACCACCAGGAGTAATTATAGTTCCAGCACCTCTCACCCAGACTTGGTATTATCCGACTGAGATGCTCGTGGCTGGGCTGTGAATTCAATTACCCAACTGGAGGGATCATTTTAACCCATTTTGCTGTTTTATCTTCTAAACATTTGTGAGTATGTATTGTGTACTTGCACTTATGTCACAATAAATTACCCTGCACTTGAATTGGGCTGCGCCTGTCTTCTATTCTATTTCTGGATAATGGCTTTCTATAGGTACTGGTTGTTATATTGTCTTCCAAATCATGTTCTAGTAACAAATCCAGGAATTCAATCATTGTATCGCTATTTTTTGACGTAAACTTTAAAAATTGAGTCTATTACTATTGAAGAATGCAAGTAGTTATTCTATGGACAATTCTATGTTCTTTCTATAAATTAAGATAAGATTGTCTATGAATCTTCCATATATAACTAATTTGTCCTCAAGGGCCAATCCACCTACAAACAGATACAGGGTTTCAAAGTATCCCATATATATGTTGGCATATGAGGGGGTAAACTTTGCCCCCATAGCCGTACCACATTTTTGGAGGTAGTAGTTGCCCTCGAAGACAAAGTAGTTATGGGTTAGTAAAAACCGTGTTAGTTCCTCTAAAAATTGAATGAATCTTTCAGGAAAGTTCGTATGGCATTTTAGCATAAATTTAAGTGCTTGTAAGCCTTCCTCATGTGGTATACTTGAGTATAAGGCTGATACGTCAATGGTCAACCATGTGAAGTTGTTCTGCCATTTTATTCCTTGTACTTGCTGTATTAATTGTGTGCTGTCTCGTATATATCCTGGTAGGGACTTGACTATGGGTTGTAATACATTATCCAACCAATCTCCCACCCTCTCGCATAGTGACCCTCTACTGGCTACTATGGGCCTACCCGGTGGGTTAATGAGGGTCTTATGAATTTTGGGTACTATGCGGAAGGTGGGGATGGTTGGATTCTCCATCATACAATGTTCTAAAGCTGTATCGAACAAGTCATGTAGTTCCTTTTTATATTTATGCGTGGGATTGAAAGTCAATTTCGAATATGTGTTTGTGTCATTGAGTTGGGTTAGCACCTCTTTTCTGTAGTCAGTTGTATTAAGGACTACCACAGCTCCTCCTTTATCTGTTGTAGTGACTACTATTTCTTTATTCTCTCTCAGTAGCTTGAGTGCTAGTTGCTCTCTAGTGGTCAAATTTTTTTTATTTTGTGCGGCATGTCTGATGTTTCTTCTAAGGAGGAATGTAATCTAGTAAGTTCAAATTCTATCAAATTTTGGAACATGTCAATTGGTTCACTTCAACTGTGAACTGGGTAGAAGTATGAACTGGGATGTGAGGAAGTGTTAAATTTAGGAATAATATCTTGTGTACTATCTTCTCTCAAGGTGATAGCTTGAAGTGAAGTTAATGTGTTTAGGTCGCATAAATCTTGAAATAATAAACCAATAGAGTTCTCTACTGTATTCAAATTATTCTCTCGTGTAAGAGAGTTGACTAAATCATCTTGTGTATCTTGTAGTGGCATAAAGTGTTTAAACAATGTGATTTTTCTAATTAAAGCATTAACGTCTAAAATAGAAGAAAATAAATCAAAATTAGTAGATGGTGCGAAAGACAAACCTTTTGTTTGATAGGTTAATTACCGATCCTATTTCTTTTGAGTCACTTTTGTGATTCTGCTTGGATAACGTAGTTGTGGTTCCTTTTTTGGTGTGCTACTTGTGATTGGTGTTTTTACTAGTGTTGATAATTTAGTTCTCCCTTGTGAAGTGCCTGGGCTATCTAGTTCTTCACTGGATTTAGATGTGTGTGCTTCAGTCTCTTCTATTGCTGAGGTATTCCTTGTGTGATCTGTGTCTATACTCGAGAAAGTCACTCGTTTGGC
Organism: Bombina bombina; assembly: GCF_027579735.1. Classification (NCBI taxonomy): domain Eukaryota; kingdom Metazoa; phylum Chordata; class Amphibia; order Anura; family Bombinatoridae; genus Bombina; species Bombina bombina. Next base: position 109,925,026 of record NC_069501.1, on the reverse strand, counting down.
ATTTGGTGTATGATGAAATGTGCCCTTTCTCTTATTTTTATTTTTAGGGCTACCTTGTTTGTCGTTCTTTTTGTGCTGTCTATTTGGTTGGTTTTTCTGCCATGAATATACTATGTCTAGTTCATAGTCTTTGACGTCTCTCTGATACTTGCTAACTTTCCTTTCTGGTAATGTTGTATATAATTCTTGCATAGTAGTATCTAATTGTACTTTATAGTCTATGTATTTTTGTGTGTATTCAAATGGTTTGAGAAGTTCTAGTGTTTCATCTATTTGGGCTCAAATGGTTTGAGAAGTTCTAGTGTTTCATCTCTTTCCTCTTTTTTGTGTCTGAGTAACTGCTTCATTAATATAATGGAGCAGTTAGTCAAATTACCATTCCATTCTTCCATTAATTCAGCATTGTGTAGTGCAAATGAGGGATATTTGTTTTTATTATAATCATATATTTTTGTGGAGAACTGGAAAATGTCTCTGTAATAAAACAATTAAGGTAAGAGAAAAATGAGAACTTTATAAGCTCATGCTAAAAGTAATAACTTTGGGGATAGACGTATCTGTTAGCCGCATAAACCAGCATAAAACAGAAACCTAAGCAGGTTATATTAAGCTAATGTTTATCACCAGAGTTTTACTGCTTTATATGCTCAAAATATAGGCATCCATAATAAAGCCTTAAGTTTGGAATTTCTTGAGCCCATAATGTGTACCTTAGGAGTAGATGAAAATATTAGGAAACACGGAAGTCTATGGAAATAAAGCCAGTCCTAAAACAATCGTACCAAAACAAAATGAGGGCACACACCATATCTTCAGACCTATAAGTCATCATTAGGACACTCAAATAAAACCAATACAGATATTCATTTTAGCAAACAAGGCATGTTCTGAGGACAAGTATCACCCAATACCAACCCGGCAGCAGTCCCAAGATGACTTGGCCCTTGTAGATAATACAGGCACTCTTGACAATCTGCTCTTGATTTCTATGGAGGATGCTTTTGCCATGCAAGGAAATATCCTCACACTCCCGTCCGGGCAGTCGGCCGCCCTACCACAGAAGAGAGTCATAGGTAGACTTTACTCACTTATCCTGTTGTGTTGGTTAGAGGGGTATCTGTCAAGGAGTTCCACACATATAGGATTCTCAGTGGGTTGTTCTGTCTTGTATAATAGGGTTATCTCCTCAGCTCTTATTTCAGAGTTGGCCAGATTAGATAGACATTGAGAAACTTCAGGCAAAGTTTGCTTAGAGGCTCCCCTTATTTTATCAATTTTCAATGCACAAGCGTATGATTGGTCTGGCTTCAGCAGGAGGGTCTGTTCTATACTCATTTGTGGGTCACATTGCAAAGCTGCTACAACAGTAGTTATAGCCATGACTGGCTGCAGTGTCTCCCGTTTGATTGTCACACTGCGACAGAGCGATGTGAGGCCATCAAATCTAATACAAAGCTGACACTCAAAGTCCTCCAAGATAGCTTTTAGGAATAGAGCTCTTACATATTAAGACTGCAGTAATCAACAGAAAGAGCAGACTTAAAATAAACTTGTGGTCTATATTATACAAGATAGAAATATATATGATGGATACAGCGGACTCTTGGCGTTGCGATACGGCTGAGACCCGAAGGAGCTCTGCCGGGGGGTTGGTGGAAGGCCGCAGCTTTGAAGTTGCTCAGGAATATCAGTCCTGTAAGCAAATCAAGCTATACTATGCTTGTTGAATGCAGAATATGCAGTAATTTTGAGATTTACTCACTGCAGAATCTGATGTTATCAAAAACTGTAGGATTTGTGCAGATAGATCTTCAAACCTCAGCAGCACATAATATTGTGACCGGTCATGGCTGCTGCCCGGAAGTTCCGCTCTTTTTTTTTTTTTTTTGCTATCTTAGCAATCACTTTCTTACTGTGAGTCAACCAGTATCTTGAATGAATCTCTTAACAGACTCACTTCAACCAGTATTAAGCTGCATTTAAAGCTGTTGTCCTGTCCCCCTACATTACTGAACTCCAAATTAGAAATGTGCGGTCTTGAACATGAGTTCAATAATATAGGCGCAATCACTTTGAAACTTACTGTCATGACTGTGTTTAAACTTAGCGTGCATGAAGGTGTGTCACCTATAAAACCCAGTCACGAGGCCCAATTTTGTGTCTCCTACATACATACAATGTTGCAAGAGAGTGGGTGCACACTTTACCGTTTCAGTACTTATAATATCTTCTTATACTTGGTTTTAAAAGTCCTTTCAGTAGAAAACCTGGCAGGCACCATCTTGTTTTTAAGATCATGCCAAAGAAGAAACAGTCCTTAAAACAAACAATATTGTAAAAAAAAACACAGAACTTGAGATTATTTAGAAGTAACAATATAGTGATTGAAAAATTGTGTTCAGTATGCCCATTATCCAAACATAAAATTGGCATTCAGATGGTTTAGCAGTGGTGCCAATGGAAATGGATTGCAATAGGTTCCTATGGAAGTCACAATTGTACGATCCTGTTTTAAAACCTGGTTAAAAATGTCAGTACTGCTAGGGACAAACATGACAGTGCGAGTGTTACTTAGAATCAAACAGTAAAAAAAAAAAAAAAAATAGAAAATGCCTGTCATAAAATGCATGACACAGCATATAAGATACAAAGATATTTTATTGCAGAGCATAGAAGTATACAGACTGCACAATACATCAGACTTAGTAACTGCGACATAGACTATAATGGCCATAGGCCACACCCCCATCTGGTAACGTCACACTCCGACTCACATCACATCTTCCCCTTTTTTCAAAGAATAACGTATACACAATTTTTTTTTAGAGTACATCAAATAACAAGGTATACAAGAAACATACCATTTTTTTTAGAGTACAACAAATAACAAGGTATAAGAGAATATGTATGACCAACAAGAAATACAATCCTGTATTCGACATCTGGGTAGACTACCCTAGATCACAGTGACCATGGGATTATTCTGCCCATTCTTTTGGTCACTGCTCTAACTACAGTGCTAATCCTGGTAGCGGGCTGGAATTTTCACCACTCTTCTACTTGACATCATTTTAGATGAACTATCCTCTGATACAGAAGAAGGTGATTGAGAGTCTGCTCGAAGCAAAAAAGTGTCCTTGCTGTGGTCTTGCTGAGAGGAAGTCATCCCTCTTAAAACAGGGGATCCCACCGGCTGTGGCTATGAGGCATCCAGTCCCAAACTCTTAGGTACTGGCTGAAGATGCCTTTTATTTCGACGTGAGACTGTCCCTCCTTCAGTAAGAACTACATAAGACCTTGGTTCTGGAGAGCATCCTATTACGGTAGCAGGGGCCTTCCATATCTTCTCATCATCCAGTTTAACTCTGACATTTTGGCCCACATTCAGCTCCTGCAATGGCCTCACAGAGTGTTTTCTGTCGTAGAAGAATCTGTAGCCCCTTTTGCCTCTTCATCCCTCCTAAGGACCTCTTCCCAAAGAACAGAGGTGGCTGGCAGGAAGACACCCACAGTGGGTAGATAGTGTAGTTTTCACGTCCTAGCATCAACTGTGCCGGGCTAAACCTTGTGGCTTGGATGGAAGTCGCCCTATAGGTCAAGAGAGCTAGGTACGGCTCAGATTACTTCAAAATGAACTTGGTTGTTTGAACTGCCCTTTCGGCCATTCCATTGGCCTGAGGGTAATGCAGACTTGACATAGAATGGATGAAATCATATTCACTGCTGAGAGAACTGAACTCCATGGAAGCAAACTGCATTCCATTATCACTCACTAGCTCCATCGGTATGCCCCACCGGGCAAACAAGCTTTTGAGACGAGTGATAACGGCCAGACTGGTTGTCTCATTCAGGGGTGCAATCTCCAAATACCTGGAATAGTAGTCGATCACAACCAGGTACTTCTTCCCATGAAGTTCCCACAAATCTGTGGTTATCTTCTGCCATGGGCCTGCAGGCAGCGGGATAGAAATTAAGGGTTCTCTTCTCTGAGTAGGCGGGCATTCCCAGCAAAAGGCACATTTGACACGTGGCTTGCAATGTCTGTACTGATTCCAGGCCACCATACCACCGTAGCTGCCCTTTCTCTGCACTTTGTAATACTCAAGTGGCCATCGTGAATCCTGCCGAGCATCTCCTGACACATGCTAATAGGAATAACAATGTGGTCTGGGTACAGCACTAAACTGTCCAGCTCTGTTAGCTGTGACCTCTCTAACTGCTAAGAGCTCAAAGACATTCATGCTGCCCAGCTCTCGGGCCAACCTTGCTTTATGTACTTGATAACGTCTTGAAGATCTGTATCCAAACGTATCTCCTTTCTTAAATAAAAAGAGAGAAGCGCTCAAACTGGGAACGAACAATAGCATAATAGCTTGTTTTATGGCTAGTTACCACCCAAGAAGCAGTCTCTTTTTGCTCAACATGTGCGTTTAACAGAGAAGAACTTTCTTGAAGCATATCAGTCTGATCCTGACTTCACAGTACAGTCCAGCCCTGAAATACCAGGCAATCCCTATCTGAACGAAAGAAACAGCAAACCCCAGACGTACGTTTTGGCCTAGTGTGGGCCTCGTCAGTGAGGTGCAGCCATATCTCTCTAGGCACACTGAGCAACGGGTCCACGTCTGGATTCCCGCATCACACTTAGGGAGACTTCCCTAAGTGTCATCATTTGCATAAATAAAAAGAGAGAAGCGCTCAACCTGAGAACGAACAATAGCATAATAGCTTGTCAGTGAGGTGCAGCCATATCCCTCTAGGCACACTGAGCAATGGGTCCACGTCTCCTTTCTTATTTGTTCTAGCTTTCTTGACGAGATGGATTTAGATGCCAGAACTGAATCCACATACACTTTCACATCTGATTCAGTTGAAGATCTTTCAGTAGCAGCCAGCGGGAGCCCGGAAATTGTATCTGCCACTACCAGTTGTTTCCCCAGCACATGCACTGCCTGAACGTTGAAAATGGGCAGCCTCATCAGAAGTCTCTGGCATCTTAGGGGTGTCTTGTCAATATCATATGAATTGATTAGAGGGACTAATTGTTTGTGGTCAGTTTCAAGACTAAATTTCTCTAAACCCACTAGTTAACGCTGGAAGCGCTCACAGGCCCAAACTGCAGCCAGGCACTCTTTCTCTATTTGGGCGTATTTCGATTCTGCAGCCGTCCGTGTATGGGAACAGTACAACGCTATTTTATTGCAGAGCATAGAAGTATACAGACTGCACAACACATCAGACTTAAGTAACTGCGGCATAGACTATAACGGCCACAGGTCACGTCCCCATATGGTAATGTCCCACTCCCACTCTTATCACAATGCCATTTGTAGATGTTGGAGTCTTGATGTGACTATTGAAGTATGCCCATCATGCAAGGCTACAAATGACATTCATCTGGTAATTAGTGATGAGGATGGATTTTGATTACAATTGGTTAATGTTACACAAGTAAATGAGTATTTCCCTTCTATGGTGAACAAGTGTGTAAATTGCGTTGATCTTTACTGTAACCTTAAGAGATGTGAAAAGGCTATTGTATCAGTCAATTGCGGGTAACCTCCCAGTTTCTATTTTGAGAACAGGTACATATCACACTAAAAGGCCTTTTCAGGAGCTTTTCCATTGAAAAGGCATTTAGAACTGTATGAATTTAACAAACTATTCAATTTTCAATTGTGATCACCCATGAAACTTGATGACCAAAGCAGGCGCAAAGCAAAAATCTATTTCTAGGGCAAATGATTGATAGGTTATGATTGAACCCTTGATTTTTAAGAGCAGTATTTCTTATCTCCACTCTTCAAGTCCAGGCCAGATTTTCACGACATCTGAACTAAAGCACAGGTGAAATAATCAGCTGATGGGTGAGAGAAGTTATTATGAAAATCAGTCCAGTTGTGGTACTTGAGGGCTGGAGTTGAGAAACACTGTCTTAAAGGGACAGTAAAGTCAAAACTAAGCTTTCAAGATTCAGATAGGGCATGCAATTTTAAACAACTTTCCAATTTACTTTTATTATCAAATTTGCTATGTTCTCTTGATATTTTTTGTTGAAAGCTAAACCTAGGTAGGCTCATAGGCTGAATTCTAAGCCCTTGAAGGCCACCTCTTATCTCAAAGCATTTTACAGTTTTTCACAGTTAGACAGTGCTAGTTCATGTGTGCCATATAGATAACCATGTGCTCACTCCTAAGAAGTTATGCAGGAGTCAGCACTGATTGGCTAAAATGCAAATTTGTAAATAGCACTGAGATAAGGGTACAGTCTGCAGAGGCTTAGATACAAGGTAATCACAGAGGTAAAAAAGTGTATTAATATAAAAGTGTTGGTTATACAAAACTGGGGAATGGGTAATAAAGGGATTATCTTTCTTTTAGACAATAAACATTTTCAAGTAGACTGTACCATTATTGAAAGGTATTAAGAAGCTCAAGAGGTTTGCATTATTTTCTATCCTTTTTTCACACTTCAGTGAGCATTTGGAGTCATTCTATGGGGTCAATTTAACATGGTGCGGACAGCCATGATCCGCTATAGCGAATCATGTCTGACGCACATCGATAATTGCCGACAGCATACAGAGCTTGATAAATAGGCCCCCAAAACTCTTTTTGCCAATGAGCTTCATAAATGCTCCATATTTTAAGCTGACAGTAAAGTTTAGCAGGACAATGAGTACATAAAGGGATAGGTATAACAAAGCCTTAGATAAAGTGCTATATAAGGAACACACTTGAACTTCCTTGAATATCTTTACTATGTTTTACTAGTTCAGTGAGTTTGCGTCTTCCCAAGCTGCATTTGGTGTTGCACCCAGACCTTTTTAAACCATTAGTTCCAAATATTAGACTTGTGCATGGCGGAAAAATTTGTTTCAGTTCGGATCGATTCGGATGTTTTCGAATTTCGGTTTGGATAGATTCGAATTCGGAAAAATTTGAATGAATTTGTTTCGGATTTGTTTCGGATTCATTCAGAGTCGAATAAATTTGGCTGGATTCGGTTCGTTTTGGTTTGGAAATTTGGAATTTCGGTATGTGTTAGGTGGGATGTGCAGTGTATTAGACTAGTATTATGTACTATATATTAGAGGGATATAACCTAATATACTGTACAATACTAGTGTAATCCATGGCCATCTGAATGTAACAAATAAATCCGAACTAATAATCATCATAATTATACTATAATAATTCGGAAATCCGAATCGATCCGAATCTCCGAATTTAAGAAATTTGTCCGAATTTCGATTTGTTCCGAATCGAAACGCACATGTCTACCAAATATGTTTTTATGATATTATGAAAGATAGGTAGCTCATTGTATTGTGGAAGATGAGCAATGATCAGTTACTCAAGCAGCCTTTCTTGAATATATTATTTAAAGGGACATTTTAATCCAGAAGATAGATAATCCATCTATTACCCATTCCACAGTTTTGTATAACCAACACTGTTATATTAATATACTTTTTACCTCTGTGATTACCTTATATCTAAGCCTCTGCAGACTGTCCCCTTTTTCAGTTCTTTTGACAGACTTGCATTTTAGGCAATCAGTGCTGACTCATAAATAACTCCATGGGAGTGAGCACAATGTTATCTATATGTCACAAATGAACTATTGATAAGTGTGAAAAACTGTCACTGTGCACTGTGATTAGAGGCGGCCTTCAAGGGCTTGGAAATTAGGTTTAGATTTCAACAAAGAATACCAAAGCAAATTTGATGATAAAAGTACACTGGAAAGTTGTTTAAATTTGCATGCTCTATCTGAAGCATGAAAGTTTAATTTTGACTAGGCTGTCCCTTTAAGTCTTACCAGCTTAGTGTGTCATTCAAGCCTTTGTATGAGTTGCTTATGGGACTAATATACTGTTTCTGAATACATAATGTCATCAGTTCTAAAACAAGCAGGGGTCAAGTCCTACAAAAAAAAGTGTGGGAACTCACCAAGACTTCCAATAGGTGCAATAGTCCTATTTCTGCTGAGGGGAGCTAAAAAACAAGCCACACAGAAATGTAAGCCCCATGTGTTCCACACAGTGCTGGGTGATCACACAGCAGGACCACTGACAGGGCTGTATTTAGTGTGTTGTAGGAAGTGTTACTGCCCATTACTAGAGGATCTGACTATCTCTCTAACCAGCCTGTGCTCCAGCTCCTTCCACCAGCAGCAGCAGCGTTAACTAAAGCATTTATGTTCTCTTTCCAGCGGGAACTTAGTTCCACCTGCAAAAATAGTGCAGGAACTCTGGGCCCAATCACATATAATGAGTCGCCCACAAAAGCTGGCAATGGCTATTTTTAGATGGATGTAGCGATCACATATATACGGCGCCACCTACAAATGCGGAACGTATATTTTACCCTTTGACCGCTATTTTTACTCCCATAAACTTACATAGAACCGGCGTTGCAAGTCGGTATCACATATTGAGCGCAAGGACTTACATGGAGAAATTTTACTCCATATTCACTTTGCCACACATAGACAGGCGGAGCAAGCCTTGCACTGAGTATATGAGCAAGTAACTCCCTGCTCCCTGGAAGTATTAACAAACACCTAATGTATGAGCAATATGTACCTCTTAACCGCTATCCCATCACCGCAATAACTAATGAATGTATTAACCTTTAGTCCACCAACCCCCACATCGCAAAGTACCTAATAAAGTTATTGACCCCTAATCCGCCACCCACCCAAAACGCAAAGTATCTAATTATACTATTAAGCCCTAAAACACCACCCACCCACATCGCAAACAACCTATTAAAACTATTAACCCCTAAATCTCCAACCCCTCACAATACAAGCTACCTAATTAACCTATTAACCCCTAAACCGCCATCCCCCCACAAAGCAAAGTATTAATCTAATCACTAAGCCCCCTAACCTAACACCCCCTAAGTAACCCCAATTACATAAAATAAAAAGACTATCTTCTTAAAAATAAATAAAAAATTACAAAATTAAAAAAATTTAAATCCCCACATTGCAAACTACTTAATAAATGTATTAACCCCGGATTAGGGGTTGGTTTGTGGGGGGGTTAGGGCCATCCCCCCACAACGCAAAGTACCTATCAACACTATTAACCCCTAAACTGCCATCCCCCCACAAACCAAATTACCTATTAAAACTATTAACCCCTAATCCGCCAACAGGTGTATTAGATTAGGTTTTAAAAAAAAAATTGGATAATTTTGTTTATTTTTTTCCGTAATTTTAGATTTTTTTATTTTTTGTAATATTAGATTTTTTATTTTAATTTAATCTTAAGTTTTTTTTTTAATGTAATGTTGGTATTTTTTAGTTTAATTTTAAATTAGGATTTTTTTATTCTGGTAATTTTTTATTTATTTTTTAAGAATATAGTCTTTTATTTTATGTAATTGGAGTTAACTTAGGGGGTGTTAGGTTAGGGGGCTTAGTGATTAGATTAATACTTTGCGTTTTGGGGGGATGGGGGTTTACGGTTTAATAGGTTAATTAGGTAGATTGCATTGTGGGGGGTTGGCGGATTAGTTGATAATAGTTTTAATAGGTAGTTTGCGTTGTGGGGGGATGTGTATATATATATATATATATACTGTATATATGTGTGTGTGTATGTATACATGTAAATATATATATATATATATATATCAGTATCATTTGTTTCCGTTTTTTAATGTGCCCCTCTGATTAAACACTGGCCCCACTTTGGCCCCACTTTGGCCCCAAGATATAGATAGTAGCAGCACCACTTGGTAATCTTCAACAACTTTTTTATTGAGACATCACATAGAAAACATAGCACAGCGTTTCGGTCAACACCTGACCTTAATCATGTTGCATAAACATATGCCTTACACCACTCTATTTAAAGCCCTAATGGGAGGAGTCAAATACTTGTACAGGTGTCTCACATTTTATTTCACAGACATGCAGTCATAGAACATTTCAGAACTCCATCTAGTGGCCACAGGAATATTCATCTATATACATATGAAACCTGGAAAAACAGTAGACAATCACTATCATATACATTAATAAATGTCATCAGTACAAGAATTAAAAATGTTAAAACAGCAAAAAAATATTCATATTACAAACACCAAATTCGAGTATATGTGTTACAAAATGTATACACGAGAATGTTTATAAAGTGACACTCCAGTCAATTTCCCTATTCATACCCAAAGGGGTAAGGGACTGAACAGGGTAGATCCAAAAAGTCTCCCTACTCTTAAGGATTTGTTGTCTATCTCCCCCCCCCCCTCCTAGGCCTCTTGACCTGTTCTATCACCTGGAACCTTAGTTGGGAAATAGTATGCCCTGCTTGCAAGAAATAATTTGATACAGGGGCTTCCTTGTTCTTACAACGTATGTTGGATTTGTGCTCATTTATTCTATCCCTTATCTTTCGTGTGGACTCCCCAATATATATTTTTGAACAAGGACATTTGATGAGATAAACCACATACTCTGAGTTGCAAGTAAAAAAACCAGGGATTTTAAACTTCCTCCCATTTATGGAATGGAAATATTGGCGTATGTGGGGGTGGGGCTGTCCCTTGGCACTTGATGTAAAACTGATTCTGGAAAAGGAAATAGTTACAATGAAGGACAAGTTGTAGTAATTCCATAGTAAATTCATATTGAACCTTAGAAAACATTCCATTTGTAATAATAGCCTGTCTAATAGCATCTAATCCACTAGTTTGGGTAATCAATGTATACAGACTATTTACATCTATCACTCTGTATGTCTAGATCTTCAAGTTTAACCAGAAAAGCTCCAGTATCTTTAATATAGGACATTGACTGAGTGGCAAGTGGTCTTAATAGTTTGTCAAGATATACTGACACATATGTAAGAATAGAGTTAGTACTAGCCACAATAGTATGGCCTAGAGGAGTCTCTTTGTTTTTATGTATTTTAGGCAATGTGTAAAATACTGGGATTGAAAAGTTTATTACCTTTTAAATCAGGCAAAGCTGTGTCTTCAACTCTAGAGAAATTACTATATACATGACCTTTTTTGTTATTAAAACGTCTATTTCTTTGTTTCAATGCATCAACATCTTTCAATACCAACTGTGTAAATGTTTCAATGCTGTTATTACATGAACTGGGATTAAAATTACTTTTTTTCCTGAGGTTCAAGTTACTTAATGATAGTACATTATAGTCAGTCCGTACACATTCCCCCACCAATGGATTAACTCCATATAAAGACTGAGATTGTCCAAAATGTGCCTTAAGTTTAACATTGCGAAACAATGAGTACAAATCCCTCTGGAGTTGAAAGATATCACATTTGGCTAGGGGGCAAAAAGACAGTCCCTTATTGATCACTCGCCTCTCCACATCAGTAAGGTCATGCTGGGAAATATTTACCACTAGTTCCGTTTGTTCCTGCTGCGGGTCACCCTCTGTGGTCTTGATTCCTTCAGGCCCGGATCCAATGCGTTTGTGGCGATGCTTCCAACCGCCTCTCCTCTGCTTCCTTCCGTGTCTCCCGACGAGTCATTGGCTGATGACGTGGAACTTGCATTCATGTCATGTATGCAACGTTGTCTCTGCCAATTGGTTGCTCCTTGTCGCCTTCTATCATTGTGGGGATCTCTGGACCATCTGTAGACCGTTTCATTGCAGTAATCCTCCTCATCCCTATGGAACTTCTGTCGCTTGCGGGCTTCAATTGTTTTCTTTAATTTTGTAATTGTTGTATTAACAGATGCCAGCAATTTATCCATTTCTTCAGTGAATCTCATGGCTCCTTCCAGGCGTGATAACTCCTCTTTCTGTGTATCCAGATCCCACTGCAAGTACTCCACTATCAGCACCAAAAGATCAAAGGAGCACTTATTCAAAATGTGAGTAAACTTTTCACAGTATTCTTTATTTTCATGCATTAATGTAGGTCTCACACTCATGCGTAGGCCCCTTGGTATATGTCGGACCCTGTGGTACTCTGCCAGGGCAGTAGCATGTAGGTCATAGGATACATTTTTCTTTGCAAGTTTATCATACTCCTTTGAAGATATCTCAGTAGGTGGAGTCTGGAAAAAGTTTCTTGAGCCACGCACTAAGGTAGTAATGCGTGCGGCCTTCAGGTCACTGTATGTAAAAGTCTTAGGTTCAGTCTCATTCATGTTACCTTCCATTATCACCATAGTGATATTTATGCAGATACAAAGTGCACGTAGCAAAATGCAGGAAAGTACTTATCCAAGGAAAAGAAAATTGCCCAGCACTCACTGCAACCAGGTGCACACTACTAGGGTACTGCACATACACCACAAATAAAGTCCAGAGATATAGATAGTAGCAGCACCACATGGTAATCTTCAACAACTTTTTATTGGGACATCACATAGAAAATATAGCACGACGTTTGGGTCAACACCTGACCTTAATCATGTTGCATAAACATATGCCTTACAACACTCTATTTAAAGCCCTAATGAGGGGACTCTGGTACCTGTACAGGCGTCTCACATTTTACTTCACAGACATGCAGTGATAGAAAATTTCAGGACTCCATCTAGTGGCCACAGGAATATTCATCTATATACATATGAAACCTGGAAAAACAGTACACAATCACTATCATATACATTAATAAATGTCATCAGTACAAGAATTAAAAAAGTTAAAACAGCAAAGATATATTCATATTACAAACACTAAATTCGAGTATATGTGTTACAAAATGTATACACGAGAATGTTTTTAAAGTGACACTCCAGTCAATTTCCCTATTCATACCCAAAGGAGTAAGGGACTGAAGGGTGTAGATCCAAAAAGTCTCCCTACTCTTAAGGATTGACCCCCCCCCCCCCAGTAAAATTTGTCTGGAACCGCCACTGGGCACTTGACAGCATTTTAAGAGTTTGTGAAGCATTAGGTTTAAAATTTCAATTTTACTTTTTAGTATTTAATTGACTGTTACATAAACTGTAAACTGATTCATTTTCTTGTAAGTACAAAAATAGAAATAAATATTTTACGGTCACCTCTCCAATTCACCAGAATTAATTATTGGATACAGTGAAAAAAGTTTAATATTGGAATTCTATACCAAACTGGCATGAAACATTCAGTGTTGGCTGTGTGCAAGAACTCGCAACAAAGGTTGAGTGTACCAGACTGCTCTATTTTAAAAACCTCTATTTATGACACATCCACAGTACTATTTGTAGCATGTGAGAAAGATTGCATGGAATTTTACTGCATTTACTTTCAATGTTTGTGCAGTCTCTCAGCTTTAGCCATACTTTCTCTTGTAAATAAACACAATTATTGGTGCTTTCCTGCATGTATAAGAGGAACAGTCATCATATGTATTTTATCTATCTATGTATGTATCATCTATCTATCCATTATTATTCTGATAATCATTTATTTGTAGAGCACCAACAAATTATATAAATCTATATCTATCTATCTATCTATCTATCTGTCTGTCTGTCTGTCTGTCTGTCTGTCTGTCTATCATCTATCTATCTATCTATCTATCTATCTATCTATCTATCTATCTATCTAATCTGTTTATCTGCCTATCTGTCTGCTTATCTATCTATCAAATCTGTTTATCTGCCTATCTGTCTGCTTATATGTCCATTATTATTCTGATAATCATTTATTTGTAGAGCGCCAACAAATTCTATAAATCTATCTATCTGTCTATCGATCTATCCATTTCAGGCCCTCCATCCTTTCTGTCTGTCTATCAAATCTGTATATCTGTCTGTCTGTCTGCCTATCTATCATCTATCTATCTATCTATCTATCTATCTATCTATCTATCTGGCAAATCTATCTATCTGCCTATCTGTCTGCTTATATGCCTATCTATCTATCTATCTATCTATCTATCTATCTATCTATCTATCTATCTATCTATCTATCTATCTATCTATCTATCTGATCAATCTATCTTAATTATCATGTATTTTTAGGGTGCCAACAGATTCTATAAATCTAATCTATCTATCTATCTATCTATCTATCTATCTATCTATCTAATCTGTTTATCTGCCTATCTGTCTGCTTATCTATCTATCAAATCTGTTTATCTGCCTATCTGTCTGCTTATATGTCCATTATTATTCTGATAATCATTTATTTGTAGAGCGCCAACAAATTCTATAAATCTATCTATCTGTCTATCGATCTATCCATTTCAGGCCCTCCATCCTTTCTGTCTGTCTATCAAATCTGTATATCTGTCTGTCTGTCTGCCTATCTATCTATCTATCTATCTATCTATATATCTATCTATCTATCTATCATCTATCTGGCAAATCTATCTATCTGCCTATCTGTCTGCTTATATGTCTATCTATCTATCTATCTATCTATCTATCTATCTATCTATCTATCTGATCAATCTATCTTAATTATTATTTATTTTTAGGGTGCCAACAGATTATATAAATCTATCTATCTATCATCTATCCATCTCTAGTTATCTGTCTATGTTTCTCTATCTATCTATCTATCTATCTATCTATCTATCGTATCTATCTATCTATCCATGTCTGCTTATCTATCTATCTATCTATCTATCATCTATCTATCTATCTATCTATCTATCTATCTATCTATCTATCTATCTATCTATCTGGCAAATCTATCTATCTGCCTATCTGTCTGCTTATATGTCTATCTATCTATCTATCTATCTATCTGATCAATCTATCTTAATTATCATGTATTTTTAGGGTGCCAACAGATTCTATAAATCTAATCTATCTATCTATCTATCTATCTATCTATCTATCTATCTATCTAATCTGTTTATCTGCCTATCTGTCTGCTTATATATCTATCAAATCTGTTTATCTGCCTATCTGTCTGCTTATATGTCCATTATTATTCTGATAATCATTTATTTGTAGAGCGCCAACAAATTCTATAAATCTATCTATCTGTCTATCGATCTATCCATTTCAGGCCCTCCATCCTTTCTGTCTGTCTATCAAATCTGTATATCTGTCTGTCTGTCTGCCTATCTATCTATCTATCTATCTATCTATCTATCTATCTATCTATCTATCTATCTATCTGGCAAATCTATCTATCTGCCTATCTGTCTGCTTATATGTCTATCTATCTATCTATCTATCTATCTATCTGATCAATCTATCTTAATTATTATTTATTTTTAGGGTGCCAACAGATTCTATAAATCTATCTATCTATCATCTATCCATCTCTAGTTATCTGTCTATGTTTCTCTATCTATCTATAGTATCTATCTATCCATGTCTGCTTATCTATCTATCTATCTATCTATCTATCTATCTATCTGTTTATCTGTACATGTCTGCATATCTAATCCATTTGTTTATCTACAAGAAAATGAGAATATTATTGAGATGTCAGCAATTGAGTTTAGGATAATTTGCAATTATGACCACATTACTCTATAAAATTGTCTCTATAAAAACACATCAATTGCATTATATAGCTCTGAGCGGACAGACAGGAGGGGAAAAAATCCTCTTTACAAAACGCCCCTCCTTTTCTCTTTATAGAGAGTGTGGAAATTTCCACCATCTCAGTATGTATCACAAAGCAGTGAGTAATACCGAGGCCGCTCACATGCATCATACCACTGAATACCAAGCCTGCATTTACAACAAGCAATCCATTGTAAGCTGCAATCTTTCATATTGATGCAGAGTGATATAATAACCTATTGAGTCAGAATGCTAATGTTTTCTACATGGTTTACTTTATTTTATGATAGTGGGAAAGATATGCACAATGTTTGCAAGCAGGTTTATGGTGCTCTAAGAGATGTAACCCTTCCAGTGCTGTACCTTTTTCAAACATGGACTTTGAGCCAAATAGTAAAACACAATTATATTAAACAGTAGCTGTTTTCTATATCAGCATGTCATTTTAAACAACTTTCTAATTTACTTCTATTATCTAATTTTCTTAATTCTCTTGATATCCTTTACTGAAAAGCATATATAGATAGGCTCAGTTGCTGCTGATTGGTGGCTGCACATAGACGCCTTGTGTGATTGGCTCACCCATGTGCATTTCTAGTTCTTCAACAAATGATATCTAAAAAAAAAGCTAATTAGATAATAGAAGTAATTTGGGATGTTTAAAATTGTATTCTCTATCTGAATCATGGGTTTATTGTCCCTTTAAATTTGACATTTTACATTATACATTAAAGGGATATGAAACCAATCACTTTTCTTTCAAGATGATAGAACATCCAATTTTAAACAACTTTCCAACTTACTTATACCTGGGAGCTAGCTGAACATATCGGGTGAGCCAATGAAAAGGTCCCAGTAGTGCATTGCTGCTTCTGAGCCTACCTGAGTATGCTTTTTAAAAAATGATACCAAGTAAACAAAACAAATTAAATACCAGTAATAAACTAGAAAGTTGTTTAAAATAATATGCTCTATTTTAATCATGAAAGAAAAATGTTGGTTTTCATTTCCCTTTAAAGTACATGAAGCATTAATGCATAATTTTGCGTATGTGTTTTAACGCTGAAAAAATTGTCATTTCAGCACCGCAGCCATTACAAGTCTTGTCGGTATAGCTGTACCACAAGCCTTTTAGACTGTAACACAACGTCAGTCCCGCACACGTAAAAATTACGTTTTTTCATAGGACTTCCATAGCACTGCCATTACGAGTTTTGCGGTGAGGCTAAAAAGCTTGCGTTGCAGCCTATACCAACACGATCCGTTTCGCAATCTAAAAGCAGTAGTTATGAGTTTTATGCTACAAAACTGTTACATAAAACTCATACCTAAACTGCTACAAAGTACACTAAACACCCATAAACTACCTATTAACCCCTAAACCGAGGCCCTCCCGCATCGCAAATACTATATTAAATGTATTAACCCCTAATCTGCAGCTCCCGACATTGCCGCCACTAATACAATTTATTTACCCCTATTCCGCTGCTCCCCGACATCGTCACCACTATAATAAAGTTATTAACCCCTAAATCGCTGCCTTCCCGCATCGCAAACACTATTTCAATATTATTAACCCCTAATCTGCTGTCTGCCCACATTGCCTCCACTATACTAAAGTTATTAAGCCCTACACCACCGCCACTATAATAAACCTATTAACCCCTAAACCGCAAGCCCCCCACAGCCAAATATACTAAATTAAACTATTAACCCCTAAATCGAAAGCCCCCTACATCGCAATAAACTAATTTAAACTAGTAACCCCTACACCTAACGCCCCCCTAACTTTATATTAAAATTACAATTTCCCTATCTTAAATTAAATTAAAACTTACCTGTCAAATTAAAAAAACTAAATTTAACAATTAAACTAATATAACTATTAAACTAAAATTAAACTACCAATTAAATTAAACGGAAATACCCATTAAAAAAATCCTAACACTACTATAAAAACTACAAACTATCTAATTACAAAAAATAAAAAAGACTAAATTCCGAAAAATAACAAACAAAATTATCCAAAATAAAAAAGAATTACACCTAATCTAATAGCGCTATCAAAATAAAAAAGCCCACACAAAATAAAAAAACCCTAGCCTACAATAAACTACCAATAGCCCTTAAAAGGGCCTTTTGTAGGGCATTGCCCTAAGTTAAACAGCTCTTTTACCTGTAAAAAAAAATACAACTACCCCCCCAACAGTAAAACCCACCACCCAACCAACCCCCCAAATAAAAAACCTAACTCTAAAAAAACCTAAGCTACCTATTGCCCTGAAAAGGGCATTTAGCTATTTTGCTTTGCCCTGAAAAGGGCATTTAGCTCTTTTACGAAAGCCCAAACCCTGAACTTAAAAAACAACCACCAAAGATCTACTTACAGTTTTTGAAGTCCCGCTTGAACGATCTTCATCCAGGTCGGCGAAGTCCTCATCCAGGCAGCGAGAAGTCTTCATCGAAGCGGCCTCTTCTATCTTCATCCAGGCGGCAAGAAGTCTTCATCCTGGCGGCCTCTTCTATTTTCATCCAGGCGGCACGGAGCGGATACATCCTGAAGACATCCGGCACAAAGCATCCTTTTCATACGGTATCCGCTGTACACTGAATCTTTAATGCAAGGTACGTGATACAAGATGGCGTCTTATCTTGAACAGCCAATAGAATTTCAGAAGCTCTCATCCTATTGGCTGATTTGAATTTTCAAAATCAAATCAGCCAATAGGAATGCAAGGGACGCCATCTTTAATCGTGTACCTTGCATTGAAGATTCAGTGTATGGTGCTGACCATAGGAAGAGGATACTCCGCGCCGGATGTCTTCAGGATGGACCCGCGCCGCGCCACCTGGATGAAGATAGAAGAGGCCGTCTGGATGAAGACTTCTTGCCGCCTGGATGAGAACTTCGCCACCTGGATGAAGATCGTTCAAGCGGGACTTCAAAAACTGTAAGTGGATTTTCAGGGGTTAGTGGTTTTTTAAGGTTTTTTTGGGTGGGTTTTTTTTAGTTTAGGGTTTGGGCTTTCGTAAAAGAGCTAAATGTTTTTTAAGGGCAATGCCCATACAAATTAACTTTTCAGGGCAATGGGTAGCTTAGGTTTTTTTAGATAGTTTTTTTTATTTTGTGGGTTTGGAGGGGTGGGGGTTTGTAATGTTAGTGGGTCTTTGTATTTTTTTTTTCAGGTAAAAGAGTTGTTTAACTGTTTAACTTAGGGTAATACCCTACAAAAGACCATTTAACGGCTATTGGTAGTTTATTCTAGATAAGGTTTTTTATTTTATTTTTTTAAATGGGTATTAGAATAGGAATAATTTTTATTATTTTTGATAATTTGTTATTTTTTTCTTTTGGGGTGGGTTTTTATTTTTAGATTAGGGCTTGGGCATTTCACAAAAGAGCTGAATGCCCTTTTAAGGGCAGAAAAAAGAGCTAAATGCCCTTACAAATGCCCTTTTCAGGGCAATGGGTAGATTAGGTTTTACTTTATTTTTATTTTGTTGGTTTGGGGGATGGGGGTTTGTATACCTTTTCGTGGGGTTTGTTTTGTTTTGCAGCAAAAGAGCTGTTAACTTTAGGGCAACGCCCTACAAAAGGCCCTTTTAAGGGCCCACTGAAGGCCCTTTAAAGGGCCCTTGGTAGTTTATTCTAGATTAGGGTATTAGAATAGGAATCTTTTTTATTACTTTGTATAATTTTGTTTTTTGTAATGTTAGGTTTTAGTGTAAGGAAGGTAAGGTTTTATTTCACAGGTAAGTTTGTATTTATTTTAACTAGAAAACATCGACATGGAATTCGTGGATCAATTTGTTTAAAATCAGTGTCCATAAACAGCAGTATAATCAGTGCTTGGATGGTGTAAACATTCCACACAGGAACCCCACAGTTGCGGGTAACACCACACCAATTTGTAAATATGTATAACATCCAATAATGAAAACACAAAAGGACTCACCACACTTTTATGAAGCCCACCTCAGGAATGGAAGTACCTGTATTTGCAGTCCAAACTTGTAGTCAGGCAAATAGCTTGTAATTTGCGTCGCAATTTTCTGTAAGTGGTAGGCTTCACCGTGCTGCCTCTGTGACACACCTGATTAGTGCAAGGTGTGAGGCTGCTCCAGGCTCCGGCGCTGCTGGGGCTCTCCAAAAACCCGTAAGGCACAAGTAGAATTATCAAAGGCAATCAAACAGATCACAGTTCCGATGCAAGGAAAGGCAGGGAGAGATATCGGTAGTTAAAATAGTATAAATTTATTGATGCTTACATTAAAAATGTTTCACAAGGCACAGCAAACAAAAAGAACTACGGCTGACGCGTTTCCTGCCTTAGCGGCAGTTCATCAGAGCTGCCGCTAAGGCAGGAAACGCGTCAGCCGTAGTTCTTTTTGTTTGCTGTGCCTTGTGAAACATTTTTAATGTAAGCATCAATAAATTTATACTATTTTAACTACCGATATCTCTCCCTGCCTTTCCTTGCATCGGAACTGTGATCTGTTTGATTGCCTTTATTTTAACTAGGTAGTTAGTAAATAGTTAATAACTATTTACTAACTAGTCTACCTAGTTAAAATAAATATAAACTTACCTGTGAAATGAAAATAAAACCTAAGCTAGCTCCAATATAACTATTAGTTATATTGTAGCCAGCTTAGGTTTTATTTCCCAGGTAAGTTTGTATTTAGTTTTAAATAGGAATTATTTAGTTAATAATTGTAAATTTAATTTAGCTCTAGTTTAAGTATGTTAAAGGTGTTAGGGTTAGGTTTAGGGGTTAATATAGTTTAATTTAGGTTGTTTTGCGATGTGGGGGGCTGGCGGTTAAGGGATTTATAGGTTTATTTAGTGGTAGTGATGTGGGAGGCCAGAGGTTTAGGGGTTAATAACTTTATTTAGTGGCAGCAATGTCGGGGAGCGGCGGCATAGGGGTTAATAGATTTATTATAGTGTGGGTGATGTGGGTGATGTTGGCGTGCAGGAGAATAGGGGTTCATAACTTTAGTATAGTGGCGGCGATATCGAGAGCGGCAGATTACGGGTTAATAGCTTTATTTAGGTGTCAGCGATATTGGGAGCGGAAGATAAGGGGTTAATAACATTATGTAGGTGGCGGTGATGTCGGGGGCAGCAGATTAGGGGTGTTTAGACTCTGGGTTTATGTTAGGGTGTCAGGTTTAAAATGTAACTTTATTTTTCCCCATAAACATCAATGGGCTGCGTTACGGAGCTTTTCTTTCCACAATTGTAGGTGCTTTTTTTTAGCCCGCTCTCCCCATTGATGTCTATGGGGAAAGCGTGCACGAGCACTTCAAAACAGCACTTGTATTGTGTGCGGTATGGAGCTCAACGCAGCCATATTGCATGCACAAGCTGGCTGTTTGAAAACTTATAATGGCTGCGCTATAGGGGGGTTAAATAACGCAACTTTTGTTGCGTTCGTAAATTTCCCGATAGCGCGCATAACTCGTAATCTAGCTGTATTTTAGGCATTGTCAGTTAGATGAAGGGGAATCCTTCAGTACAGTAGTTGTGCATATTAATACCCTAAATGTATTAAATACAGTGAAGAAGGTGTGCATATTACCCTATATGTATTTAGTATAATAAACTATGTGTGCATATTAATGCCCTATATGTATTTAGTACAGTAAATTAGGTGTGCATATTAATGCTCTATAAGTATTTAGTACAGTAAACTAGGTGTGCATATTAATGCTCTATAAGTATTTAGTATAGTGAACTAGGTGTGTATATTAATATCCTATATGTATTTTGTACAGTAAATTAGGTGTGCATATTAATACCCTATATGTATTTAGTACAGTAAAGTAGATGTGCATATTAATACTCTATATGTATTTAGAACTGTAAACTAGATGTGCATATTAATACTCTATATGTATTTAGTATAGTGAACAAAGTGTGTATATTAATACCCTATATGTATTTGTATAGTAATCTAGATGTGCATTTAATAGTTTATGTGTATTTAGGACAGTGAACAAGGTGTGCCTATTAATATCCTATATGTATTTAGTAAAGTGAATTAGGCGTGCATATTAATACCCTATATGTATTTAGTACACTAAACTATGTGTGTATATTAATACCCTATATGTATTTAGTACAGTAAACTATGTGTGCATAGTAATACCCTATATGTATTTAGTACAGTAAACTAGGTGTGCATATTAATACAATATACTGTATGTATTTAGTACTGTAAACTAGATGTGCATATTAATATCCTATATGTATTTAGTACTGTAAACTAGATGTGCATATTAATATCCTATATGTATTTAGTACAGTTAACTAGATGTGCATATTAATATCCTATATGTATTTAGTACAGTGAACAAGGTACCTGTAATAATACCCTATATGTATTTAGTACAGTAAACTAGGTGTGCATATTATTACCCTATATGTACTTAGTACAGTAAACTATGTGTGCATAGTAATACCCTATATGTATTTAGTACAGTAAACTAGGTGTGCATATTAATACAATATACTGTATGTATTTAGTACAGTTAACTAGATGTGCATATTAATACCCTATATGTATTTAGTACTGTAAACTAGGTGTGCATATTAATATCCTATATGTATTTAGTACAGTTAACTAGATGTGCATATTAATATCCTATATGTATTTAGTACAGTGAACAAGGTGCCCATATTAATACCCTATATGTATTTAGTACAGTAAACTAGGTGTGCATATTATTACCCTATATGTATTTAGTACAGTAAACTTGATGTGCATATTAATACCCTATATGTATTTAGTACGGTAAACTAGATGTGCATATTAATACTCTATATGTATTTAGTACAGTAAACTAGGTGTGCATATTAATACCCTATATGTATTTAGTACAGTAAACTAGATGTGCATATTAATACCCTATATGTATTTAGTACAGTAAACTAGATGTGCATATTAATACCCTATATGTATTTAGTACAGTTAACTAGAAGTGTATATTAATACCCTATATGTATTTAGTACAGTTAACTAGATGTGCATATTAATACCCTATATGTATTTAGTACAGTTAACTAGATGTGCATATTAATACCCTATATGTGTTTAGTACAGTTAACTAGATGTGCATATTAATACCCTATATGTATTTAGCACTGTAAACTAGATGTGCATATTAATACCCTATATGTATTTAGTACAGTAAACTAGGTGTACACAGTGGAGGCTCCTCCATATGTGCACTGTCGCACGTGAACCCCCATGGGGCAGAGGAGGGGGGGAGAAATGAGCAGAAGAAAAAAAATGAGAAAAAAAAAATTATGAAAAATTTTATTTTTATTTTTTATTTATATTATTTTATAATATATTTATTAATAAATGTATTATTTTCCTGTGTGCTGTCTGTGTCTGTGAGACTGTGCAGTGTAACTATCATCATGCTGCATGCATATGCCATTACCAGCTTAGCTATATCATCAGTACAACATAACAGTATTTATCAGGCAGCAAGGAGGCAGGAGCTAGGACCGGGTGGACTACTGTGTGTGCTGACGTCCGTGATGTCACACCACACCACAACGGCGCTCGTCGCACTGCCTGCAGCCTGCTGCTGCCTAAGGCTGAGAGAGGCTGAGTCATAGATTGACAGACAGTCATGCTCCAGTCTCCACTCCACCCCCCACTCGCACGTGCGGTAAGGAGCTCTATATGCCTGCACAGTGATCGCAATGTATTCACTGTGCAGGCGTAGCTCCTCCCCAGCCTCATGCCTATAGAGGCATAATCGCACAGGCTGAACTGTGCGGTCGTTTCAGCCTGTGCTCTGTCTCCTCCCCCAGCCTCTTGATCCGGACTTGTGATAGGCTGATTAGGCTCCCTGGCTCACGTGATGGCCCCCACGAGGCTCCTCCCGGCTCAACAGCGCGAAAATCTTTGTGGAGATAGCCGTTGAGCTGAGAGGAGGCTTTTGCATAGAGCTCTATGCCAAAATTCTTTAAACTACAAAAAACGATTTTTTTTTGCTGCGTGCTGGCATCATTCAACAGTCAATATTTGCTGCTGCTGAGCTGCAGTGTGCAAATAGCCTTAGGCTAATAGACAGTTAGTTAGCCATTATAATTATTACACTAGGCTTAGCTTAGCTTTGCAATAGAGTTTAGAACTTTAGATTCACAGTCACTAGTATTCTATTATCTATATAGAAGATAGTTACTAATTAAAAAAAATATATACTACTAGTAATATATTATTAGTTCAGTAAGTTGTTTGACAGTTTGTGGGCAGATATTTTAATGATTTTTGCTGCAGGCCTGCAGTTTTTATATATAGAGAGAGTAACTGAGTGAGTTGAGTCTTGAACTACTAGTGTTTAAAAAAAAAAATCATTTTTTTTCTACTTGTAATTTAAACAACAGATACAGTCTGAGTCTGAGATTGCTTTTTATATAGAGTAACTTGAGTTGAGTCTTGAACTTGAACTAGTGTTTAAAAAAAAAACATTTTTATTTTTCTACTTGTAATTTAAACAACAGATACAGTCTGAGTCTGAGATTAGCAAGTTTAGGAGTATACTGGACTTTTAGGGAGTTCTTTAACAATTTAGTTCAACTTCTAGTTGATATTTTCTAATAGCTGCAGAGCAGCAGAGCTACCTACCTACAAGTTATATATTAGATAACAACCGCCAAAATATTAAACTATTACTTTAAGTTGAGTTGTATATTTTCTAACAGCTGCAGAGCTACCTACCTGTTACCTACAAGTTATATATTACATAACAACCGCCAAAATATTAAACTATTACTTCAAGTTGAGTTGTATATTTTCTAAAAGCTGCAGAGCTACCTACCTACAAATTATATATTAGATAACAACCGCCAAACTATTAAACTATTACTTTAAGTTGAGTTGTATATTTTCTAACAGCTGCAGCCTGCAGAGCTACCTACCTGCTACCTACAAGTTATATATTACATAACAACCACCAAAATATTAAACTATTACTTCAAGTTGAGTTGTATATTTTCTAACAGCTGCAGAGCTACCTACCTACAAGTTATATATTAGATAACAACCGCCAAACTATTAAACTATTACTTCAAGTTGAGTTGTATATTTTCTAACAGCTGCAGAGCTACCTACCTACAAGTTATATATTAGATAACAACCTCCAAACTTTTAAACTATTACTTCAAGTTGAGTTGTATATTTCCTAACAGCTACAGAGCTACCTACCTACAAGTTATATATTTGATAACAACCGCCAAACTATTAAACTATTACTTTAAGTTGAGTTGTATATTTTCTAACAGCTGCAGAGCTACCTACCTACAAGTTATATATTAGATAAGAGCAAAGGACTGTTATTTGTGTGTAAACTAACAGTTAAGATGGCACTTAGTAAAATTAGTGTGTCTGAGCTAAAGCAATTACATTTTTCAACGTTGCCCATTGAAACAAAAATTGAAATTAAAATGCTCAGGCCAACACCTATGCTTAACCTTACGCAGGTGACAAAATGTAAAACTAGAGATTACAAAAGAGAATTCAAACCCGAGGTATATGATAAATATCCATGGATTTGTGGTTGTGAATTATCTAACAGGCTCTTTTGTTTTTATTGTCTCCTGTTTGCAAAACAAAGTGGGGATTCAAGCTGGGTGAGTTATGGTGTCGCCGATTTATCACATTTAAGTCAAAAACAAATAAACATAATTGCTCCCAATCACATTTAAACTCCACATTAGAGTTTAATTTGCTAGGAAGGGTTGATATTAGGCAACAACTTGACAGTGCATATCGTTTGAATATTAAAAAACATAATGAGCAAGTAACGAAAAATCGCTATGTTCTTTCCAAAATAAATAATTGTATTTTATTTTGCGGCGCATTTGAGCTTGCACTTCGAGGAAATGATGAACGCGATGATTCATTAAATCCAGGCATTTTCCGAGGTCTTATAAACTTCTCAGCAGAACTTGATGCATCTCTAAAAGAACATCTCGCTAGTGCCACTGTTTTTAAAGGAACATCAAAAGAAATTAAAAACGATTTATTAGACTGTATGCTTACTGTTTGCCAGAACCAAATAAAGAAGGAAATCTCAAATGCAAGTTTTGTAGCAGTGATAGCAGATGAAACTACTGATGTTTCATCTGCCTTCCAATTGGTTGTTGTTTTTAGATACATTATAGGTAACGGACAACCGGTTGAGAGATTCTGGGAATTCACTAATCCAGCTGGACATGATGCAGAATCTATAGCTACATGTATTCAAGCTACTTTGGAAAAAGTTCTAGACAACCCAGAGAAACTGATATCGCAGAGTTACGACGGTGCAAGCGTGATGAGTGGTCAGCATGCAGGTGTTCAGGCTATAATTAAACTTACCTACAAGAATGCACATTTTGTGCATTGCTATGCACATCAGCTCAATTTAATTGTCAGCCAAGCAAGCAGTCAAAATCAACAAGTTAGAGTATTTTTTTCAAACCTAAGTGACATTACTAACTTTTTTAGTAACTCGCCACAAAGGATAGCTATTCTAGATGAAACTGTTAGAAGAAGGATACCTCATGGTTCAGCCACCAGGTGGAATTTCAAGAGTCGAACCGTCAATACAGTTATTGAAAACAGGGAACAGTTAATTGAATGCATGAAAAAAATAGAGTCAGCATCGAAAAAAGAAATAGCTATAAATCAAGCAGGGGCTATTCGGCGTATGTTACAAGACTTGGTATTAGTCTTTTGGCTTACAGTTTATCACAATATTATGCCACATGTAGATGTGTTATACAACCAACTTCAGAAAACACAAACAAATGCGACACTTATTCGAAAACATATTAACACTTTCCAGCAGACAATGGAAAACGAAAGGAATAGAATGGACACAGTGACTATGACGATATCAGAAACAGAGGAAACATCTAGGAAAAGGAAAGAAAATATTCACATTGCTCAGACTGTGGCAGCTAAAGAGATATGCGATGTTATCACGAATCAAGTAAAAGATAGATTTTCTTTTATAACTCACTACTCGGCTGTTTCTCTCCTCCAAGCGGAAAAATTTGCGGATTACGAGAACATTTTTCCAAATCAGCTTCTTGACCAAACATCAGCTGTTTATAACACACTACAGAAAGATCGCCTGAAAACTGAACTAGGAGTAATTTACAGAAGACCAGATTTCAGAAATATGAATGGTGCCATTAGTCTTCTACAGTTTGTAATAGAAAATAACTTGGACAGTACTTTCTCGGAGACCTACAAAGTGTTGCAAATTATTTCAACTATTCCCGTGACAACTGCTGAGGCTGAGAGATGTTTCTCAACTTTAAAACGAGTTAAGACATTTCTGAGGCGCACCATGACTGAGGAAAGACTGACCGCTCTAGCCATGCTGACAATTGAAAAACAATTGATAAATGACATTCCTAAATTCAACGAAAATTTTATTGATTTATTTGCCTCAAAAAAGACAGGCGGATTGACTTGATTTACAAAACTTGTACTTGAGTTGTAAACATTGTTTTAATGTTTACCTTTGAAGTAAATTATTAAGCACTAGTGTAATAGAAATAATCTTCTTTTGTACTAGAAAGTAAAATGTTGGTGTATTTATCTTCATGTTGCCACGGCCTTTGGCTGCGTTGCCTAATATTGAACACTGGGAGCTGGGGCGACAGTAATTGAAATGTGGTTGTATTTCTCTATAAAGTGGAAAGTTCTTTAAATCCAGGAATATATATGTTTTCATAAATGTACATTCAATATTCTTATTATTTTGCAGCTTTAATTAATCATTTGGTTAATTCCCTGCAAAATGCCCTTTTAAGGGCTATTTGTAATTTAGTATAGGGTAGGGAATTTTATTATTTTGAGGGGCTTTTTTATTTTATTAGGGGGCTTAGATTAGGTGTAATTAGTTTAAACTTCTTTTAATTTTTTTTTTATTTTCTGTAATTTAGTGTTTGTTTGTTTTTGTACTTTAGTTTATTTTATTTAATTGTATTTAATTTTAGGTAATTGTAGTTAATTAATTTAATTTATTTAATGATAGTGTAGTGTTAGGTGTAATTGTAACTTAGGTTAGGATTTATTTTACAGGTAAATTTGTATTTATTTTAACTAGGTAGCTATTAAATAGTTAATAACTATTTAATAACTATTCTACCTAGTTAAAATAAATACAAAGTTGCCTGTAAAATAAAAATAAATCCTAAAATAGCTACAATATAATTATTAGTTATATTGTAGCTATCTTAGGCCTAGATTTAGAGTTCGGCGGTAGCCGTCAAAACCAGCGTTAGAGGCTCCTAACGCTGGTTTTGGCCGCCCGCTGGTATTTGGAGTCAGTGATTAAAGGGTCTAACGCTCACTTTTCAGCCGCGACTTTTCCATACCGCAGATCCCCCTACGCCATTTGCGTAGCCTATCTTTTCAATGGGATCTTCCTAACGCCGGTATTTAGAGTCGTTTCTGCAGTGAGCGTTAGAGCTCTAACGACAATATTCCAGCCGCCTGAAAATAGCAGGAGTTAAGAGCTTTCTGGCTAACGCCGGTTTATAAAGCTCTAAAGTACACTAACACCCATAAACTACCTATGTACCCCTAAACCGAGGTCCCCCCACATCGCCGCCACTCGATTAAAATTTTTAACCCCTAATCTGCCGACCGCCACCTACGTTATACTTATGTACCCCTAATCTGCTGCCCCTAACACCGCCGACCCCTGTATTATATCTATTAACCCCTAACTTGCCCCCCACAACGTCGCCGCAAGCTACTTAAAATAATTAACCCCTAATCTTCCGACCGCAAATCGCCGCCACCTACGTTATCCCTATGTACCCCTAATCTGCTACCCCTAACATCGCCGACCCCTATGTTATATTTATTAACCCCTAATCTGCCCCCCTCAACGTCGCCGACACTTACCTACACTTATTAACCCCTAATCTGCCGAGCGGACCTGAGCGCTACTATAATAAAGTTATTAACCCCTAATCCGCCTCACTAACCCTATCATAAATAGTATTAACCCCTAATCTGCCCTCCCTAACATCGCCGACACCTACCTTCAATTATTAACCCCTAATCTGCCGACCGGAGCTCACCGCTATTCTAATAAATGTATTAACCCCTAAAGCTAAGTCTAACCCTAACACTAACACCCCCCTAAGTTAAATATAATTTTTATCTAACGAAATAAATTAACTCTTATTAAATAAATAATTCCTATTTAAAGCTAAATACTTACCTGTAAAATACATCCTAATATAGCTACAATATAAATTATAATTATATTATAGCTATTTTAGGATTAATATTTATTTTACAGGCAACTTTGTAATTATTTTAACCAGGTACAATAGCTATTAAATAGTTAAGAACTATTTAATAGTAACCTAGTTAAAATAATAACAAATTTACCTGTAAAATAAATCCTAACCTAAGATATAATTAAACCTAACACTACCCTATCAATAAAATAATTAAATAAACTACCTACAATTACCTACAATTAACCTAACACTACACTATCAATAAATTAATTAAACACAATTCCTACAAATAAATACAATTAAATAAACTATCTAAAGTACAAAAAATAAAAAAGAACTAAGTTACAGAAAATAATAAAATATTTACAAACATAAGAAAAATATTACAACAATTTTAAACTAATTACACCTACTCTAAGCCCCCTAATAAAATAACAAAGCCCCCCAAAATAAAAAATTCCCTACCCTATTCTAAAATACAAATATTACAAGCTCTTTTACCTTACCAGCCCTGAACAGGGCCCTTTGCGGGGCATGCCCCAAGAATTTCAGCTCTTTTGCCTGTAAAAAAAAACATACAATACCCACCCCCAACATTACAACCCACCACCCACATACCCCTAATCTAACCCAAACCCCCCTTAAATAAACCTAACACTAATCCCCTGAAGATCTTCCTACCTTGTCTTCACCATACCAGGTTCACCGATCCGTCCTGGCTCCAAGATCTTCATCCAAGCCAAGCGGGGGTTGGCGATCCATAATCCGGTGCTCCAAAGTCTTCCTCCTATCCGGCAAGAAGAGGACATCCGGACCGGCAAACATCTTCTCCAAGCGGCATCTTCTATCTTCTTCCATCCGATGACGACCGGCTCCATCTTGAAGACCTCCAGCGCGGATCCATCCTCTTCTTCCGACGACTAGACGACGAATGACGGTTCCTTTAAGGGACGTCATCCAAGATGGCGTCCCTCGAATTCCAATTGGCTGATAGGATTCTATCAGCCAATCGGAATTAAGGTAGGAATTTTCTGATTGGCTGATGGAATCAGCCAATCAGAATATAGTTCAATCCGATTGGCTGATCCAATCAGCCAATCAGATTGAGCTCGCATTCTATTGGCTGTTCCGATCAGCCAATAGAATGCGAGCTCAATCTGATTGGCTGATTGGATCAGCCAATCGGATTGAAGTATATTCTGATTGGCTGATTCCATCAGCCAATCAGAAAATTCCTACCTTAATTCCGATTGGCTGATAGAATCCTATCAGCCAATCGGAATTCGAGGGACGCCATCTTGGATGACGTCCCTTAAAGGAACCGTCATTCGTCGTCTAGTCGTCGGAAGAAGAGGATGGATCCGCGCTGGAGGTCTTCAAGATGGAGCCGGTCGTCATCGGGTGGAAGAAGATAGAAGATGCCGCTTGGAGAAGATGTTTGCCGGTCCGGATGTCCTCTTCTTGCCGGATAGGAGGAAGACTTTGGAGCACCGGATTATGGATCGCCAACCCCCGCTTGGCTTGGATGAAGATCTTGGAGCCAGGACGGATCGGTGAACCTGGTATGGTGAAGACAAGGTAGGAAGATCTTCAGGGGCTTAGTGTTAGGTTTATTTAAGGGGGGTTTGGGTTAGATTAGGGGTATGTGGGTGGTGGGTTGTAATGTTGGGGGGGGGGTATTGTATGTTTTTTTTTACAGGCAAAAGAGCTGAAATTCTTGGGGCATGCCCCGCAAAGGGCCCTGTTCAGGGCTGGTAAGGTAAAAGAGCTTGTAATATTTGTATTTTAGAATAGGGTAGGGAATTTTTTATTTTGGGGGGCTTTGTTATTTTATTAGGGGGCTTAGAGTCGGTGTAATTAGTTTAAAATTGTTGTAATATTTTTCTTATGTTTGTAAATATTTTATTATTTTCTGTAACTTAGTTCTTTTTTATTTTTTGTACTTTAGATAGTTTATTTAATTGTATTTATTTGTAGCAATTGTGTTTAATTAATTTATTGATAGTGTAGTGTTAGGTTAATTGTAGGTAATTGTAGGTAGTTTATTTAATTATTTTATTGATAGGGTAGTGTTAGGTTTAATTATATCTTAGGTTAGGATTTATTTTACAGGTAAATTTGTAATTATTTTAACTAGGTAGCTATTAAATAGTTCTTAACTATTTAATAGCTATTGTACCTGGTTAAAATAATTACAAAGTTGCCTGTAAAATAAATATTAATCCTAAAATAGCTATAATATAATTATAATTTATATTGTAGCTATATTAGGATTTATTTTACAGGTAAGTATTTAGCTTTAAATAGGAATCATTTATTTAATAAGAGTTAATTTATTTCGTTAGATAAAAATTATATTTAACTTAGGGGGGTGTTAGTGTTAGGGTTAGACTTAGCTTTAGGGGTTAATACATTTATTAGAATAGCGGTGAGCTCCGGTCGGCAGATTAGGGGTTAATAATTGAAGGTAGGTGTCGGCGATGTTAGGGAGGGCAGATTAGGGGTTAATACTATTTATGATAGGGTTAGTGAGGCGGATTAGGGGTTAATAACTTTATTATAGTAGCGCTCAGGTCCGCTCGGCAGATTAGGGGTTAATAAGTGTAGGCAGGTGTCGGCGACGTTGTGGGGGGCAGATTAGGGGTTAATAAATATAACATAGGGGTCGGCGATGTTAGGGCAGCAGATTAGGGGTACATAGGGATAACGTAGGTGGCGGCGGTTTACGGAGCGGCAGATTAGGGGTTAAAAGTGTAATGCAGGGGTCAGCGATAGCGGGGGCGGCAGATTAGGGGTTAATAAGTGTAAGGTTAGGGGTGTTTAGACTTGGGGTACATGTTAGGGTGTTAGGTGCAGACGTAGGAAGTGTTTCCCCATAGGAAACAATGGGGCTGCGTTAAGAGCTGAACGCTGCTTTTTTGCAGGTGTTAGGTTTTTTTTCACCTCAAACTGCCCCATTGTTTCCTATGGGAGAATCGTGCACGAGCACGTTTTTGATGCCGGCCGCGTCCGTAAGCAACTCTGGTATCGAGAGTTGCATTTGCGGTAAATATGCTCTACGCTCCTTTTTTGGAGCCTAACGCAGCATTTGTTTGAACTCTCGATACCAGAGTTAAATTTATGGTGCGGCCAGAAAAAAGCCCGCGGAGCGTTAACAGCCCTTTTACCGCCGAACTCCAAATCTAGGCCTTAGGGTTTATTTTATAGGTAAGTATTTAGTTTTAAATAGGAATAATTTAGTTAATAATAGTGATTTTATTTAGATTTATTTAAATAATATTTAAGTTAGGGGGGTGTTAGGGTTAGGGGTTAATAACTTTATTATAGTGGCGGCGACGTTGGCGGCGGCAGATTAGGTGTTAATACATTTAATAGGCTATGTGGGCTTTGGCGGTTTAGGGGTTAATACTTGAATAGGTTAATTGCGTTGTGGGCTATGGCGGTTTAGGGGTTAATAATTTAGTTATTACTTGCGGTGTGGGTTTGATGGTGGATATAGGGGTTAATAGGCATATTGCGTTGTGGGGGGTTGTCAGTCTAGGGGTTAATACATTTAATATTAGTAATGAGAGGGGGGGATTGCGGATATAGGGGTTTTACGTGTCGGGCTTATTTTTTATGAGGCGTGTTAGACTTTTACGGGAGATTTGTTATTTTATTTAATTTTCTTAGTGACTTCCGGCAGTTTCTAAAGTGCCGTAAGTCACTAGCGACTCCAGAAATTTGTAGTTACGCTCATTTCTGGACATCGCTAGTTTATCCGACTTACGGCACTTTATGAACTGCCGGCGGGGTTTATGTAATACCCCAATGTGTGAGGTGAAATTACAGGCGAAGCGGGTTCCCACGCTTGCGCCGAAACCTGCGCCGTATATGTGATCGCGCCCTAGGTGTGCATATTAATACTCTATATGTATTTAGTACAGTAAACTAGGTGTGCATATTAATATCCTATATGTATTTAGTACAGTGAACAAGGTGTGCATATTAATACCCTATATGTACAGTATTTAGTAAAGTAAACCAGGTATGCATATTATTATCCTATATGTATTTAGTGCAGTAATCTAGGTGTGCATATTAATACCCTATATGTATTTAGTACAGTAAACTAGATGTGCATATTAATACTCTATATGTATTTAGTATAGTGAACTAGGTGTGCATATTATTAGTTTATTTGTATTTAGTACAGTGAACAAGGTGTGCATATTAATACCCTATATGTATTTAGTACAGTAAACTGGGTGTGCATATTAATACCCTATATGTATTTAGTACAGTAAACTGGGTGTGCATATTAATACCCTGGCCTCCATTACATATGCAGCGTCGCCCGCAAAAGCCGGCGACGCCAGATTTTACGTGCTTTTGGTATTACATATATGGCGTAGCATACAAGTTACGTGCGTATATTTCACTTGTCGCTCACAATTATTACTCCCATAGGCTAACATGGGACCGCGTCATAAATCGGTATCCAATATCCAGCGCAAGGCCTTACGTGGCAAAAATGGAGAAATCTTACTCCATTTTTACCTCGCCATAAATGGCAGCCGTAGCAGGCCTTGCGCTAAGTATGGGAGCACCGTAACTCCTGAAAATACCTGCAAAAATAAACTAACACCTAACTCATGCGCAATGTCTATCTACCTGTCAACCGCAATCCCCCACCGCAATAACTAATAAAGTCTATTAACCCCTATATCCGCCATCAAACCCACACCGCAAGTAATAACTAAATTATTAACCCCTAAACCTCCATAGCCCACATAGCCTATTAAATGTATTAACCCCTAATCTGCCGCCGCCAACGTCGCCGCCACTATAATAAAGTTATTAACCCCTAAACCTAAGTCTAACCCTAACACCCCCTAACTTAAATATTATTTAAATAAATCGAAATAAATTTAATATTATTAACTAAATTATTCCTATTTAAAACTGAATACTTACCTATAAAATAAACCCTAAGATAGCTACAATATAATTAATAATTACATTGTAGCTATTTTAGGATTTATTTTTATTTTACAGGCAACTTTGTATTTATTTTAACTAGGTACAATAGTTATTAAATAGTTATTAACTATTTAATAGCTACCTAGTTAAAATAAATACAAATTTACCGGTAAAATAAATCCTAACCTAAGTTACTATTACACTACACTATCATTAAATAAATTAAATTAATTAACTACAATTACCTAAAATTAAATACAATTAAATAAAATAAACTAAAGTACAAAAAAAAAAAAAACACTAAATTACAGAAAATAAAAAAAAATTACAAGGAGTTTAAACTAATTACACCTAATCTAAGCCCCCTAATAAAATAAAAAAGCCCCCCAAAATAATAAAATTCCCTACCCTATAATAAATTACAAATAACCCTTAAAAGGGCTTTTTGAGGGGCATTGCCCAAAAGTAATCAGCTCTTTTACCTCTAAAAAAAGAAATACAACGCCCCCAACATTAAAACCCACCACCCACACACCCAACCCTACTCTAAAACCCACCCAATCCCCCCTTAAAAAAACTAACACTACCCCCTTGAAGATCTCCCTACCTTGAGCCGTCTTCACCCAGCCAGGCACAAGTGGACCTCCAGAGGGGCAGAAGTCTTCATCCAATCCGGCCAGAAGAGGACATCCAGACCGGCAGAAGTCTTCATCCAGGCGGCATCTTCTACCTTCTTCCATCCGGAGCGGATTGGGTCCATCTTGAAGACATCCAACGCGGAGCATCCTCTTCAATCCGACGGCGACTGAAGAATGAAGGTTCCAGATGAACTTCAATCCGATTGGCTGATTGCATCAGCCAATAAGATTTTTCCTACCTTAATTCCGATTGGCTGATAGAATTTTATCAGCCAATCGGAATTGAAGGGACACCATCTTGGATGACGTCATTTAAAGGAACCTTTATTCTTCAGTCACAGTCGGATGGAAGAGGATGCTCCGCGTCGGATGTCTTCAAGATGGACCCGCTCCGGATGGAAGAAGATAGAAGATGCCGCCTGGATGAAGACTTCTGCCGGTCTGGATGTCCTCTTCTGGCTGGATCGGATGAAGACTTCTGCCCCTCTGGAGGTCAACTTGTGCCCGGCTGGGTGAAGACAGCTCAAGGTAGAGAGAGCTTCAAGGGGGTAGTGTTAGGTTTTTTTAAGGGGGGATTGGGTGGGTTTTAGAGTAGGGTTGGGTGTGTGGGTGGTGGGTTTTAATGTTGGGGGGTTGTATTTCATTTTTTACAGGTAAAAGAGCTGATTATTTTGGGGCAATGCCCCGCAAAAAGCCCTTTTAAGGGCTATTTGTAATTTAGTATAGGGTAGGGAAATTTATTATTTTGGGGGGCTTTTTTATTTTATTAGGGGGCTTAGATTAGGTGTAATTAGTTTAAACTTCTTGTAAAAAAAAAATTCTGTAATTTAGTGTTTGTTTGTTTTTGTACTTTAGTTTATTTTATTTAATTGTATTTAATTTTAGGTAATTGTAGTTGATTAATTTAATTTATTTAATGATAGTGTAGTGTTAGGTGTAATTGTAACTTAGGTTAGGATTTATTTTACCGGTAAATTTGTATTTATTTTAACTAGGTAGCTATTAAATAGTTAATAACTATTTAATAACTATTCTACCTAGTTAAAATAAATACAAAGTTGCCTGTAAAATAAAAATAAATCCTAAAATAGCTACAATTTAATTATTAATTATATTGTAGCTATCTTAGGGTTTATTTTATATGTAAGTATTTAGTTTTAAATAGGAATAATTTAGTTAATAATAGTAATTTTATTTAGATTTAAGTTAGGGGGGTGTTAGGGTTAGGTTTAGTGGTTGATAACTTTGTTATAGTGGCGGCGATGTTGGCGGCGGCAGTTTAGGTCTTAATACATTTAATAGGCTATGTGGGCTATGGCGGTTTAGGGGTTAATACTTGAATAGGTTTATTGCATTGTGGGTTAGTGGCGGATTAAGGGTTAATAGTTTTAAGAGGTAGTTTGCGATGTTGGGGATGGCAGATTTAGGGGTTAATAGTTTAAATAGGCATATTGCGTTGTGGGGGGTTGTCGGTCTAGGGGTTAATACATTTAATATTAGTAATGAGAGGGGGCATTGCGGATATAGGGGTTTTACGTGTCGGGCTTATTTTTTATGAGGCGTGTTAGACTTTTACGGGAGATTTGTTATTTTATTTACTTTTCTTAGGCGCCGGCAGTTTCTAAAGTGCTGTAAGTCACTAGTAACTCCAGAAATTTGTAGTTACGCTTATTTCTGGACATCACTAGTTTATCCGACTTACGGCACTTTATGAACTGCCGGCGGGGTTTATGTAATACCCCGATGTGCAAGGTGAAATTACGGACGGCACAGGTTCCCACGCTTGCGCCGAAACCTGCGCCGTATATTTGATCGCGCCACAGATATGTATTTAGTACAGTAAACTATGTGTGTATATTAACCCCTTAATGACCACAGCACTTTTCCATTTTCTGTCCGTTTGGGACCAAGGCTATTTTTACATTTCTGCGGTGTTTGTGTTTAGCTGTAATTTTCCTCTTACTCATTTACTGTACCCACACATATTATATACCGTTTTTCTCGCCATTAAATGGACTTTCTAAAGATACCATTATTTTCATCATATCTTATCATTTACTATAAAAAAAATATAAAATATGAGGAAAAAATCGAAAAAAACACATTTTTTCTAACTTTGACCCCCAAAATCTGTTACATATCTACAACCACCAAAAAACACCCATGCTAAATAGTTTCAAAATTTTATCCTGAGTTTAGAAATACCAAATGTTTACATGTTCTTTGCTTTTTTTGTAACTTATAGGGCCATAAATACAAGTAGCACTTTGCTATTTCCAAACCATTTTTTTTCAAAATTAGTGCTAGTTACATTAGAACACTAATATCTTTCAGGAATCTCTGAATATCCACTGACATGTATACAGGGCCGCCATCAGGGGGTGACAGGGGTGACTCCTGTCAGGGGCCCAATGGGCCAGGGGGCCCCATGAGGCAAGAACTAAAAAAAAACATTTTGGCAGCCACCACTGGGTACTACAGAAGAGTTCTAATTGAGCATGGGAAATGTATTTCCAAAGAGTAAAGAATTAGCATTTGAGAGGATTTCTGAGTATGCACTAAACCACTATGCACAGTGTGAGACAGACTTGGCACTTTGTTTGTACAGTGTGTGCAGATGGCAGATCACTTTCATTTGCAGAGGAGGTAGGACTTAATTAGAAAATGTTTTTTATTTCTTTGTGCAATTTCGGATTGTAACTTTAGTGTGGTAGTAGTTGTATGGTAGGGCCAGGGGTCCATAAAAACACATTTTTTTAGCAGCAGTGTATTTATGATTATTTGACAATGCTGTAGAAATTCTATATTTAAAACCATGCAGAAATGTTTCCTCCTCAATACACAAATGGTAGGTGCCCTTTTGTATATTTGTGTATATATTACATTCCAGTTTACTGCCCCTTTATGTAAGGACTTTCCAGATGCAAGGAGGCATTGTATCTAAGATTTTTACATCTGCATAAAATCTTATACTCTCAGACTAAGATTGCTCAGTGTTTGAAAATGAGACAGGTTAACTTAAAACTGTTCAGTTTACACTACAGCTGACTTAATTTTGAAATGCATATAGCGTACAGCATTTTCAAAATCCATAAGTACAACTGACAGATGGGAACATTTGTACACTATATTTGAAGTGGTGCTCTTGGTTGGGTAAAATGGGGAAAAAACAAACATATGTCAAACTTTTAAAAGTTATTTTCTTCATCTAGCCATCTACCCAGATCATTAATGTACAATTTTGAACTCAGAATTATTTTTGTTGGCACATTTACAAATATGATTCTTTAAAAAGTGATCTCTTAATTTCTGCAATTTTTTTTATCATGCATGTCACACACTGTTGATTTAGGCGATGCAAGGTGCATAAATGTTTCCTCCTGTGAGTGTTTCTGTGGGTGTCTGTGTTTATGTCTTTGTGCTGTGGTTTGTGTATCTATGAGTGTGTATGTATTTTTTTTTCTGTGGGTCTCTCTGTGAGGGTGGGTGTGTATGTCCTTGTGCATTTTCTGTGGATGTCTGTGAGGGTGTGTGCATATGTCTTTGAGCTTTTTCTATGGGTGTCTCTGTGAGGGTGTGTGTATGTTTGTCTTTGTGTATTTTCTCTGGATGCCTCTGAGGGTAGATGTGTATGTCTGGGTTTTCTGTGGATGTCTCTGTGAGGGTGTGTGTATGTCTTTATGTGTTTTCTGTGGATGTCTCAGTGAGGGTGTGTGTGTGTATGTATGTCTTTCTGTGTTTATGTGGTTGTCTCTGTGTGTGTTTATGTCTTTGTGCGTTTTCTGTGGGTGTCTGTGTGTCTGTGTGTGTGTGTATGTCTTTGTGTGTTTTCTGAGGCTGTCTCTGTTGGTGTTTCCTCAGGTGTATGTGCAAGTTTGTGTGTGTGTCCATTGTCTGTTCCTTTTTAGGACATTTTGACCTTACTACTGATTATTTTGACCTTACTACTGATTATTCACATCTTTCTACAGACTTTGAGACTAATGAGACCTTTCCGGAAGTCACCAATCCACCATTTAACCTTTAAATTATTGTTTAGACCGTTCAAGGCCCTTCCTTTCAGCCACTGCATGCTGTTGTCATCAATTAATTGGCATCTTCCTATACAAAAAGATAATCAGATCTCCATATTTTGTTTT
Organism: Bombina bombina; assembly: GCF_027579735.1. Taxonomy (NCBI): domain Eukaryota; kingdom Metazoa; phylum Chordata; class Amphibia; order Anura; family Bombinatoridae; genus Bombina; species Bombina bombina. The sequence goes on along the minus strand of NC_069501.1, from coordinate 109,886,542 downwards.
CTAAACCTCCTTTTTTTTACAAAACTGTAGTTTACCTCATTACTTGTCAGGTCAATGTAAACAAGTGCTGAGTGTCTGTGTCCGAGTGTGTTTCTTTGTGTGTCTGCTAGAGTGTCTATATGTGAATCCTTATGTGTGAGTGTGTGTGTGTGTGTTTCAGTGTATGAGTGTGTCTGTGTATGTTACTACCTTTACAACATTTCCACGTTTAAATAGACACTTAAGAATAAAGTGCATATATGTTTTAGTCACTTGGTAAAAAATTGCACATGTCAAAGGAGGGGGGGGGCCCTGATCAATGGTTAAGTCAGGGGCCCCAAAATTTCTAGTGGCGGCCCTGCATGTATATATTTTTTTTTAGTAGACAACCCAAAGTATTGATCTAGGCCCATTTTGGTATATTTCATGCCACCATTTTACCGCCAAATGCGATCAAATACAAAAAATCGTTCACTTTTTACAAATTTTTTACAAACTTTTGGTTTCTCACTGAAATTATTTGCAAACCGCTTGTGCAATTATGGCATAAATGGTTGTAAATTCTTCTCTGGGATCCCCTTTGTTCAGAAATAGCAGACATATATGGCTTTAGCATTGCTTTTTGGTAATTAGAAGGCCGCTAAATGCCACTGCGCACCACACGTGTATTATGCCCAGCAATGAAGGGGTTAATTAGGGAGCATGTAGGGAGCATTTTGGGGTAATTTTAGCTTTAGTGTAGTGTAGTAGACAACCCCAACTATTGATCTAGGCCCATTTTGGTATATTTCATGCCACCATTTCACCGCCAAATGCAATCAAATAAAAAAAAAAACGTTAACTTTTTCACAATTTTAGGTTTCTCACTGAAATCATTTACAAACAGCTTATGCAATTATGGCACAAATGGTTGTAAATGTTTCTCTGGGATCCCCTTTTTTCAGAAATAGCAGACATATATGGCTTTGGCGATGCTTTTTGGTAATTAGAAGGCCGCTAAATGCTGCTGTGCATCACGCGTGTATTATGTCTAGCAGTGAAGGGGTTAATTATGTAGCTTGTAGGGAACTTGCAGGGTTAATTTTAGCTTTAGTGTAGAGCTCAGCCTCCCACCTGAAACATCAGACCCCCTGATGCCTCCCAAATAGCTCTCTTCCCTCCCCCACCCCACAATTGTCCCCGCCATCTTAAGTACTGGCAGAAACTCTGCCAGTACTAAAATAAAAGGTATATTTGGGCTTTTTTGAGTTTTTTTTAGCATATTTACATATGCTGCTGTGTAGGATCCCCCCTTAGCCCCCAACCTCACAGATCCCCCACCAAACAGCTCTCTAACCCTCCCCCTCTGCCTTAATGGGCGCCATCTTGGGTACTGGCAGCTGTCTGCCAGTACCCAGTTTAGAACAAAAATGTGCTTTTTTTTTAACAAAAATCCCTTTTTCTGTAGTGTAGCTCCCCCCACACCCAAGAACAACCCCCCACCCCTCCAAGATCCCTTTTACTAACGTTTATTTGTTTTTTAATGTGTCCCTTTTCCCCCACAGTTACAATCTAATTTTCTGTAGTATAGCGGTTCCCACCCGCTCCCGCCCCGTGCACGCGCCCGCCCGCCACCCTCTGTGCACGCGCGCGCGCCCGTGCGCGCCCCCGTCAGCTCCGGCCCCGATCCCGCCCCCCTCCACCTTATACGGCCCATCGATGGCCGCCCACCCGCCTCCCAAGTCAGCTCCCACCCACCAACGTTACCGGCCACCGATGTCCGGTGCAGAGAGGGCCACAGAGTGGCTCTCTCTGCATCGGATGGCCATGCAGGGTTATTGCAGGATGCCTCCATATCGAGGCATCACTGCAATAACCGGAAAGCAGCTGGAAGCGAGCAGGATCGCTTCCAGCTGCTTTCCACACTGAGGACGTGCAGGGTACGTTCTCAGGCATTAACTGCCTTTTTTCTGAGGACGTACCCTGCACGTCCTCAGTCGTTAAGGGGTTAATACCCGATATGCATTTAGTACAGTTAGCTAGATGTGTATATTAATACCCTATATGTATTTAGTACAGTAAAATAGATGTGAATATTAATACCCTATATGTATTTAGTGCAGTTAGCTAGATGTGCATATTAATACCCTATATGTATTTAGTACAGTAAAATAGATGTGCATATTAATACCCAATATGCATTTAGTACAGTTAGCTAGATGTGCATATTAATACCCTATATGTATTTAGTACTGCAAAACAGAAAGAGAAGCAGTCTGCCAGGAACAAACAGCACCATCAATAGCTTGTTCTATGGCCCGGTTACCACCTGGAAGAATCTTCTTTCTGCCCAATTGGGCTTCTAACAGAGGAAAACTTTCCTGTAGTATATCAGTCTGATCCCGCCGACATGGTCAGTCCAGCCCCGAAATACCAGGCTATTCTCCTCTGAACAAGGAAAGGGCAACCACAGACGATCGTTTTGGCCTTCTGTGGGCCTCGTCAGTGAGATGCAGCCATATTCCTCTAAGCACATTGGGGAAGGAGTCCACGTCGGTTTCCCCCATTTTTTTTATTTTTTATTAGAAGATCAATTCAAGGCATACAAGGGATAAGTGTCAGTAAAAAGAAAACAGATAATACACATCAATATAACTTCAATAGTATATAGCCTAGATATATTAGAAAATATGTACATCACATGCTTATATGACAAGTAGTACAGTTTGTCTTTACATGAGTTGCCTATCTAATTGTATACCTGCAGAGTGACTTATGAGGCCACTCTTGGACCTCTCAGCAAAATAAAAATTGTGAAGTTATGGCAGGTATTCCTTAACAGTAAAAGACCACTCATGGGTCCCCAATGTTGAACTTCTTTTGTTTTTGTTTTTATTAAATATATGCATGTAGCTCCCCTGGTGCATAATAGGAATATAAATTGGGTGAAGCATGGGAAGGGGAGCTATGGGATAATAGGAATATTACTATTTATACAAAAACATACATACTGTATGTAGTCCGATTAAAGATAGAAAATAATCTCCCTGTAGTAAAATGTATCAGAGGGATTTTGAGATTCTAAAGAAAACTGAGGATGGCTTACATTAATGTTATTTAGTTAGTAAGCCCAGACAGCCATTATAAGCAATTAAAAGATAATGTAAGTGTAGAGAGCTAGGTACTATCATGATCAGTGGAAAAATATGGTGCCTATAGAACAGACATATTTGCTATTAGTTGTGGGATTTGTATGCTACGGCTGAGATTTTAATAAACTTGCATAGTGTCATCCACAGATGGGAGATAAGTGGTATGGTCATTTGCTATGACACATAATGCTGAGCTAAGTAAAAATGTTGAATGTAGGTGTAGAATAGGTACTCTCACTAGTAGCCAACATGCGCAATTTCTGAGAATATATAAATTAAGGGAGGAGGTTTAAAATATTAGGCTATAACCTGGCTAGAACATTGCTAAAATTAGGGATAAACAAGTTGATAGCTATGATACGTCATACATATTATAAATTGGTGGGTCAGTGTACATAAACAGATATAAATATAAACATAGTTTATCCTTTGATTAAAGATAGCCTGTGCTGTATAAATCCTTTCTTATCTGGGAAGACTATGACAAACTGATCTTAAGTTATAAGCATATAAGAGACTAAAAACAAACTTGAAGCGTGAAAAACGCATAAACTAATCACCAAACATGGAATAAAGATCGGCCTGAACATGTGGTCTGCTAAAGTTTGAGTCTGTTCTGTCGGCAATCAGACTCCAGGGTCCCTAGTCGAGGGCCGCTTGTAAGTGATGGTGCAGGGGGGAAGCCTCCCCGGGTCCCATATGGTTCTCCAGACAGCTAGAAGAAATAAGGCTAGTACCTCATTTGGCAGAATGGGTCTCGGGTGTCCATGAAACAGAATGCCTCCAGCTCGAGACAAAGTTCCGGTGGAAAAAGCATTTGCGTTTGAAGTGGGCATCGGATTAAGTGGCCCAGCAATCAGATCCTTGCTCCTATACCATCTTCGGCCAAGCGATTCTAGGAAGTGCTGCTCAGTACTGGGGTCGGTCTCTACAGAGGTTGAGATCGCAATATCCCCGGTTTCCTCAGATCCATCAACTGCAATATCCCAAAGGTCTCCAGATATTCCGGTCTTGGGTAAGGGTGGAGGTGTAACGGACCTAGCGGTACATGCGGCATTTTCACTTTGAAAATCAGGTTCTGCCCCATCTCCTTCCAAGTATACACACGCACTTATGTTTAAATCGTTTAGCTGCTGTAGCATGTTAGACTGGTCCAGATTACGTGATCGGTGCTGTGCAGCTTCTATTATCAGACAGAGCTCCTTTTCCAGTGTTATAAAGTGAGCATCGAGCATTTTTAAGACTTCAGTCTCCCACTTTTCAAGGAATTCCATTTTGCGCTGTAGACAGTAGGGTTTCTGTTAAGATACCAATAGGTATTGGTTTCAAAGATCAGATAAGTCGTCTGTCTGGGGATAAATAGCAGCGTGGTATGAACTGCAAAAGTTTTCAGTGTCTCTGCACTGCTTACCCGGTGTACAAGATACCGGGGGGGGTGTTGAGTGCCTCTCACGTAGGAGTCTGCCTTAGGCCTCAACGCTCCGGATCGGTCATTAAGGGTGGAATTCCCAATAATGTGGTATCATTCGATTCAGCTTGATAAGTAGGACTTAATTATCAGGTTGAGGAAGATGGATAGTCCTCTCAGACATCAATAACAGGCATATCATTAATGTTTCACTCAGAGCAACCGATATTGCAACCATTGAAGGTGCTGCCCAGAGACACGCCCGAGCGCTTCTCTCTTTTAATTTATGCAAATTATGACTCTTAGAGAAGTCTCCCTAAGTGTGATGCGGGAATCCAGACGTGGTCCCGTTACTCAGTGTGCCTAGAGGGATATGGCTGCACCTCACTGACGAGGCCCACACTAGGCCGAAACATATGTCTGGGGTTTTGCCGTTTCCCTTGTTCAGAGAGGGATTGCCTGGTATTTCGGGGCTGGACTGTACTGTTAAGTCAGGATCAGACTGATATGCTACAGGAGAGTTCTTCTCTGTGAAAGGCAAATGTTGAGCAACAAGAGGCTGCTTCTTGGGTGGTAACTAGCCATAGAACAAGCTATTATGCTATTGTTCGTTCCCAGGATGAGCGCTTCTCTCTTAATTTATGCAAATTATAACTCTTAGGGAAGTCTCCCTAAGTGTGATGCGGGAATACAGATGTGGACCTGTTGCTCAATGTGCCTAGAGGGATATGGCTGCACCTCACTGACGAGGCCCACACTAGGCCAAAACGTACGTCTGGGGTTTTGCCGTTTCCCTTGTTCAGAGAGGGATTGCCTGGTATTTTGGGGCTGGACTGTACTGTTGAGTCAGGATCAAACTGATATGCTACAGGAAAGTTCTTCTCTGTGAAAGGCACATGTTGAGCAAAAAGAGGCTGCTTCTTGGGTGGTAACTAGCCATAGAACAAGCTATTATGCTATTGTTCGTTCCCAGGTTGAGCGCTTCTCTCTTTTAATTTATGTATTTAGTACTGTAAACTAGATGTGCATATTAATATCCATAATGTTGTTAGTACAGTGAACAAGGTGTGCATATTAATACCCTATATGTATTTAGTACAGTAAACAAGTTGTGCATATTAATACCCTATATGTATTTAGTACAGTAAACTAGATGTGCATATTAATATCCTATATGTATTTAGTACAGTAAACTAGATGAGCATATTAATACCCTATTTGTATTTAGTACAGTAAACAAGGTGTGAATATTAATACCCTATATGTATTTAGTACAGTAAACCAGGTGTGCATATTAATATCCTAGATGTATTTAGTACAGTTAAAGGGACATTATATACTCATATTTTCTTTGCATAAATGTTTTGGTCTATTTATATAACCCATAAAGCTTTTTAAAAAATTTGTTTATAGTTTTGCTTATTTTTAAATAACATTGCTCTGATTTTCAGAATCCTAACCAAGCCCCAAAGTTTTATGAGAATACCGTCAGCTACCTACTCCAGCTTGCTCCTGTTTGTGTAAAGGGTCTTTTCGTATGCAAAAGAAGGGGGGAGTGTCTTATTTCCCACTTGCAGTGGGCTTTCCACCTACCTTTACAACAGAGCTAAATTGAGAGCTTCTAAGTAAGTTTTTAAACAGTTTTATACTGGATTTTTATATCAGTATCTGTTCTTTATAGTAGTGTCTATTACATGCAGATATATGAAAATGAGTATATACTGTCCCTTTAACTAGATGTGCATAGTAGTATTCTTTATGCATTTAGTACAGTAAACTAGGTATGCATATAAATAACCTATATATATTCAGTACAGTACAGGCAAGTGTAACTTATTTTACAGGCAAGTTTGTATTTATTTTAACTAGGTAGAATGGTTATTAAATAGTTATTAACTATTTAATAACTACCTAGCTAAAATAAATACAAATGTACCTGTAAAATAAGTTACACTAACACCTAACACTACAATTAAATAAATTACCTAAATTAAATACAATTAAATAAATTAAATACAATTACCTAAATTACAAAAACCCCCACTAAATTACACAAAACAAAAAACAAATTACACGATATTTAAACTAATTACACCTAATCTAATAGCACTATCAAAATAAAAAAGCCCCCCCAAAATAAAAAGAAACCCTAGCCTAAACTAAACTACCAATAGCCCTTAAAAGGGCCTTTTGCAGGGCATTGTCCCAAAGAAATCAGCTCTTTTACCTGTAAAAAATAATACAAACAACCCCCCAAACAGTAAAACCCACCACCCACACAACCAACCCCCCAAATAAAACCCTAACTAAAAAAACGTAAGCTCCCCATTGCCCTGAAAAGGGCATTTGGATGGACATTGCCCTTAAAAGGGCATTTAGCTCTATTGCGGCCCAAACCCTAACCTAAAAATAAAACCCACCCAATAAACACTTAAAAAAACCTAACACTAACCCCTGAAGATCCACTTACAGTTTTGAAGACCGGATATCCATCCTCAACAAAGCCGTGAGAAGTCCTCAACGAAGCGTCAAGAAGTCCTCAACGAAGCCAGGATCAGCCAATAGGATTTTTCCTACCTTAATTCTGATTGGCAGATAGAATCCTATCAGCCAATCGGAATTCAAGGGACGCCATCTTGGATGACGTCATTTAAAGGAACCTTCATTCGTCGGGAGAGGATGCTCCGCGTCGGCTGGCTTGAAGATGGACCCGCTCCGCTCCGGATGGATGAAGATAGAAGATGCCGTCTGGATGAAGACTTCTGCCCGTCTGGTGGTCCTCTTCTGCCCGGATCGGATGAAGACTTCTGCCCCTCTGGAGGACCACTTGTGCCTGGCTGGGTGAAGACGTCTCAAGGTAGGGTGATCTTCAAGGGGTTAGTGTTAGGTTTTATTAAGGGGGGGTTGGGTGGGTATTAGAGTAGGGTTGGGTGTGTGGGTGGTGGGTTTTAATGTTGGGGGGGTATTGTATTTTTTTTTACAGGTAAAAGAGCTGATTACTTTGGGGTAATGCCCTGCAAAAAGCCCTTTTAAGGGCTATTTGCAATTATTTTGGGGGGCTCTTTTATTTTATTAGGGGGATTAGATTAGGTGTAATTAGTTTAAAATTCTTGTAATTATTTTCTGTAATTTAGTGGGGGGTTTTTCCGTAATTTAGTTTATTTAATTTAATTGTAATTAAATGTAGTTAGTTTAGGTAATTAATTTAATTATAGTGTAGTGTTAGGTGTAATTGTAACTTAGGTTAGGATTTTTTTTACAGGTATATTTGTATTTATTTTAACTAGGAAGTTATTAAATAGTTAATAACTATTTAATAACTATTGTACCTAGTTAAAATAAATACAAAGTTGCCTGTAAAATAAAAATAAATCCTAAGCTAGCTACAATGTAACTATTAGTTATATTGTAGCTAGCTTAGGGTTTATTTTCTAGGTAAGTATTTAGTTTTAAATAGGAATAATTTATTTAATTGTAGTAATTTTATTTTGTTTTATTTAAATTATATTTAAGTTAGGGGGGTGTTAGGGTTAGGGGTTAATACATTTAATATAGTGGTGGCGGCGACGTTGGGGGCGGCAGATTAGGGGTTAATAAATGTAGGTAGGTGTCGGTGATGTTAGGGACGGCAGATTAGGGGTTAATACAATTTAACTAGTGTTTGTGAGGCGGGAGTGTGGCGGTTTAGGGGTTAATATATTTATTAAAGTGGCGGCGATGTCCGGTCGGCAGATTAGGGGTTAAAAACTTTAGTTAAAGGGACAGTCTACACCAGAATTGTTATTGTTTAAAAAGATAGATAATCCCTTTATTACCCATTCCCCAGTTTTGCATAACTAACACATTTATAATAATATACTTTTAACCTCTTTGATTATCTTGTATCTAAGCCTCTGCAAACTGCCCCTTTTTTCAGTTCTTTTGACAGACTTGCAGTCTAGCCAATCAGTGCCTGCTCCCAGATAACTTCTCGTGCACGAGCACAGTGTTATCTATATGAAATACGTGAACTAAAACCCTCTAGTGGTGAAAAACTGTTAAAATGCAATCTGAAAGAGGTGGGCTTCAAGGTCTAAGAAATTAGCATATGAACCTCCTAGGTTAAGCTTTCAACTAAGAATACCAAGAGAACAAAGCAAAATTGGTGATAAAAGTAAATTGGAAAATTGTTTAAAATTACATGCTCTATCTGAATCATGAAAGTTTATTTTGGCCTAGACTGTCCCTTTAACTGTTTGCGATGTGGAGGGGCCTCGGTTTAGGGGTTAATAGGTAGTTTATGGGTGTTAGTGTACTTTTTAGCACTTTAGTTAAGAGTTTTATGTTACGGCGTTAGCCCATAAAACTCTTAACTACTGACTTTTAAATGCGGTAGGAGTCTTGACAAGAGAGGGTCTAACGCTCACTTTCTCCAAGACTCGTAATACCGGCCTTAGGCAAATCCCATTAAAAAGATAGGATACGCATTTGACGTAAGGGGATTTGCGGTATGCTTGAGTCGCAGAGAAAAAGTGAGCGGTACACCTGTACCTGCCAGACTCGTAATACCAGCGGGCGTTAAAAAGCAACGTTGGGACCTCTCAACGCTGCTTTTTAACCCTAAAGCAAGACTCGTAATCTAGCCGATTGTTTTTAATAAATGTTTATTATGCTTTGAGGCGCAAATTGTTTCTCCTTTGCAATTTTGTACTACTTGTTTAGCTAGAACGCTAAACAAGTAAAAAATTATTACCTTATGAGCCTAATGTCTCAGGATGATGCTGTTCAGGCAATGCAGCAGCCTTCTCCTCAAACGTCCCAAGCCTCTACGGCGTCACATGCAGTGCCCTGCGGTTCCTCTCAACCTCCTGGTGGGGTATATTTGCCTGCAGATTTCGCTAAACAGATATCTTCTGCGGTATCTGAAGCTTTATCTGCCTTTCCTGTTTTAGGAAAATTAAACACTTAATAGATTGTAAAGTGCCTGTTTCAGCAGCTACTATTCAGGTTAATCCTCCTCATAATTCTAGGGAGGATGTTACCTCAGTTCTTTCTCAGGGTAAAATCTCTGATTTTGACAGTGTTAATCTTTTGTCTGAGGTGGAAGAAGTAAGCTTTAGGTTTAAGCTTGAACACCTTCATGTTTTATTAAAGGAGGTTTTGGCTACTTTGGATGATTCTGACTCTCCTGTTGTAGTTAACCCTAAGAAATCTAGTAAGCTTAATAGATTTTATGATGTCTCTTCCTCTATGGAAGCGTTTCCTGTTCCAGATCGTGTGACGGAGATTATTCTGCAGAGGATAGTTGCTCTTTTAAGGATACAATGGAAGAAGATAAGAGGTATTTTTGAATAAGATATATGTGCATCAGGGTCTTCAATGGCAACTTGCAGTTTGTTTTGCCACAGTGACTACTGCAGCATTTTATTGGTGTGATGTTTTATCTGAATCTATTTTAGAGGAAACTTTGTTGGAGGAAATTCAGGATAGGATTAAGGCTCTTAAGCTAGCCAATTCTTTCATTTCTGATGCTAACTTGCACGTTATTAAATTGGGGCCAAGCTGCCTGGTTACTCTGTCTTGGCTTGCAGCGCTTTGTGGCTTAAGTCTTGGTCAGCTGATGTTTCCTCCAAGTCTAAGCTTTTGGCACTTCCCTACAAGGGTAAGACTTTGTTTGAGCCTGAACTGGCAGAAATAAGATCTGATATTATGGCTGGAAAAGGATCTTTTCTACCGCAAGACAAGAAGATTAGATATAAGGGACGTCAAAGTAATTTTTGTTCTTTTCGTAATTTAAAAGGTCAAAAGGCTCCCTCTTCTGCTTCCAAACAGGAACAATCCAAGTCCTCTTGGAGACCCAGTAAGTCCTGGAACAAGGGGAAGAAATCTAAGAAACCCTCAGCTGAGTCTAAGTCAGCATGATCGGTTGGCCCTTGGTCCAGAGTCGGATCAAGGGGGGCAGACTTTTATTGGGAGTGGTTACGAGATTTCCCAGATCCTTGGGCTGTGGGCATTGTTTCTCAGGGTTACAAGATAGAATTCAATTTTCTCCCTCCCAGGGGCAGGTTTCACCTCTCAAGGTTGTCTGCAAATCAGGTGAAAAGAGAGGCATTCTTGAACTGCGTTCAGGATCTTTTCTCTCTGGGAGTGATTGTTCCAGTTCCAGTAAAGGAACAGGGTCTAGGATTCTATTCAAATCTGTTTGCAGTTCCTGAGAAAGAGGGAACTTTTCATCCCATTTTAGACCTAAAGTGTCTCAACAAGTTTCTCAGGGTGCCGTCCTTCAAAATGTAGACCACTCTGTCCATTCTTCCTTTGGTTCAGGAAGGTCAGTTCATGACGACCTTAGACCTGAAGGACGCTTATCTTCATGTTCCTATTCACAGGGATCATCATAAATTTCTGAGATTCGCTTTTCTAGACAAACACTTTCAGTTTGTGGCTCTTCCGTTTGTCCTTGCTACAGTTCCCAGAATTTTCTCAAAGGTTCTGGGGGCTCTCTTGGCAGTGATCAGGTCTCGGGGAATTGCAGTGGCACCTTACTTACATGACATTCTGGTTCAGGTGCCATCTTTTCAACAAGCAAGCTCCCATACAGAGATCTTGTTGTCTTTTCCACGTTCCCACAGATGGAAAGTGAATCTGGGAAAGATTTCCCTTGTTCCAGATACAAGGGGGGTGTTCTTAGGGACTATAATAGATTCCCTATCTATGAAGATTTTTCTGAAGGATGTCAGGAAATCCAAAATTATCTCTGCTTGCCTTTCTCTTCAGTCTACTGTTCAGCCATCTGTAGCCCAATGTATGGAAGTAATTGGGTTGATGGTCGCTTCCATGGACATAATTCCCTTTGCTCGATTCCATTTGAGAGCTCTGCAATTATGCATGCTCAGGCAATGGAACAGAAACCATTTGGATCTGTCCCAGAGTATAGATCTAGACGTGTTAACAAGAGGCTATTTTCTGTGGTGGTTTTCTCAGGAACATCTGTCTTAAGGCACATGCTTCTGGAGACCTTCTTGGGTGATCGTGACCACGGATGCCAGCCTGCTAGGCTGGGGAGCAGTCTGGGACTTGTTAAAGGAGCAGGGATTATGGACTCGGGAGGAGTCTGCTCTCCCCATAAACATCTTGGAGTTGAGAGTGATTCACAATTCTCTAATAACTTGGCTTTAGCCCGATTTATCAGATTTCAGATGGACAATATCACCTCTGTGGCTTACGTCAACCACCTGGGAGGAATTCAGAGTTCCTTAGCCATGAGGGAGGTTGCTCAGATTATTCAGTGGGCGGAAGTTCACGATTGTTGTATATCTGCAATCCACATTACAGGATTGGACAATTGGGAAGCGGATTTTCTGAGCAGACAAACATTTCATACCAGGGATTGGGCTCTCCATCCGGAGGTGTTCTCCAAGTTAACCCTCAAATAGGGGGTGCCGGAGTTGGATCTGATGGCGTCTCAGCAGAACGCCAAACTTCCAAGGTACAAATCAAGGTCAAGAGATCCGCAGGCAGCTCTGATAGATGCTCTGGCGGTGCCTTGGGGGTTCAGTCTAGTTTATCTTTTTCCTCTGTTTGCTCTTCTTCCATTAGTCATTGCTCGTATCAAACAGGAGAGTGTGTCAGTAATTCTAATAGCTCCGGCTTGGTCGCTCAGTATCTGGTATGTAGACTTAGTGAACATGTCATCTCTGCCTCCTTGGAGGCTGCCTCTGAGGAAGGATATTCTAACTCAGGGTCCTTTCTTACATCCAAATCTCGTTTCTCTGAAACTGACTGCTTGGAGATTGAACGCTTCGTGTTGTCTAAGCATGGTTTTTCTGAGTCGGTCATTGAGACCATGATCCAGGCTCGTAAGCCTGTTACCCGGAAAATTTACCATAAGGTATGGCATAAATACCTTTATTGGTGTGAATCTAAGGGCTACACTTGGAGTAGGGTTAGGATTCCTAGAATTTTTTCTTTTCTCCAGGAAGGTTTGGAGAAGGGTTTTTTAGTCAGTACTCTGAAAGGTCAGATTTCTGCTTTATCTATTCTGTTGCATAAGCGTTTGGCAGTTGGACACTTGATAAAGGCTCTTTGCAGCTGAAACCGGTAGATGTACCCTTATTGGCTCACACTTTTTTGAATCTCCAACAGCTCACTGAGCTGACTGAACAGACGCAGCTACATTTTAAGGAACCAAGTAGAGAAGAAGAAATATTCAGCAATACTCTGGAAACAAGCTTACCACGAAGCCATTGAGTGACTGCACTCTCTTATTTAGAAAATCATCACAAGATTCAGGAACGGATGCCTGTGTGATCACGCAGCTATATTGGCTGACAGGCTGACACACAGGATACTTCAGCACTTTTCACCCAGCAGTGTTAAGGTACTTTATATCACCATTTGATCACATTTGGAATAACACTCCCATCACTTAAAGGACATCTTCCTATGTATGTGCACGACCACTGGAAAATCAATTTATTTTTATCACTGACCCTGTTCCTTATAAACTAAAATGGACAAATAGCACTTAGTAAACTAGATGTGCATATTAATACCCTATAGGTATTTAGTACAGTAAACTAGGTGTGCATATTAATACCCTATATGTATTTAGTACAGTAAACTAGGTGTGCATTTTAATACCCTATATGTATTTACTACAGTAAATTAGGTGTGCATATTAATACCCTATATGTATTTAGTACAGTAAACTAGGTGTGCATAGTAATACCCTATATCTATTTAGTACAGTAAACTAGGTGTGCATAATAATACCCTATATGTATTTAGTACATTAAAGTAGGTGTGCATAGTAATACCCTATATGTATTTAGTACAGTAAACTAGGTGTGCATATTAATACCCTATATGTATTTAGTACAGTAAACTAGGTGTGCATATTAATACCCTATATGTATTTAGTATAGTAAACTAGATGTGCATATTAATACTCTATATGTATTTAGTACAGTAAACTAGGTGTGCATATTAATACCATATATGTATTTAGTACAGTAAACTAGGTGTGTATATTAATACACTATATGTATTTGTACAGTAAACTAGGTGTGCATATTAATAGCCTATATGTATTTAGTACAGTAAACTAGATGTGCATATTAATACTCTATATGTATTTAGTAAAGTGAACTAGGGGTGCATATTAATACTTTATATGTATTTAGTACAGTAAACTAGGTGTGCATATTAATATCCTATATGTATTTAGTACAGTAAACTAGATGAGCATATTAATACCCTATATGTATTTAGTATAGTGAACTAGGTGTGTATATTAATACTCTTTATGTATTTGTACAGTAAACTAGGTGTGCATATTAATACCCTATATGTATTTAGTACAGTAAACTAGATGTGCATATTAATACCCTATATGTATTTAGTACAGTAAACTAGATGTGCATATTAATACCCTATATGTATTTAGTACAGTAAACTAGATGTGCATATTAATACCCTATATATATTTAATACAGTAAACTATAGGTGTGCATATTAACCCCTTAATGACCGGACCATTTTTAAATTTTCTTACCCTTAATGACAATGGCTATTTTTACATTTCTGCAGTGTTTGTGTTTAGCTGTAATTTTCCTCTTACTCATTTACTGTACCCACACATATTATATACCGTTTTTCTCGCCATTAAATGGACTTTCTAAAGATACCATTATTTTCATTACATCTTATAAGTTACTATAAATAAATATATAAAATATGAGGAAAACATTGAAAAACACACTTTTTCTAATTTTGACCCCGAAAATCTGTTACACATCTACAACCACCAAAAAACACCTATTCTAAATATTTTCTAAATTTTGTCCCGAGTTTAGAAATACCCAATGTTTACATGTTCTTTGCTTTTTTTGCAAGTTATAGGGCAAAAAATACAGGTAGCACTTTGCTATTTCCAAACCACTTTTTTTCAAAATTAGCGCTAGTTACATTGGAACACTGATATCTTTCAGGAATCCCTGAATATCCCTTGACATGTATATATTTTTATTTAGAGGACATCCCATAGTATTGATCTAGGCCCATTTTGGTATATTTCATGCCACCATTTCACCACCAAATGCGATCAAATAAAAGAAATTGTTTACTTTTCACAAACTTTAGATTTCTCGCTGAATTTATTTACAAACAACTTATGCAATTATGGCATAAATGGTTGTAAATACCTTTCTGGGATCCCCTTTGTTCAGAAATAGCAGACATATATGGCTTTGGCGTTGCTTTTTGGTAATTAGAAGGCCGCTAAATGCCGCTGCACACCACGGGCGCGATCCGATATACGGCATAGTTTGTGGCGCAAGCGAGGGAACCCGCGTCGCACGCAGTTTCAGCTCGCAACTCGAGCTATCCAATATACAGTGCCGTCAGATGCTAAACTGGCGTAAGTCTGACAAAGTAGCGATGTCCAGAAATTTGCGTAAGTACAGATTTCTGGAGTTGCCAGTGACTTACGGCATTTTAGAAACTGCCGGCGCCTACAAAACCTGACTAAAGTCTAAATCTCCCGTAACTGTCTAACACGCCTCCCTAACATAGCCCGACACGTCTAACCCTCTATCCGCTATCCCCCCTCACTATCCTAACAATAAAAAAAATGTATTAACCCCTAAACCGCTGCTCCAGGACACTGCCGCCACCTAATAAAGTTATTAACCCCTAAACCGCCGCTCCCGGACCCCGCCGCCAGCTATATTAAATCTATAACCCCCTAAAGTGAGCCCTAACACCGCCGCCATCTATGTTACCTACCCCCTAATGTGAGCTCCTACCCCGCCGCCAGCTATATTAAACTATATTAACCAGTATCTAATCCCCCTACTCCGCCGCCAGCTATAGTATCTATATTAACCCCTAATCTAATCCCCCTAAAATAATTATCTCTATTACCAGCCCTTAAAAGGGCCTTTTGCGGGGCTTTGCCCCAAAGTAAACAGCTCTTTTGCCCTATAACCTGCCCTCCCTACACCGCCGCCACCTATATTAATAGTATTAACCCCTAATGTAAGCCCCTTACACCGCCGCCATCTATATTAAAATTATTAACCCCTAATTTAATCTATCTACCCCGCCACCAGCTATATTATCTATATTAACCCTAAGTATATTATAGTTAATATAGTTATTACATTATATATATTAACTATATTAACCCTAATTATATTAGGGTTAATATAGTTAATATAGTTACTATAGTATTTATATTAACTATATTAAATCTATCTAACCCTAACACCCTTAACTAAATTCTTATTAAATAAGTCTAATTCATATTATAAACTAAAATATTCCTATTTAAATCTAAATACTTACCTATAAAATAAACCCTAAGATAGCTACAATATAATTAATAATTGCATTGTAGCTATGTTAGGGTTTATATTTATTTTACAGGTAAATTGTTAATTATTTTAACTAGGTATAATAGCTATTAAATAGTTATTAACTATTTAATAGCTACCTAGTTAAAATAATTACCCAATTACCTGTAAAATAAATCCTAACCTAAGTTACAAATACACCTACACTATCAATAAATTAAATAAACTACAAATATCTATCTAAAAATACAATTAAAAAACCTAAACTAAATTACAAAAAACCCCCCACTAAATTACAAAAAAAAAGATTACAGCAATTTTAAGCTAATTACACCTATTCTAAGCCCCCTAATAAAATAATAAAGCCCCCCAAAATAAAAAATTCCCTACCCTATTCTAAATTATAAAATACCCAGCTCTGTACCAGCCCCAAGTTAACAGCTCTTTTGCCTGTAAAAAAAAAGAACACAACACCCCCCCCAACATTACAACCCACCACCCACATACCCCTATTCTAAACCCACCCAAACCCCCCTTAAAAAAACCTAACACTACCCCCCCCTGAAGATCTCCGTACCTTGTCTTCACCCAGCCGGGCCGAACTCCTCATCCGATCCGGGCGATGTCTTTATCCAAGCGGCAAAGAAGAAGTCTTCATCCCGGTGATGTCTTCATCCAAGCGGCGACAAAGTCTTCTTCCATCCGGCCGATGTCTTCATCCAAGCGGCGGCGAGGTATTCATCCATCCCGGTGATGTCTTCAAGCAACCGGAATTTTCAATCTTCTTTCTATGCTCCGCCGACGCGGAGCATCCATCCAGGCCGACGGACTAACGACGAATGAGGTACCTTTAAATGACGTCATCCAAGATGGCGTCCGTCGAATTCCGATTGGCTGATAGGAGTCTATCAGCCAATCGGAATTAAGGTAGAAAAATCTGATTGGCTGATTGAATCAGCCAATCAGATTCAAGTTCAATCCAATTGGCTGAACCAATCAAATTTTTATTTTATTAAGGGGCTTAGAATAGGTGTAATTAGCTTAAAATTGCTGTAATCTTTTTTTTTTTGTAATTTAGTGGGGTTTTTTTTGTAATTTAGTTTAGTTTTTTTAATTGTATTTTTAGATAGATATTTGTAGTTTATTTAATTTATTGATAGTGTAGGTGTATTTGTAACTTAGGTTAGGATTTATTTTACAGGTAATTGGGTAATTATTTTAACTAGGTAGCTATTAAATAGTTAATAACTATTTAATAGCTATTATACCTAGTTAAAATAATTAACAATTTACCTGTAAAATAAATATAAACCCTAACATAGCTACAATGTAATTATTAATTATATTGTAGCTATCTTAGGGTTTATTTTATAGGTAAGTATTTAGATTTAAATAGGAATATTTTAGTTTATAATATGAATTAGGGGTGTTAGGGTTAGATAGAGTTAATATAGTTAATATAAATACTATAGTAACTATATTAACTATATTAACCCTAATATAATTAGGGTTAATATAGTTAATATATATAATGTAATAACTATATTAACTATAATATACTGAGGGTTAATATAGATAATATAGCTGGTGGCGGGGTAGGTAGATTAAATTAGGGGTTAATAATTTTAATATAGATGGCGGCGGTGTAAGGGGCTTACATTAGGGGTTAATACTATTAATATAGGTGGCGGCGGTGTAGGGAGGGCAAGTTATAGGGCAAAAGAGCTGTTTACTTTTGGGCAAAGCCCCGCAAAAGGCCCTTTTAAGGGCTGGTAATAGAGCTTATTACTTTCGGGGATTAGATTAGGGGTTAATAATATTAATATAGCTGGCGGCGGTATAGGGGGATTAGCTTAGGGGTTAATAATTTTTATATAGGTGGCGGTGGTTTAAGGGGTCAGATTAGGGGATAGATAAGGTAGATGGCGGCGGTGTAAGGGGTTCACATTAGGGGATAGATAAGATAGATGGCGGCGGTTTTAGGGGCCCACAGTAGGGGGTTAGTTTATGTAGATGGCGGCGGGGTCCGGGAGCGGCGGTTTAGGGGTTAATAACTTTATTAGGGATTGCGGCGGGGGATCGCGGTTGACAGGTAGATAGACATTGCGCATGCGTTAGGTGTTAGGTTTTATTTAGCAGATCGCGGGTGACAGCTAGATAGACATTGCGCATGCGTTAGGTGTTAGGTTTATTTTGCAGGTAGTTTAGGGAGTTACGGAGCTCCAATAGTCTGCGTAAGGCTTCTTACGGCTGCTTTTTGTCGCGAGGTGAAAATGGAGTAAGATTTCTCAATTTTCGCCACGTAAGTCCTTACGCTGTATATTGGATACCAAACTGCGCTGGTTTGGTATACCTGCCTATGGCCCAAAAAACTACGGGCGACGCAGAAATATACGTGCGTAACTTACGTGCGTTACGCCGTATATAGGATACCAAACCAGCGCAAATATTGGCGTTGCCGGCTTTTGCGGGCGACGATTTTTATCGGATCGGGCCCCACATGTGTATTATGCCCAGCAGTGAAGGGGTTAATTAGGGAGCTTGTAGGGAGCTTTTAGGTTTAATTTTAGCTTTAGTATAGTGTAGTAGACAACCCAAATTATTGATTTAGGCCCATTTTGGTATATTTCATGCCACCATTTCACCGCCAAATACGATCAAATAAAAAAAAAAACTTAAATTTTTCACAATTTTAGGTTTCTCACTGAAATTATTTACAAACAGCTTGTGCAATTATGGCACAAATGGTTGTAAATGCTTCTCTAGGATCCCCTTTGTTCAGAAATAGCAGACATATATGGCTTTGGCATTGCTTTTTGGTAATAATAAGGCCGTTAAATGCTGCTGCGCACCACACTTGTAATATGCCCAGCAGTTAAGGGGTTAATTAGGTAGCTTGTAGGGTTAATTTTTAGCTTTAGTGTAGAGATCAGCCTCCCACCTGACACATCCCACTCCCTGATCCACCCTCAAACAGCTCTCTTCCCTCCCCCACCTCACAATTGTCACCGCCATCTTAAGTACTGGCAGAAAGTCTGCCAGTACTGAAATAAAAAGCATTTTTTTTCCCCATACAGTCTGCAGTGATGGATTCCCCCTACCCCACAACCTCCCTGATCCCCCCCATACATTTCTCTAACACTCCCCTGGACCCCCTCTACCTATTTGCCGCCATCTTGGGTACTGGCAGCTGTCTGCCAGTACCCAATTTGCCCCCAAAAATTGTTCTTTTTTTACTTTTTTATATAAAGCATTTGTTTTCTGTAGTGTAGCTGGCCCCCCTCAACAATCTACATCCCTCCCCCTCCCAGATCCCTTACTAAACTACAGAGATCTGCATTCATCTGCATCGGTCTTTATAATTAAATGCATATTTTGGCCCTTTCTGCATCTGTGGGTAAAATAGGGGATTGCAGTGATGTCTCAATATTGAGGCATCACTACAATCCCTTGTAAGCAGCTGGAAGCGATCATGATCGCTTCCAGCACTTCAAAAAGCAGAGGACGTACCAGGTACGTCAATTGTCACTGAGGGGAGTTTTTCCTATGACGTACCTGGTACGTCCTCTGTCATTAAGGGGTTAATACCCTATGTGTATTTAGTACAGTAAACTAGATGAGCATATTAATACCCTATATGTATTTAGTATAGTAAACTAGATGTGCATATTAATACCCTATATGTATTTAGTACAGTAAACTAGATCTGCATATTAATACCCTATATGTATTTAGTATAGTGAACTAGGTGTGTATATTAATACTCTTTATGTATTTGTACAGTAAACTAGGTTTGCATATTAATACCCTATATGTATTTAGTACAGTAAACTAGATGTGCATATTAATACCCTATATGTATTTATTATAGTGAACTAGGTGTGTATATTAATACTCTATATGTATTTAGTACAGTAAACTAGGTGTGCATATTAATACCCTATATGTATTTAGTACAGTAAACTAGGTGTGTATATTAATACCCTATATGTATTTAGTACAGTAATCTAGATGTGCATATTAATACCCTATATGTATTTAGTACAGTAAACTAGGTGTGCATATAAATACCCTATATGTATTTAGTACAGTAAACTAGGTGTGCATATTGATATCATATATGTATTTAGTACAGTAAACTAGGTGTGCATACTAATACCCTATAAGTATTTAGTACAGTAAACTATGTGTGCATATTAATACCCTATATGTATTTAGTACAGTAAACAAGGTGTATTTAGTACTGTAAACTAGATGTGCATATTAATACCCTATATGTATTTAGTACAGTAAACTAGATGTGCATATTAATACTCTATATGTATTTAGTACTGTAAACTGGATGTGCATATTAATACCCTATATGTATTTAGTACAGTAAACTAGGTGTGCATATTAATACCCTATATGTATTTAGTACTATATAGTAGGTGCGTGTGCATATTAATTCCCTATATGTATTTAGTACAGTAAACTAGATGTGCATATGAATTCCCTATATGTATTTAGTACAATGAACATGGTGTGTATATTAATACCCTATATGTATTTAGTACAGTAAACTAGATGTGGATATTAATACCCTATATGTATTTAGTACAGTAAACAAGGTGTGCATATTAATACCCTATATGTATTTAGTACAGTAAACTAGATGTGCATATGATTTGCCTATATGTATTTAGTACAGTGAACAAGGTGTGCATATTAATACCCTATATGTATTTAGTACAGTAAACTAGATGTGCATATTAATACCCTATATGTATTAAGTACAGTAAACTAGATGTGCATATTAATACACTATATGTATTTACTACAGTAAACTAGGTGTGCATATTAATATCCTATATGTATTTAGTACAGTAAACTAGGTGTGCATACGAATTCCCTATATGTATTTAGTAAACTAGGTGTGCATATTAATACCCTATATGTATTTAGTACTATATAGTAGGCGTGCATATTTATACCCTATATGTATTTAGTACAGTAAACAAGGTGTGCATATTAATACCCTATATGCATTTAGTATAGTGACCTAGGTGTGCATATTAATACCTTATATGTATTTAGTACAGTAAACTAGGTGTGCATATTAATATCCTATATGTATTTAGTATAGTAAACTAGGTGTGCATATTAATACGCTATATGTATTTAGTACAGTAAACTAAGTGTGCATATTAATACCCTATATGTATTCAGTACAGTAAACTAGGTGTGGGATTACATATACGGTGCAGGCTGCACAGTTCATAAAGTGCCGTAAATCGGATAAACTAGCGATGTCCAGAAATGAGCGTAAATACAAATTTCTGGAGTCACCAGTGACTTACGGCACTTTAGAAAATAAAAAAAAAATAACAAATCTCACTTAAAAGTCTAACTGGCCTCCCAAAAATAAACCCGACACATAAAACCCCTATATCCGCCATCAAATCCACATCAGAACTAATAATAAAAGTATTAACCCAGAAACCGACAACCCCCCACAACGCAATATGCCTAATTAAACTATTAACCCCTATATTCCCATAAAACCCACATTGCAACTAATAATTAAGGTAATAACCCCTAAATCCGCCAACCCCAACATAGCAAACTACCTAATAAATGTATTAACCCCTTATCTGCCATTAACCCACATCGCCAAGTCCCTATAAAAAGTATTAACCCCTAATCCGCCATTAACCCACATCGCAAAGTCAATATTAAAACTATTAACCCCTAATCCGCCAAAACCCACAACACAAATAACTCATTAAATTACTAAGGCCCCTAACCTAACACCCCCTAACTTTACACCCCCTAAATTAAACCCAATTACCTAAATTAATAATGCAAAATTACAAACAAATAAAATAGGAAACCTAACATTACTTAAACATAATAAAAACAAGTTTAAATTAAGCTAAAATTACAAAAAATAAAAAATGTCTAACAGTACATAAAATAATAAACAAGATTACCCAAAATAAAAAAATGAAACCTAATCCCTATGAAAATAAAAAAGCCCCCCCAAAATAAAAACACACCCTTATCTAATGCTAAACTACCAATAGCCCTTAAAAGGGCTTTTTGTAGGGCATTGACCTAAGTTAAACAGCTCTTTTGCAGTGAAAAAAAATTCTAAGTCCCCCCTAACAGTTAAACCCACCACCCACCAAACCCCTCAAAAAAAATAAACCTAACACTAAATAACCTAAACGACCCATTGCCCCTAAAGGGGCATTTCCATGGGCATTGCCCTTAAAAGGGCATTCAGCTCTTTTAAGAAGGCCCATAAAGCTAATCTAAAATTTTTTTAAAAAAGAAGACTAAATCTAACCCCCAGGTTGGTACTCACGGATCCTGTTCCAGGCGGTGAAGTCTTCTTCCAAGCGGCAATTGGTTCCTGAAGTCTGGCGGTGAAGTCTTCTTCCAAGCGGGGACCTCTTCTTTCTTCATCCAAGACCAAGCCGGAGCGGAGATGAGCGTGGAGCAGGACCGTCGACCACGGTGCCATGGAGCTTGGAGGAACCTTTTTGTACAATCGCCGCCGTACACTGAATAGTGAATTCAAGGTACGCGATTAAAGATGGCGTCCCTTGAATTTCTATTTGCTGTTTTGATTTTTCAAATTCAAATCAGCCAATAGGATGAGAGCTACTGAAATCCTATTGGCTGTTCAAATCAGAGCTGCTTAAATCCTTTTGGCTGTTTAAATCCTATTGGCTGTTTAAATAAGCCAATAGGATTTAAGCAGCTCTAATTCCTATTGGCTGATTTTAATTTTTCAGCCAATAGGAATGCAACGGTTCCCCAAAATATAAGAGGGGTACCTTGCATTGAATCCTCAGTGAATCCTCATTGTGTGGCGGATGACCGCATGAAGAGGATCTCCACATCCAACCGATGAACCTCCGCCTGGACCTCCGCCTCCATGCATCGACCGTTCTGCCTCCACAGGGATGAAGAAGATGCCGGTCCCGCAATTGATGAAGATGCTTCACCGCTGTAATGAAGATCTTTCGCTGGACTTCAGCAACTGTGAGTACCGATTTTGGGGTTAGTGTTGTTGTTTTTTCTTTCCTAAGATATGTTGAGTCCACGACGTCATAAATTACTGTTGGGAATATCACTCCTGGCCAGCAGGAGGAGGCAAAGAGCACCACAGTCAAACTGTTAAGCATCACTTCCCCTCCCACAATCCCCAGTCATTCTCTTTGCCTTCAGTGCAAGGAGGAGGTGAAGTTTTGGTGTCTGAAGAAGATTGGATTTATTTCACTTCAATCAAGATTTTATTATTTTGAAAGCTAGAGTAGGTTTGCTCTGATCTTTCCTCTCAGGATTGGGTCTAGCCTTACTCCGCGTTAGTTTCTTCAGTAGGGCAGTGGTGGCTTTTAAGCAGTTAGGAACTTGTGAGGTGGGCCTCACTGCGTTTTCCTAATATGTTGCTGCCCTTGTATAGAAAGCCAGAGTAGGTTTACTCTGTCCTTTCTTTTTTCTACAGGTCTCTGTGAGGAGTGGCATCCTCTCATACCGTGTAAGTTGTCCTCCTACTGGACGGCTAGACTGCACATAAGTGCCTTTTGTCTTCTGGGTATGGGAGACTGTGCACTTCATAAGGTGAGCTGCAGAATTATATGGGACACATATATCCTTCACACGGATACTGACAGGAAGAGAGCAGGCACTTAGAGTGTAACTGGAAACTAGGGATTTTTACTTCTATTGCTTTGAAGTATAATCTTTTTCTTGGGGGTTCAGCTAAGCAAGCTCATGATTACAGAATTTGTAATAATAATATAATAATTATTATGTGATATTTCATCTGCCTAGAGAATCTGTCTTTATTGAGGATAGATGTTTCCCTTTTATAGTAGGATTCCTTGTGGAAGTCGATGGGGCAGGAAGACATAATGGAGACAAGATCGCCTCCCCTTTGTCTTGTATTAATATGCCGGTCTAAATGGCTACAGTAGTTAAGTCGGTTCAAATGTCGAGCGGTAGCGCTTTCATTGTGGATTTGGGCTGCAACTACAGGGTATGCAATCTGTGAATTAAACCTTTATTAGAGAGTGTCAGTATGTGCTTTGATCTTTCGCCATTTATAGTGGCTGGAAGAAACGCAGTATTTTCTGAGGAGGAAAGCAGAAGCGCAAGCTTGTGATGCGGCGCTGTTTCCCGTCGGTGGGTCACGTGACCCGACTATCAGCTTTAAACTAGTCTGGCACCAGAGTCGGTAGTTGTAGACTACCGGAGTGGTGTCTCTCAATGTTTTTTATTTTTTTCAGCTCAGGTCAACAGGAGCTATGCAGTGAATCCTCTGCCTAAAATGCAAGAATTTTTTCAATTTAATCTAATTTCTTCAGTTAAGCTGAAGGGTTTTTGCATATTGGTCAATCTGCAACTATATCAGAGTTTTAAAGTACACGTACATTTCACATTAGCATATTTCCATGTTATTTATTCATGTTATATTTTTCAATGTTAAAATAAAAGTTTTCTCTTTCTCATTTCAGGCTGCATTAAGAACTTATATGTGTTTGTTATTTGTGTTTTGTATTGAGCACAAATGGTTGTCTATATGCAATTATGTTCTGCTTGCTTAGCTACAACTTTCTCTTCTAGAGATAGGTTGTTGCCCACTGAACCCTATGGGGCATATTTATCAAGATAAGTTATGAAGAAGTTAAGATCGCTGCCTCATAACTTGTCCGCCTGCTCTGAGGCGGCGGACAGAAATCAACCCGATCGAATACGATCGGGATGATTGACACCCCCTGCTAGCGACCGCAAATCTGCAGGGGGCGGCATTGCACCAGTATTTCACAGAACTGCTGGTGCAATGATAAATGCCGACAGCGTATGCTGTCAGCATTTATCGATGTGCAGCGATGTGTAGCAGACATGATACGCTACTTTGTATCATGTCCGCTCGCACATTGTTAAATATGCCCCTATGTCTCTCAGGTGGATGTTGTTCAGGCAATGCCACAGCTTCCTCCTTAGACGTCCCAAGCCTCAATGGTGTCACATGCAGTGCCCTGCGGTTCCTCTCAATCTCCTCGAGGAGTTATTTGCCTGCAGAAATTCTGCCCAGGTATCTTCTGCAGTATCTTTGTCATTTTCTGCTTTTTCTATACTTAAGGGAAATCGCAAGAGGAAAATTATAGATTCAGATAGTAAGGTTTCTGTACCTCCTACTGCTACACCGGTTGCCTTCCTCATAGGTCTGATGATGAGGATACGTCAGTAGCCTCTGAGGGTGAAATCTCAGATTCAGACAGTATAATTTCTTCATCTGATGTTGAAGTACTATCCTTCAGATTTTAGCTTGAACACCTTCGCATAAGGTTTTGGCTACTTTGGAGTGACTCCGATATGTATGTCGTTGTCAACCCTAAAGAATCTAGTAAACTTTATAACTACTAGGATTCATTTGTGGAAGTTTTTCCTGTTCCAGACCGTGCTAGGAGATATTTCACAGGAATGGGAGAAGACAGGTTTTCCTCTTTCCCCGTCTTCTGTCTTTAACAGGATGTTTCCTGTCACTGTCTCCATTAAATATCAGGGCGCATGGTGCCTAAAGTAGTAGGGCATTTCTACTCTGGCTAAGAGAACTTGATTCCTAGAGAGGATAGCTGTTCTTTTCAGGATTAATGGACTAAGCTGGAGGCTTACATGAAAGTTTGCATTGCCACTGTGTCAAGTGCAGCATCTTATTGGTGCGATGCCTTGTCTGATTCCAATTTGGTAGAGACTCCTTTGGAGAAGATCCAGTACAGAATTAAGGCTCTTAAGCTAGTCAATTCTTTTATTTCTGATGCTACCATGCAAGTTTTTCAGCCGGGAGTCAAGATATCTGGGTTCGCTGTGCTAGCCCGCCAGGTGTTGTGGACAGTGGATTCTTTCCTCTAAGTCCAAGTTTCTGGTGCTTCCGTACAAGGGTAAGATCTTGTTTGGTCCTGATCTGACCGGAATAGTTCTGATATTATGGGTGAAAAAGGGTCTTTTCTACCACAAGACAAGATGAATAGATATAAAGGAATTTGCCCCCAATCTGGGATCGGTCCAAGTGGGGGGTTGAATCTCTCTGTTTGTCTTCAAATATGGATACGAGATGTCCCAGATAGGCTGTGGACATAGTATCTCAGGGTTACTACATAGTAGTCATTCCTTCCCTCCATGAGGCAGGTTCCACCTCTCAATTTTATCTGCAGGCCAGATAACAGTGAGGCATTTTCTCCAACATAGGTGTGTCCGGTCCACGGCGTCATCCTTACTTGTGGGATATTCTCTTCCCCAACAGGAAATGGCAAAGAGCCCAGCAAAGCTGGTCACATGATCCCTCCTAGGCTCCGCCTTCCCCAGTCATTCTCTTTGCCGTTGTACAGGCAACATCTCCACGGAGATGGCTTAGAGTTTTTTAGTGTTTAACTGTAGTTTTTATTATTCAATCAAGAGTTTGTTATTTTAAAATAGTGCTGGTATGTACTATTTACTCTGAAACAGAAAAGAGATGAAGATTTCTGTTTGTAAGAGGAAAATGATTTTAGCAACCGTTACTAAAATCGATGGCTGTTCCACACAGGACTGTTGAGAGGAATTAACTTCAGTTGGGGGAACAGTGAGCAGACTTTTGCTGCTTGAGGTATGACACATTCTAACAAGACGATGTAATGCTGGAAGCTGTCATTTTCCCTATGGGATCCGGTAAGCCATTTTTATTACAGACAGTAAATAAGGGCTTCACAAGGGCTTTTTAAGACTGTAGACATTTTCTGGGCTAAATCGATTTATATATAAACATATTTTATACTCCATAGCCTTGAGGAATTATTTTAATCTTGGGAATTTTGTAAAATAACCGGCAGGCACTGTATTGGACACCTTATTCTCTAGGGGCTTTCCCTAATCATAGGCAGAGTCTCATTTTCGCGCCTGTATTGCGCACTTGTTTTTGAGAAGCATGACATGCAGATGCATGTGTGAGGAGCTCTGATACATAGAAAAGACTTCTGAAGGCGTCATTTGGTATCGTATTCCCCTTTGGGCTTGGTTGGGTCTCAGCAAAGCAGATACCAGGGACTGTAAAGGGGTTAAATATAAAAACGGCTCCGGTTCCGTTATTTTAAGGGTTAAAGCTTTCAAATTTGGTGTGCAATACTTTTAAGGCTTTAAGACACTGTGGTGAAATTTTGGTGAATTTTGAACAATTCCTTCATACTCTTTCGCAATTGCAGTAATAAAGTGTGTTCAGTTTAAAATTTAAAGTGACAGTAACGGTTTTATTTTAAAACGTTTTTTGTACTTTGTTATCAAGTTTATGCCTGTTTAACATGTCTGAACTGCCAGATAGACTGTGTTCTGAATGTGGGGAAGCCAAGGTTCCTTCTCATTTAAATAGATGTGATTTATGTGACACAAAATTTAGAGAAAATGATGCCCAAGATGATTCCTCAAGTGAGGGGAGTAAGCATGGTACTGCATCATCCCCTCCTTCGTCTACACCAGTCTTGCCCACACAGGAGGCCCCTAGTACATCTAGCGCGCCAATACTCCTTACTATGCAACAATTAACGGCTGTAATGGATAATTCTATCAAAAACATTTTAGCCAAAATGCCCACTTATCAGCGAAAGCGCGACTGCTCTGTTTTAGAAAATGCTGAAGAGCATGAGGACGCTGATGATATTGTTTCTGAAGGGCCCCTACACCAGTCTGAGGGGGCCAGGGAGGTTTTGTCTGAGGGAGAAATTTCAGATTCAGGGAAAATTTCTCAACAAGCTGAACCTGATGTGATTACATTTAAATTTAAGTTGGAACATCTCCGCGCTCTGCTTAAGGAGGTGTTATCCACTCTGGATGATTGTGAGAATTTGGTCATCCCAGAGAAACTATGTAAAATGGACAAGTTCCTAGAGGTCCCGGGGCCCCCCGAAGCTTTTCCTATACCCAAGCGGGTGGCGGACATTGTAAATAAAGAATGGGAAAGGCCCGGTATACCTTTCGTTCCTCCCCCCATATTTAAAAAATTGTTTCCTATGGTCGACCCCAGAAAGGACTTATGGCAGACAGTCCCCAAGGTCGAGGGGGCGGTTTCTACTCTAAACAAACGCACCACTATACCCATAGAAGATAGTTGTGCTTTCAAAGATCCTATGGATAAAAAATTAGAAGGTTTGCTTAAAAAGATGTTTGTTCAGCAAGGTTACCTTCTACAACCAATTTCATGCATTGTCCCTATCACTACAGCCGCGTGTTTCTGGTTCGATGAGCTAGAAAAGGCGATCACTAGTAATTCTCCTTCTTATGAGGAGATTATGGACAGAATCCGTGCTCTCAAATTGGCTAATTCTTTCACCCTAGACGCCACTTTGCAATTGGCTAGGTTAGCGGCGAAAAATTCTGGGTTTGCTATTGTGGCGCGCAGAGCGCTTTGGTTAAAATCTTGGTCAGCGGATGCGTCTTCCAAGAACAAATTGCTTAACATTCCTTTCAAGGGGAAAACGCTGTTTGGCCCTGACTTGAAAGAGATTATCTCTGATATCACTGGGGGCAAGGGCCACGCCCTTCCTCAGGATAGGTCTTTCAAGGCCAAAAATAAACCTAATTTTCGTCCCTTTCGTAGAAACGGACCAGCCCCAAGTGCTACGTCCTCTAAGCAAGAGGGTAATACTTCTCAAGCCAAGCCAGCCTGGAGACCAATGCAAGGCTGGAACAAGGGAAAGCAGGCCAAGAAACCTGCCACTGCTACCAAGACAGCATGAGATGTTGGCCCCCGATCCGGGACCGGATCTGGTGGGGGGCAGACTCTCTCTCTTCGCTCAGGCTTGGGCAAGAGATGTTCTGGATCCTTGGGCGCTAGAAATAGTCTCCCAAGGTTATCTTCTGGAATTCAAGGGGCTTCCCCCAAGGGGGAGGTTCCACAGGTCTCAATTGTCTTCAGACCACATAAAAAAACAGGCATTCTTACATTGTGTAGAAGACCTGTTAAAAATGGGAGTGATTCATCCTGTTCCATTAGGAGAACAAGGGATGGGGTTCTACTCCAATCTGTTCGTAGTTCCCTAAAAAGAGGGAACGTTCAGACCAATCTTAGATCTCAAGATCCTAAACAAGTTTCTCAAGGTTCCATCGTTCAAAATGGAAACCATTCAAACAATTCTTCCTTCCATCCAGGAAGGTCAATTCATGACCACGGTGGATTTAAAGGATGCGTATCTACATATTCCTATCCACAAGGAACATCATCGGTTCCTAAGGTTCGCATTCCTGGACAAGCATTACCAGTTCGTGGCACTTCCGTTCGGATTAGCCACTGCTCCAAGAATTTTCACAAAGGTACTAGGGTCCCTTCTAGCGGTGCTAAGACCAAGGGGCATTGCAGTAGTACCTTACTTGGACGACATTCTGATTCAAGCGTCGTCCCTTCCTCAAGCAAAGGCTCACACGGACATTGTCCTGGCCTTTCTCAGATCCCACGGATGGAAAGTGAACGTAGAAAAGAGTTCTCTATCTCCGTCAACAAGGGTTCCCTTCTTGGGAACAATAATAGACTCCTTAGAAATGAGGATTTTTCTGACAGAGGCCAGAAAAACAAAACTTCTAAACTCTTGTCAAATACTTCATTCCGTTCCTCTTCCTTCCATAGCGCAGTGCATGGAAGTAATAGGTTTGATGGTAGCGGCAATGGACATAGTTCCTTTTGCGCGCATTCATCTAAGACCATTACAACTGTGCATGCTCAGTCAGTGGAATGGGGACTATGCAGACTTGTCTCCGACGATACAAGTAAATCAGAGGACCAGAGATTCACTCCGTTGGTGGCTGTCCCTGGACAACCTGTCACAGGGGATGAGCTTCCGCAGACCAGAGTGGGTCATTGTCACGACCGACGCCAGTCTGATGGGCTGGGGCGCGGTCTGGGGACCCCTGAAAGCTCAGGGTCTTTGGTCTCGGGAAGAATCTCTTCTACCGATAAACATTCTGGAACTGAGAGCGATACTCAATGCTCTCAAGGCTTGGCCTCAGCTAGCAAAGGCCAAGTTCATACGGTTTCAATCAGACAACATGACGACTGTTGCGTACATCAACCATCAGGGGGGAACAAGGAGTTCCCTGGCGATGGAAGAAGTGACCAAAATCATTCAATGGGCGGAGACTCACTCCTGCCACTTGTCTGCAATCCACATCCCAGGAGTGGAAAATTGGGAAGCGGATTTTCTGAGTCGTCAGACCTTACATCCGGGGGAGTGGGAACTCCATCCGGAAATCTTTGCCCAAATTACTCAACTGTGGGGCATTCCAGACATGGATCTGATGGCCTCTCGTCAGAACTTCAAGGTTCCTTGCTACGGGTCCAGATCCAGGGATCCCAAGGCGACTCTAGTAGATGCACTAGTAGCACCTTGGACCTTCAAACTAGCTTATGTATTCCCGCCGTTTCCTCTCATCCCCAGGCTGGTAGCCAGGATCAATCAGGAGAGGGCATCGGTGATCTTGATAGCTCCTGCGTGGCCACGCAGGACTTGGTATGCAGACCTGGTGAATATGTCATCGGCTCCACCATGGAAGCTACCTTTGAGACGAGACCTTCTTGTTCAAGGTCCGTTCGAACATCCGAATCTGGTCTCACTCCAACTGACTGCTTGGAGATTGAACGCTTGATCTTATCAAAGCGAGGGTTCTCAGATTCTGTTATTGATACTCTTGTTCAGGCCAGAAAGCCTGTAACTAGAAAAATTTACCACAAAATATGGAAAAAATATATCTGTTGGTGTGAATCTAAAGGATTCCCTTGGGACAAGGTAAAAATTCCTAAGATTCTATCCTTTCTTCAAGAAGGATTGGAGAAAGGATTATCTGCAAGTTCCTTGAAGGGACAGATTTCTGCCTTGTCTGTGTTACTTCACAAAAAGCTGGCAGCTGTGCCAAATGTTCAAGCCTTTGTTCAGGCTCTGGTTAGAATCAAGCCTGTTTACAAACCTTTGACTCCTCCTTGGAGTCTCAATTTAGTTCTTTCAGTTCTTCAGGGGGTTCCGTTTGAACCCTTACATTCCGTTGATATTAAGTTATTATCTTGGAAAGTTTTGTTTTTGGTTGCAATTTCTTCTGCTAGAAGAGTTTCAGAATTATCTGCTCTGCAGTGTTCTCCTCCTTATCTGGTGTTCCATGCAGATAAGGTGGTTTTACGTACTAAACCTGGTTTTCTTCCGAAAGTTGTTTCTAACAAAAACATTAACCAGGAGATAGTCGTGCCTTCTTTGTGTCCGAATCCAGTTTCAAAGAAGGAACTTTTGTTGCACAATTTGGATGTTGTTCGCGCTCTAAAATTCTATTTAGATGCTACAAAGGATTTTAGACAAACATCTTCCTTGTTTGTTGTTTATTCTGGTAAAAGGAGAGGTCAAAAAGCAACTTCTACCTCTCTCTCTTTTTGGATTAAAAGCATCATCAGATTGGCTTATGAGACTGCCGGACGGCAGCCTCCTGAAAGAATCACAGCTCATTCCACTAGGGCTGTGGCTTCCACATGGGCCTTCAAGAACGAGGCTTCTGTTGATCAGATATGTAAGGCAGCGACTTGGTCTTCACTGCACACTTTTACCAAATTCTACAAGTTTGATACTTTTGCTTCTTCTGAGGCTATTTTTGGGAGAAAGGTTTTGCAAGCCGTGGTGCCTTCCATTTAGGTGACCTGATTTGCTCCCTCCCTTCATCCGTGTCCTAAAGCTTTGGTATTGGTTCCCACAAGTAAGGATGACGCCGTGGACCGGACACACCTATGTTGGAGAAAACAAAATTTATGTTTACCTGAAAAATTACTTTCTCCAACGGTGTGTCCGGTCCACGGCCCGCCCTGGTTTTTTAATCAGGTCTGATAATTTATTTTCTTTAACTACAGTCACCACGGTATCATATGGTTTCTCCTATGCAAATATTCCTCCTTTACGTCGGTCGAATGACTGGGGAAGGCGGAGCCTAGGAGGGATCATGTGACCAGCTTTGCTGGGCTCTTTGCCATTTCCTGTTGGGGAAGAGAATATCCCACAAGTAAGGATGACGCCGTGGACCGGACACACCGTTGGAGAAAGTAATTTATCAGGTAAACATAAATTCTGTTTTTGCCTTTTATTCCCTGTGAGTGATAGTTCCAGTTCCTGTAAGACATGAATAAGGACATGGGTCCGAAACGTTGTCTGTTTTAAAGTGGCTAAATAAAGACATGATGTTTTAATACAATTGGTGGTGCAGCTATACTATTATTTTTGGACTGTTTTCTTGGGACCTTGGTGCAGGTCCAATAGTTGGCACACCTGCAAACAAGTTTTGCTACACCCTTGGTGCTTGGGCAATTTCTGACTTTCCTACAGTTCCTGTAAGGGAACAGGGTCTAGGTTTTATCCATTCCTGTTTGAGGTTCCCGAAAAAGAGGGAATTTTTGCGTCCTATGGTAGAACTAAAGTGTCTCATTAAGTTGTCTCAGGGTACCAGTCTTCAAATGGAAACCAGTGGTTCCATTCTTCCTTTGGTTCAGGAGGGTCAGTTCATGGTGACCATAGACCTGGAGGAAGTGTATTTTCAAGTTCCTAAGTTTTCCTTTCTGTCAAACACTTTCAGTTTGTGGCTCTTCACTTTGGCCTTGTCATGGCTCTCAGAGGGGGCTATATTGACAGTGATCAGGTTTCAGGGAATTGCTGTGGTGTCTTTCCTGGACATCATAATGGTTCAGGCGCCATCCTTTCTACAAGCAAACTCTCATACAGAGTGTTCCAGCTACTAGGGTAGTTTCTTAGGGACCATATTAGTTTCCCTATCTCTGAAAATATTTGTGACAGAGGTCAGAAAATAGAGGATTTTTTCCTCTTGTCTCTTTTGGCACTCTACTGTTTGGCCCTTCAGTGGCTCAATGTATGGAGGTAATTGGTCTGATGGTTGCTTCATTGGACATCATCCCTTTGCTCGATTTTATCTGAGAGTCTGCTGTTATGCATGTTCAGATAGTGGACCGGGGATCTTGTGGCTCTGTCTCGGAGGATAGATCTAGATCTGTTGACTTTAGATTCTTCCCTGTTGATCAGAGAGGGGAATTAGTAGTAGAGCGTTCGCTTAACTTGCAAGAGAATCCAGAATCTTTTGGTTTTCTCTGGAGCATCTGTCTCGGGGGAAAAGCTTCCGGAGACCTTCCTGAGTAATAGTGACCACGTTCGCTAGCCTGTTGGGTTGGTGACTGTGGACTTGGGAGGAGTCTGCTCTCCCCATAACCATCTTGGAGTTGAGAGCGGCGATCTACAATGCTCTGATGTCTTGGTCTCAGTTATTTTAACCCCTGGGAGGAACCTGGATGGGCAGATGCTAATATTCATTGTTTATCCATTATTCACATTTCAGGAGTGAATACCAGGAGCGGACTTCTTGAGCAGTTAGATTTTTCATCCCAGGGAGTGGGCACTTCTCCTGGAGGTGTTCTCCAGGTTAACCCTCAAATGGGGGTGCTGGAGTTGAATATGGCAGTACACCAAGATTCCAAGTTATGTTAAAGGGACACTGAACCCAAATTTTGTCTTTCGTGATTCAGATAGAGCATGCAATTTTAAGCAACTTTCTAATTTACTCCTATTATCACATTTTCTTCATTCTCTTGGTATCTTTATTTGAAAAGCAAGAATGTTAGTTAAGATGCCGGCCCATTTTGGTCAACAACCTGGGTTGTTGTTGCTGATTGGTGAATAAATCCACCCACCAATAAACAAGTGCTGTCCAGGGTCTGAACCAAAAATGGGCTGGCTACTTAGCTTAGATGCCTTCTTTTTCAAATAAAGATAACAAGAGAACGAAGAAAATTTGATAATAGGAGTAAATTAGAAAGTTGCTAAAAAAATTTCATGCTTTATCTCAATCACGAAAGAAAAAATTTGGGTTCAGTGTCCCTTTAAAGGTCAAGAGATCAGCAGGCTGTTATGTTAAATACCCTGGCGGTCCCTTGGGATTTCAGTCTGAACAGTCTGAACATCCCTGTTCCTCAGTTTGCTCTCCTTCCACGAGTCATTGCTCATATCAAATGGGAGTGAGCATCGGTATTTTTATAGTTCCTGCATAGTCTCGCAGGATCTGGTATACAGACCTAGTGGATAACATAATTTATGTAAGAACTTACCTGATAAATTCATTTCTTTCATATTAACAAGAGTCCATGAGCTAGTGACGTATGGGATATACATTCCTACCAGGAGGGGCAAAGTTTCCCAAACCTTAAAATGCCTATAAATACACCCCTCACCACACCCACAAATCAGTTTAACGAATAGCCAAGAAGTGGGGTGATAAGAAAAAGTGCGAAGCATATAAAATAAGGAATTGGAATAATTGTGCTTTATACAAAAAAATCATAACCACCACAAAAAAGGGTGGGCCTCATGGACTCTTGTTAATATGAAAGAAATGAATTTATCAGGTAAGTTCTTACATAAATTATGTTTTCTTTCATGTAATTAACAAGAGTCCATGAGCTAGTGACGTATGGGATAATGACTACCCAAGATGTGGATCTTTCCACACAAGAGTCACTAGAGAGGGAGGGATAAAATAAAGACAGCCAATTCCTGCTGAAAATAATCCACACCCAAAATAAAGTTTAACAAAAAACATAAGCAGAAGATTCAAACTGAAACCGCTGCCTGAAGAACTTTTCTACCAAAAACTGCTTCAGAAGAAGAAAATACATCAAAATGGTAGAATTTAGTAAAAGTATGCAAAGAAGACCAAGTTGCTGCTTTGCAGATCTGGTCAACCGAAGCTTCATTCCTAAACGCCCAGGAAGTAGATACTGACCTAGTAGAATGAGCTGTAATTCTTTGAGGCGGAGTTTTACCCGACTCAACATAGGCAAGATGAATTAAAGATTTCAACCAAGATGCCAAAGAAATGGCAGAAGCTTTCTGGCCTTTCCTAGAACCGGAAAAGATAACAAATAGACTAGAAGTCTTACGGAAAGATTTCGTAGCTTCAACATAATATTTCAAAGCTCTAACAACATCCAAAGAATGCAATGATTTCTCCTTAGAATTCTTAGGATTAGGACATAATGAAGGAACCACAATTTCTCTACTAATGTTGTTGGAATTCACAACTTTAGGTAAAAATTCAAAAGAAGTTCGCAACACCGCCTTATCCTGATGAAAAATCAGAAAAGGAGACTCACATGAAAGAGCAGATAATTCAGAAACTCTTCTAGCAAAAGAGATAGCCAAAAGGAACAAAACTTTCCAAGAAAGTAATTTAATGTCCAATGAATGCATAGGTTCAAACGGAGGAGCTTGAAGAGCTCCCAGAACCAAATTCAAACTCCAAGGAGGAGAAATTGACTTAATGACAGGTTTTATACGAACCAAAGCTTGTACAAAACAATGAATATCAGGAAGAATAGCAATCTTTCTGTGAAAAAGAACAGAAAGAGCAGAGATTTGTCCTTTCAAAGAACTTGCGGACAAACCCTTATCCAAACCATCCTGAAGAAATTGTAAAATTCTCGGTATTCTAAAAGAATGCCAAGAAAAATGATGAGAAAGACACCAAGAAATATAAGTCTTCCAGACTCTATAATATATCTCTCGAGATACAGATTTACGAGCCTGTAACATAGTATTAATCACGGAGTCAGAGAAACCTCTATGACCAAGAATCAAGCGTTCAATCTCCATACCTTTAAATTTAAGGATTTCAGATCCGGATGGAAAAAAGGACCTTGTGACAGAAGGTCTGGTCTTAACGGAAGAGTCCATGGCTGGCAAGATGCCATCCGGACAAGATCCGCATACCAAAACCTGTGAGGCCATGCCGGAGCTATTAGCAGAACAAACGAGCATTCCCTCAGAATCTTGGAGATTACTCTTGGAAGAAGAACTAGAGGCGGAAAGATATAGGCAGGATGATACTTCCAAGGAAGTGATAATGCATCCACTGCCTCCGCCTGAGGATCCCGGGATCTGGACAGATACCTGGGAAGTTTCTTGTTTAGATGAGAGGCCATCAGATCTATCTCTGGGAGCCCCCACAATTGAACAATCTGAAGAAATACCTCTGGGTGAAGAGACCATTCGCCCGGATGCAACGTTTGGCGACTGAGATAATCCGCTTCCCAATTGTCTACACCTGGGATATGAACCGCAGAGATTAGACAGGAGCTGGATTCCGCCCAAACCAAAATTCGAGATACTTCTTTCATAGCCAGAGGACTGTGAGTCCCTCCTTGATGATTGATGTATGCCACAGTTGTGACATTGTCTGTCTGAAAACAAATGAACGATTCTCTCTTCAGAAGAGGCCAAAACTGAAGAGCTCTGAAAATTGCACGGAGTTCCAAAATATTGATCGGTAATCTCACCTCCTGAGATTCCCAAACTCCTTGTGCCGTCAGAGATCCCCACACAGCTCCCCAACCTGTGAGACTTGCATCTGTTGAAATTACAGTCCAGGTCGGAAGAACAAAAGAAGCCCCCTGAATTAAACGATGGTGATCTGTCCACCACGTTAGAGAGTGTCGAACAATCGGTTTTAAAGATATTAATTGAGATATCTTCGTGTAATCCCTGCACCATTGGTTCAGCATACAGAGCTGAAGAGGTCGCATGTGAAAACGAGCAAAGGGGATCGCGTCCGATGCAGCAGTCATAAGACCTAGAATTTCCATGCATAAGGCTACCGAAGGGAATGATTGTGACTGAAGGTTTCGACAAGCTGTAATCAATTT
The DNA here is from genome assembly GCF_027579735.1 of Bombina bombina. Classification (NCBI taxonomy): domain Eukaryota; kingdom Metazoa; phylum Chordata; class Amphibia; order Anura; family Bombinatoridae; genus Bombina; species Bombina bombina. The sequence continues at coordinate 109,849,951 of NC_069501.1, read as the reverse complement.
TAGACGTCTCTTGTCTGTTAAAGACAGAGTCATGGACACTGAATCTATCTGGAAACCCAGAAAGGTTACCCTTGTTTGAGGAATCAAAGAACTTTTTAGTAAATTGATCCTCCAACCATGATCTTGAAGAAACAACACAAGTCGATTCGTATGAGACTCTGCTAAATGTAAAGACGGAGCAAGTACCAAGATATCGTCCAAATAAGGAAATACCACAATACCCTGTTCTCTGATTACAGACAGAAGGGCACCGAGAATCTTTGTGAAAATTCTTGGAGCTGTAGCAAGGCCAAACGGTAGAGCCACAAATTGGTAATGCTTGTCTAGAAAAGAGAATCTCAGGAACTGATAATGATCTGGATGAATCGGAATATGCAGATATGCATCCTGTAAATCTATTGTGGACATATAATTCCCTTGCTGAACAAAAGGCAATATAGTCCTTACAGTTACCATCTTGAACGTTGGTATCCTTACATAGCGATTCAATAATTTTAGATCCAGAACTGGTCTGAAGGAATTCTCCTTCTTTGGTACAATGAAGAGATTTGAATAAAACCCCATCCCCTGTTCCGGAACTGGAACTGGCATAATTACTCCAGCCAACTCTAGATCTGAAACACAATTCAGAAATGCTTGAGCTTTCACTGGATTTACTGGGACATGGGAAAGAAAAAATCTCTTTGCAGGAGGTCTCATCTTGAAACCAATTCTGTACCCTTCTGAAACAATGTTCTGAATCCAAAGATTGTGAACAGAATTGATCCAAATTTCTTTGAAAAAACGTAACCTGCCCCCTACCAGCGGAACTGGAATGAGGGCCGTACCTTCATGTGAACTTAGAAGCAGGCTTTGCCTTTCTAGCAGGCTTGGATTTATTCCAGACTGGAGATGGTTTCCAAACTGAAACTGCTCCTGAGGACGAAGGATCAGGCTTTTGTTCTTTGTTGAAACGAAAGGATCGAAAACGATTGTTAGCCCTGTTTTTACCTTTAGACTTTTTATCCTGTGGTAAAAAAGTTCCTTTCCCACCAGTAACAGTTGAAATAATAGAATCCAACTGAGAACCAAATAATTTGTTTCCCTGGAAAGAAATGGAAAGTAGAGTTGATTTAGAAGCCATATCAGCATTCCAAGTCTTAAGCCATAAAGCTCTTCTGGCTAAGATAGCCAGAGACATAAATCTAACATCAACTCTAATAATATCAAAAATGGCATCACAGATGAAATTATTAGCATGCTGGAGAAGAATAATAATATCATGAGAATCACGATTTGTTACTTGTTGCGCTAGAGTTTCCAACCAAAAAGTTGAAGCTGCAGCAACATCAGCCAATGATATAGCAGGTCTAAGAAGATTACCTGAACATAGATAAGCTTTTCTTAGAAAAGATTCAATTTTTCTATCTAAAGGATCCTTAAACGAGGTACCATCTGATGTAGGAATGGTAGTACGTTTAGCAAGGGTAGAAATAGCCCCATCAACTTTAGGGATTTTGTCCCAAAATTCTAACCTGTCAGGCGGAACAGGATATAATTGCTTAAAACGTTTAGAAGGAGTAAATGAATTACCCAATCTATCCCATTCCTTAGCAATTACTGCAGAAATAGCATTAGGAACAGGAAAGACTTCTGGAATAACCGCAGGAGCTTTAAAAACCTTATCTAAACGTATAGAATTAGTATCAAGAGGACTAGAATCCTCTATTTCTAAAGCAATTAGTACTTCTTTAAGTAAAGAGCGAATAAATTCCATCTTAAATAAATATGAAGATTTATCAGCATCAATCTCTGAGACAGAATCCTCTGAACCAGAAGAGTCCAAAGAATCAGAATGATGGTGTTCATTTAAAAATTCATCTGTAGAAAGAGAAGATTTAAAAGACTTTTTACGTTTACTAGAAGGAGAAATAACAGACAAAGCCTTCTTTATGGATTCAGAAACAAAATCTCTTATGTTATCAGGAACATTCTGCACCTTAGATGTTGAGGGAACTGCAACAGGCAATGGTACATCACTAAAGGAAATATTATCTGCATTAACAAGTTTGTCATGACATTTAATACAAACAACAGCTGGAGGAATAGCTACCAAAAGTTTACAGCAGATACACTTAGCTTTGGTAGATCCAGCAGGCAGAGGTTTTCCTGTAGTATCTTCTGGCTCAGATGCAACGTGAGACATCTTGCAATATGTAAGAGAAAAAACAACATATAAAGCAAAATAGATCAAATTCCTTATAAGACAGTTTCAGGAATGGGAAAAAAATGCCAAACATCAAGCTTCTAGCAACCAGAAGCAAATGAAAAATGAGACTGAAATAATGTGGAGACAAAAGCGACGCCCAAATTTTTTGGCGCCAAAAAAGACGCCCACATTATTTGGCGCCTAAATGCTTTTTGCGCCAAAAATGACGCAACATCTGGAACGCCGACATTTTTGGCGCAAAATAACGTCAAAAAATGACGCAACTTCCGGCGACACGTATGACGCCGGAAACGGAAATGAATTTTTGCGCCAAAAAAGTCCGCGCCAAAAATGACGCAATAAAATGAAGCATTTTCAGCCCCCGCGAGCCTAACAGCCCACAGGGAAAAAGTCAAATTTTTGAGGTAAGAAAAAATATGATAATTAAAGCATAATCCCAAATATGAAACTGACTGTCTGGAAATAAGGAAAGTTGAACATTCTGAGTCAAGGCAAATAAATGTTTGAATACATATATTTAGAACTTTATAAATAAAGTGCCCAACCATAGCTTAGAGTGTCACAGAAAATAAGACTTACTTACCCCAGGACACTCATCTACATGTTTGTAGAAAGCCAAACCAGTACTGAAACGAGAATCAGTAGAGGAAATGGTAAATATAAGAGTATATCGTCGATCTGAAAAGGGAGGTAAGAGATGAATCTCTACGACCGATAACAGAGAACCTTATGAAATAGACCCCGTAGAAGGAGATCACTGCATTCAATAGGCAATACTCTCCTCACATCCCTCTGACATTCACTGCACGCTGAGAGGAAAACCGGGCTCCAACTTGCTGCGGAGCGCATATCAACGTAGAATCTAGCACAAACTTACTTCACCACCTCCCTTGGAGGCAAAGTTTGTAAAACTGATTTGTGGGTGTGGTGAGGGGTGTATTTATAGGCATTTTAAGGTTTGGGAAACTTTGCCCCTCCTGGTAGGAATGTATATCCCATACGTCACTAGCTCATGGACTCTTGTTAATTACATGAAAGAAATGTATTTCTTCCACCTTGATGGTTGTTCCTGAGGAAGGACCTTCTAATTCAGTGTCTAATTCATTCTTTTATCCAACTTTCGTTTTCTCTGAAGCTTTCTGCTTGGAGATTGAATGCTTAGTTCTGTCTAAGTGTTGTTTTTCTGAATTGGTCATTGAGACCATGATTCAGGCTTGCAAGCCTATTACTGGCAACTTTTACCATTAGGTATGGCGTAAATTCCCTGATTGGTGTGAATCCCAGGACTACTCTTGGAAGTAGGGTCAGGATTCATAGGGGTTTTGCCCTTTCTCCGGGAAGGTTTGGAGAACGGTTTGTCAGTCAGTTCTCTGAAGGGTCAGATTTCTGCATTATTATTTTTTAAGGGCTATTGGTAGTTTATTCTAGATTAGGTTTTTTTATTTTGGGTTGGGTTTTTTTTAACGGGGTATTAGAATTGGAAAAAAAATATATTTTGGATTATTTTGTTTGTTATTTTTTGTAATGGTAGTTTTTTTATGTTTTGTCATTTTATTGTTTATTATTTTTTGTAATTGTAGATTGAATTTTTTAGTAATCTTAGTTTTTTTATTTTTAGTAATGTTAGGTTTTTTATTTTTAGTAATGTTAGGTTTTATTAGTGTAAGCTTAGGTTTTATTTTTATTTCACAGGTAAGTTTGTATTTATTTTAACTATGTAGTTAGTAAATAGTTATATTGTAGCGAGCTTAGGTTTTATTTTTATTTCACAGGTAAGTTTGTATTTATTTTTAAATAGGTAGTTAGTTAATAATTGTAACTTTAATTTAGGTCTATTTTAATTATGTTAAGTTAGTTAAGGGGTGTTAGGTTTAGGATTAATATAGTTTAATTTAGGTTGTTGTGATGTGGGGGCCGGTGGTTTAGGGGTTAATAGGTTTAGTTAGTGTCGTTGATGTCAGGGAAATTCAGTTTAGGGGTTATCAGGTTTAGTTAGTGTTGGCGATGTTTGGGAACGGCAGTTTAGGGTTCAATAGGTTTAGTTAGTGCCGGCGATGTTTGTTAACTGTGGTTTAGGGGATAATAGGTTTAGTTAGTGTCGGCTATGTTTGGGAACTGCGGTTTAGGGGTTAATAGATTTATTTAGTTTCGGCTATGTCGGGGAACTGCGGTTTAGGAGTTAATAAGTTAGTTAGTGTTGGCGATGTAGGGGGTGTGCAGTTTAGGGGTTAATAGGTTTAGGTAGTGTTGGCGAAGTGGGGGGTGGGGGTTGTTTAGGGGTTAATAGGTTTAGTTAGTGTCGGCGATGTCAGGGAACGGTGGTTTAGGGGTTAATAGCTTTATTAGTGATTTAGTTAGTGTTGGCGATGTGTGGCGGGGTTCGGTTTAGGGGTTAATAGGTTTAGGTAGTGTTGGCGATGTGGGGGGGGTGTGGTTTAGGAGTTAATAGCTTTATTTAGTGTCCACGATGTGGGCGGCGGTTTTAGATAAAAAAATGTTGACAATCGCCGGCATATTAGTTATGTTAAATTAAATCGTTTTTTTCGGATCCATTCATTATTCATATGCAATATTCTATTCTAAACGTCAGAATAGAATAATGCATACAAATAAAGAATGGATCCGAAAAAACGGTTTCGAAACGATTTTTTTTTTAAAACTTAACTAAACCAATTTGCTGAAACGAAATTATTTATTTAACTAATGAAAACGAAACTAAACAAATTTTTTAGCGACGCATATGTCTATTTAAAAGTGATGGTAAACTTTCCCCTTTGCATAAACAGATCTTTAATCGAGAAGAAAACAAGGTGCAAATAAAGAAGACATACTTGCAGTGGTCAGCTCACTGACCGGTACCTCCGGCTGCAGATTGCGGATCTCGGGCTGCACCTACGGTATCCCTTACAGTGTTCACTGCGTGGGTGCTCGTATCTTTATTGCAAATAAAGAAATGTTACTTTTCCAATCACTTTGGATGTTGCTTGATTTTGTCTTTGTCAAGACGGATTGCAGTGTAGCGGTTGGACTCTGTTTACGCTTATCACACAGTTCCTGGTGGTAGCTGGCTGTGCACAGAGCCTCAGTCATAGAGGGGATACGAACATCCATGCAGGGAACACTGCAAGGGATACCGTAGGTGCAGCCCGAGATCTGCGGTACCGGTCAGTGTGCTGACCACTGCAAGTGTCCGTCTGCTTTATTTACACCTAGTTTTCCTATAGGTGACAACACAGTTGTGAATGCTTTTTAACCACTTTTCTATATATTGTTAGCAACAAAAATACACTATGAGGCTTGTGACCCCTACATCTGGTTGCCGAAGTGAATCTGCCTCTTTTACCTACTTTTGAAAGAGACATTTAATTGGACAGTACAATCTTGTATCCTTCAAGTTTATTTCCAGTTTTAATATTTTGGACATTGATGGACACTGGTGCATTGAAATTAGTAAATATCTCTCTTATTTTTTTATTTTTTCTAATTTTTCACATTATCATCACTGTTTTGTGTGTGAAATTTTATATTGTTGCATATTTATTGTTGTAATATGAATAATGCGCCCCTTAGGCTTATCTGCCACAGATTACCAATTTTGCTTCCCATTTTCAAACAGATCTGCAATGTTAGCAATATTTTAGATAGAGTTTAATTAATCAGTTTTAATAAAGACTATGGAGCTTGATGCCCCTTGTTTCCGGCGAGTCTTCATGTTTGCGAGAAACAGAAGTTATAAAGACCGCTGCCCCATAACTTGTCCGCCTGCTCTGAGGGGGCGGATAGAAATCAACACGATCAAATACGATCGGGTTGATTGACACCCCCTGCTAGCGGCCGATTGGCTGCGAATCTGCAGGGGGCGGTATTGCACAAGCAGTTCTGGTGAACTGCTAGTGCAATGATAAATGCCAACAGCGTATGCTGTCTGCATTTATCGATTTGCAGTGAACATGATACGCTACATCGTATCATGTCCGCTCGCACTTTGATAAATATGCCCCTACAACTTATGTTTTAATATAGCGCTGAAATTCAAATACCCTGCGTTCTGGCCGCTCACTTCAAAAGTAATTTTTTTTGTGAGGTAATGTTTTTGACTGATCTCCTATCAGCACTCTAGCCATACGGCACTCACTTTTTTGTGGCTAGAGCACCAATTGGAGTACAGTTCAAACCGATAGCTAACTGGAAAAAAAATTACTTTTGAAATGGACGGCTGGAGTGCTGGTTATTTGAATTTCAGCGTTACATTAGAATGTAATTTATAGGGCATCTTCATTACAATTAACAAATTAAACTCTGTCTAAAATATCGCTAACATTTCAGATCTGTTTATACAAAGGGGAAAGTTTACCATCACTTTAACATTGCTCCAGTATCAGAGAAGCATCGCCTCCTTCACAGAAGTGTAGTAAAATCTCAATCACAAGTCAAAGTGGTGCTTTACAACCCTATAACTGCCAGTAGCACTATGTTTTTTGTAACCATTCTTGGTTGCAAGAATAGTGCATGTGCAGTGTTCTTTCTGGGTAATGCATAGAGGCATAGGAGGCCTTTAAAATGTAGCTGTGACTCAGGGGACCATAAAAATCTGGACAGTATTTTTGCATAGATTTTGCTGAACTGAGCTGAGATCAGCTTTCTCTGTAAACAGTACAACACAACTGAAAAGAATGCTGGATAAACTAGCAGCAGTAAACTCCTTCACAAGGAATGAACTCAATATACACAAGCACTCCCTCTCATGCACACAGCCCTGATACACCAGGACACCATCATCAAATTCACACTTTATTGTTCACAAATGAAATGCATCAGTAATGACACACAAAAGTACACTATATTCATAACCTCTGCTCTATACACTAAAAGGGATATATAGTTAAAGGGATATTAAACCCATTTTTTTTTCATGCATCATTCAGATACAGCATGCAATTTTAAGCAAATTTCTTCATTCTCTTGCTATCTTTATTTGAAAAAGTAGGAATCTAAGCTTAGGAGCCGGCCCATTTTTGGTTCAGAACCCTGGGTAGCGCTTGCTGATTGGTGGCTACATTTAAATATAAATGAGCTACTGCATTGGTCAACCAATCACTTTTCAGCATGTAAGAGTGTCACGGTTCTGTACTCCATGAAATGTACACCAGCCTCTTAGGGTCATGCGGAAAGACAATTTTCTGAGTAAAATTATATGCCAAATAAATAATGAAGGTTTATTTAATTTTTTTTTTTTAATTATGCCCAATTAAAGGGATACTGAACCCAATTTTTTTTTTTCGTTATTCAGATAGAGCATACAATTTTAAGCAACTTTCTAATTGACTCCTATTATCAATTTTTTTCGTTCACTTGGCATCTTTAATTAAAAAAGCAAGAATGTAAACTTATGAGCCATCTTTGGTTCATCACCTGGGTTGCGCTTGCTGATTGGTGGCTAAATGTAAAAGAAAAAACATTGGTTTAGTATCCCTTTAAACATTTTTGGCCTATATTACAAGATGCAAGCGTTAAGGTGTGTTAACATTGCTAGAGCACAAGTGTTAACGCTTCCATTGTTTCTCTCATATCCAACGTTATTTTTTAATCACTGAAGTGATAGTCTGTGCACACTAACATCTGCTTGTCTGATAGCGTGGGTGTGTTAATTCCCTAAGATCACAGACTTCTATGGAGGCACAGTGTAAAACTGATGTCAGATAACACTTAAGCTCTAAAATCATATGGCACAAAACTCCTGCTCAAGTAGTGGAATTCTTCATTTAGTTCTGTGCTAACACACGTGTAAATCCCTTTAATTCTGCCACAAACCCTTTCTTTTCATCATTAATCCTTTGCTTCCAAAGTATTATGGAAATAAAGGTTTAATGTTATATTTAGACTTAGCATTTTCATGTGTTCTGTTTTGCAAACTAGCAAGTGATAATAATACTTTATTCAGGTTTCAAAAAGCACCACGTTTTAAAGCTGTATTTGAGTGCAACATAATACAATCACAATTAGCATGCTAATAGCACTGTGCTATTCATGAAACGTATAGGGGACACTAAAAAAGCTTTGGCTGCATTAAAATGCTCTGGTTAACATTTTTAACCAACCACCTTTTTTTAATTTTATTTGTATCACATTTTAAATAAACATATAACAGAACAATACAATATTGCTCACATATGGTCTGAATATTACAAATGGAGGACAATTAACGTTTAATGACCCTGTAAGCTAAAAAAAAAACTTAGGATTTAGAATGTTTGACACATATACATTAATAAGCTTAACAAAAGGACTAAGTGCTACTTCATTCTGTGTTCCCACAAATAATCCACTGCAGACTGTGTCTCCTAAAGTGTAGTATCATTTAACCCCATGCACCATTTGGACATAGGTACTGTTGCTGTCCACGTTGTCTAAGCGGGAGCTGCAAAAGGCAGAATACATCTTCCTTCTTATGGTAAGGGAGCGCCTATTGTGCTCCCTTATAATATGAAGGCAGATCGGTGATCAGTACAGAGAGTGACACTGTCTGTGTCACTTTTAGTAATGATCCTCCATTGGTGCAGAGTGGGAGCAGTGGGAGAGAAGGAGGGAGGCATGCGGGCGGCCCAGTGGAGGAGAGGGAGGGAGGGGCAGGGTTCTCTGCACTACATAAAAAAAACCTTAGAATTTAGAATGTTTGACACATATACATTAATAAGCTTAACAAAAGGACTAAGTGCTACTTCATTCTGTGTTCCCACAAATAATCCACTGCAGACTGTGTCTCCTAAAGTGTAGTATCATTTAACCCCATGCACCATTTGGACATAGGTACTGTTGCTGTCCATGTTCTCTAAGCGGGAGCTGCAAAAGGCAGAATACATCTTCTTTCTTATGGTAAGGGAGCGCTTATTGTGCTCCCTTGCAATATGAAGACACATTGATGATCAGTACAGAGAGTGACACTGTCTGTGTCACTTTTAGTAATGATCCTCCGTTGGTGCAGAGTGTGAGGGAGGGGCAGGGTTCTCTGGACTACATAAAAAATGTGAGGCAGGAGAGAGTGAGGAATGGGTCCCTACACTGCAAAAAAAAAGTTGGAGGGGGACTCTATGCTACAGATAATCTTGAAGGGGAATGGGGAAGAGGGTAACCTACACTACAACAACAACAAAAATCTATTATAAAATAAAATATCATAAAAATAAATGAATGACTGACTGCCAGTAACAAATATGGCGGTGGGAAGGTAAGATAGCTGTTGTGGGAGGGATTAGAGAGGTGGAAGGGTGAGGAGGGAACCCTACAGTACAGAAATAAAAGGATTTAAAATAAAAGCCATAAACTGCATACTGGCAGACTGTCTGCCAATACCTAAGATGGTGGTGACCAGTTGGGGGGGGGGGGAGGAGGGAAGAGAGCAGTTTTTAGAGGGATCAGGGGGTATGTGGTGTCAGGTATGAGGATAATCTCTACACTACAGCAAAAATTAACCTTACAAGCTACCTGATTAACCCCTTCACTGTCGGGAATTTCAGAAGTGTGCTGCATAGCTGCAATTAGCGGCCTTCAAATTTCCAAAAAACAATGGCAAACCCATGCATGTCTGCTATTTCTGAACTAAGGGGATCCCTGAGAAGATTTTTCAACCATTTGTCTTATGACTGTAGTAGTTGTGTGTAAATAATTTCAGTGAGAGACGACTTCTGGTGGGCGGCTCTACAAGATGGCTGCAAGCTTCAGCAGCTCTGAAGAAAAATTATTTTAATTTCAACACTGCAGCCTTCAATTCATGCCATCTGCCTCTCTCTTGACAAGCAAGTTGTCCGAGAACATTTAGCAGACAGGAGGAATACCAACCCTTCTACCCCGGAAAGTCATTTTTGAGTGAATACAAAGTTTGAGTGACTCAGCTCAAAATCAACTGCCCACGAGGTAATGGATTCAGACAGGGAGATATCTGTGGCGCTGTCTGCAATCTTTTTGCCAAGACTTGAAAACTTGCTCTATAGCTGCAACAACCTATGTACAATGATGCAAGACACAAGATGCTGTAGAGCAGCAGAAACGGTCCGACATAATGAGCAACCCGGTTCCTTAGCAGCTAGCGGAGGCACTATGCTTTTGCTTCCAAACACACATGGCGGTGTATCAACTTATGGGGAAGATAGTTCTCCATACATGGATTGCTTTCCAGCACAGAAACTGAGGAACTCACCCATCACGGACCTATATAGGCCCACCGCAACTACCAACCCAACAGCTTCTCTTTTGGACCCAGTCGAGGAGGCCCTGTCCTGTCATGCAGAGGGGGATTTGCCCCCTCTGCGGTCGACTGTTGGGAAAAATTTCAGCGCTGAGGGATCCATCACGGCTGGTCCATCAGCCACTCAATTGGGGAGCGCGATCCCTATAGGGCGTGCAGAGAGGCAGAACACTGAGCTGTCGTTTGAGCCTGACCTAGTGCAAGACTTAGCCGCCATGTGTGCTCCAGAACCGGCCTTAGGATTTGACAGCTGTCCCTCTGACCCGCGGCTTTACCCAGATCTCACTGCGCAACAGTCCCCCACTGAAACACTATATGGATCCCCTGCCTTGTCAAAGTGCGCAGATGTGTGTTTTCCCCAGCGCTCTCAGAGAATCCTGACAAGTGATCTGCCCTTCTCAAGCTATCGTGCAAAGCAGATTACATGATTATCAGATCTGCACGACGGAACAAAAGCTAGGACCAAAGAGGGGATAGGCTAAAAAGGTGAAGACACTCCAGCGGGTTCTTCTGGTGCTGGGGCTGCCATTTGAATAGTACGTGTGTTTAGCCTGATAATTAAGATGGCACCCGCCATTCCACATCATATGCTGGGACTTTATACAGACTGCGATAACATTAAATCTACTTTACACTGCAGGGTAATGTAACAATCTGTTTCTTACTGAAGTTTAGCTGCGGGTATAGGTTCTTGCTATCATGGTGACCATAGTTTTTGTTGAGCCCTGACAATATCCGTTTTTAATCCACCATGCAACTTTCATATTGATTATTATTACAATGTGTACTTCATGATCCTATAGCATTCTTACATTTATTCTTGAACCGTGACTGTAGCCTTATGTTTCATATTGTGATTTTTCTGCCCTGCAGCTACCTCTACTTCTCAAATGTCCCCTAGAATGCAGTGGGCATTATATCTATACTTTCAAATAGGAGACAGCTACTTAATTTACCACCCCCATGAAACAAGGCGGAACCTTGAATTTTATAAGGCAACTAGGCTTGCTGTTCTGTTAATCTTTAGTTCACTCCAGCTCACCACTGCCTATTAGTATGTGGAGATCTTTTTGTTCTATAGACAGCCCAGTACATTCAGCAGCCATGGGTATTGTCTTATTTTCTCTAATTAGGGTTGTGTTTTTGTTTTATATGTTTGTTCCCCACAATTAATTAATGTTGAGGCCCGTTGTGTGTCAGGTATATAGGTTTAGAGCCTTACAAACACACGGATAGTGGACCCACTGTCCCTTGATGCAACCCTATTAATATTAATGTTATATCCTATCAATTGCCAGGTTGCTTCTCCTATTATTCTCAATGTTCAGGTCTTTAAGGAGAGAACGATGCCGCAGTAAATCGCTATCTGGTATACCCATGCCACATGACTAATGCAATGTTAACATGCATTGAGTTCTGAAGTTAAAGCCCTACATACACACAGGTTTTGAACTTTACATCAATTAAAATAGTGAATATACTGTGTATTAAACTCACATTGCTGTCTAACATACTCCAATGATTGGAATGCATATGCTTGCCTACTGGGGGTAACTTGCTCGATAGTATACCCTAGCTGATATTTAGGTAACCACCCCCTAACACTACCCCAAGTGGAGGTATCTCATGCCTTCAATACAAATTAATACAAGCATGTAAACGCCACATTGATATGCAATAAACATATTCACACACACCACTTATTTATTTAAATTTATTTATCTTGACACTGACTTGTTCAGCTCTTTCTCTCAAGAAGATGATGATTCACTTACTTTTGGGCCCACCCAATTATGTTTAGTTTAGTTTTCCATAGGTAATGTTATATTTTCAGGTTAGGTTAGGTTAGGTTTGATTATGTTAGGTTTAAAAAAAATAAAACCCCCAACAGTATGGTACTGGTGAATATCCACGCTAGCGCACTCTCTAATTCATATCAGTCATGTGTAGATCCTAATACGTTATTAACCCTGTATATTGTTATATCTGACGAATCTGCGTTGATATATGCTAATGTATCATGTAACCTTACCAATTTTATATTACTGTATCACACCCTGCGTGGTGTATTTTTGTCTTGTCTTCTCACCACTGTACCATTTGTTGGTTATAAATAAATAAAAAAAAAAAAAAAAAAAAAAATTTCAGTGAGAAAGTTTGCAAAAACATTAACAATTTTTTGGTGGCCAAATAGTGGCATGATAAATAACAAAATGGGCCTAAATCCATATCTTGGGTTTGTCTACTTTTAAAATATATAGTTTTCATACGTAAATCAAAAGAACCAAACCTCTGTTTCTTTTTAAACGGAGTGATAGCAAAAATGCTAAATATTCTCTGGTAGTTTTGGCAAGTTTTTTTTTCTGAAATGCCCGGTAGCGAAGGGGTTAAGCATATAACATTGTTTTACTGGGGCTCACTGCTTCCATATTTGCTGTGCCAAATTATTATTATTCAGTCATGCCCACATGTTTTACAGCAGGAGGTCTGCAGTTCATTTTTATAATTGTTACATATTTCACAGGCAAAAACATGTTTGGCAAGATATTAAGACAAACAATACCCTTTTTGTTATTTGTAGTAGAGAAAAAAATTACTCAATTGTGTTACAATAGAAGCTTGGAAAGTTAGAACAACGCCTTCTGCTCCTCTAAAGCATAAGACTTATTTCTTAGCCAAAATAATACATTTCTGTGTGCTAGAGATCAAAAGCTAAGCTGATATTACTTTTTCATTAACTTAGTATTTTATATCAAAGTTTATGTGAAGCAGAGTTTAAAAATACTCCTTGCACTGTTAAAATTCACTTTTTCTAAATTTAAAAGGATATTGGACACAACTTGCTTTTGCTTGCCTCACTTTACCCTAAGGAGGCCAAAATTCAAATGATGTGACCTATGTTTTCTTTTTGAAGAAAAACTACAAATTTGGTTTGGCCAAGCTCAATTTTTACATAAAAGCAATGTATTTTTTCATTATTTCTGTTGCTCCCTTTTCATGTAATTAAGCTCTGAAAATTGAGCAATTTCTAATTCTCAGAACTTGAAATACACCCTGTTGACTTAAGACCAGATTACAAGTGGCACTCTAAAAGAAAATTCCACTTGCACTGACTGCTAAAAGTAAAAAAAAATTGCGGCCGCATTAGCACGCAAATTTAAAGTTAGCGTGCAAGCGAAGGACCAAAGCTACTTGTATATGTGCCTACATCTGTTTTTATTGTGTTTCTGTAATATATTTTGTTCAGTGCATTATTTAGGTCATAGACCTTACTTTTATTCTACTTTTATACATACTCTTAAAAATAGGGGTACTTTAATTCATTAAACCTTACAACCTTTTTTTTAAAAAAACAACAACTTTTTAGTTATGATAATCAGCCCACCGATACTCCACCCTCATCTTCTTCTGTATTTTGCAGATCGATGACGTATCTGGCTGAATTCGGCATCCATATGCAAAATACAGAATAAGATGCGGGCGGAGGATCGTCATTCTTTTTATAGTAGCAAAAAGTTAAGCATTTTTTAAAAAAAAGCGTGATTGTAAAGTTTAATGAATTAAACTGCCCCCTTTTTAAGAGTATTTTAAAATTCCGGGCATTAATTCCTTAAACTTTACAATCACTTTAATATTGCTGTACCATACTAGGATTAACGCACAATCTAGTATTAAAGTCCATGGTAAAATGTAATAACCAGAGAAGGTTTAGTGCGTCTATCATATCGTTAGCACGCCCTATACTTTTAATGAATAGTAAAGCTACGCTTAACATATGTCGTATTAAAACTTGCACTCAAGCTCACCACATAACACAGCTAAAAACATAAGTGAAACCTGAGGAAAAGTGTTTTATATGTGTTTTATTATACTTTTCTTGTGGCCCTATTAAATTTAAGTGTTACACTCATATACATACATATTACATATAAAATATAAAAGTATAAAAAGGGTTTAAAAGAGATATCGTATATGTCAAAGTGTTTGACAATTTTTTTGTTAATGCTTTAAATACCTATGTTCTGCACTTATAAGAAAATATTATTTTAATTTTACAAACATACACACACAGTTAACACGTTGAGAGTTTTATATAAAATATATAGTTATACATAATGAAACAACAGCTCTGAGAATTGAGCTAATTTTAACAATTAGACCTTGAAATTCATCTGCTGACTTCTCAAGGATATAACTTTGCTGCCTATCTGTCTCTAATTGGCTTAACTGATAACAACTGCAAAACAATTCACTTCATACTAACTTTATCACAGTGACTAGCCTTATTGTCTGCAGACTAAAGCCCAGATTATCTCCTCCAATTAAGGGGAGAGGTGGGTGGAGTTTGGCTATTGAAAAATAATTGTATTAAAAACAATGTTAATTTGTTTTAAAAACTTTAAGCTGACATGATATTCTATATCAAATCAACAGAAATGTCTTGTAAACAAACTGTTTACTATCTATTTCTTAAAGTGAAAGTAAATCCTAGCATTTGACAAACGCTAGGATTGATTATTGAAACAAATAAAGGGGACTTTCATTCATGAAGTATAAGATACTTTATGTAGAAAGCTCCTTTATTTGTTTCAATCAATCGCCGTTTTTAGCTGCTACAGCAGCCCACTCACTAGCTCAGAAGAGGATAAGGAAAAATGACCTTGGGAGGTCTCCCTATGGGCGATGGGGGAAACCAGACGTAGACTCCCTGCCCAGTGTGCCTAGAGGAATGTGGCTGCACCACACTGACGAGGCCCATAGGAGGCCGAAACGATCGTCTGGGGTTGTCATGTTCCTTGTTCAGAGGAGAATTGCCTGGTATTTCGGGGCTGGACTGACCTTGCATGGTGGGATCAGACTGATATACTTCAGGAAAGTTTTCCTCTGTGAAAAGCACACTGGTCTAAAAGAGGCTGCTTCCGGGTGGTAAATCACCATAGAACTAGCTAATGAGCTGTTGTTCGTTCCTGGTAGAGCGCTTCTCTATTCTGAGAACCCAATATGCAAATTATAAATCACCCTTGAGAGGTCTCCCTATGGGTGATGGGGGAAACCAGACGTGGACTCCCTGCCTAGTGTGCCTAGAAGAATGTGGCTGCACCTCACTGACAAGGCCCATAGGAGGCCGAAACGATCGTCTGGGGTTGTCATGTTCCTTGTTCAGAGGAGAATTGCCTGGTATTTTGGGGCTGGACTGACCTTGCATGGCGGGATCAGACTGATATACTTCAGGAAAGTTTTCCTCTGTGAAAAGCACACTGGTCTAAAAGAGGCTGCTTCTGGGTGGTAAATCACCATAGAACTAGCTAATGAGCTGTTGTTCGTTCCTGGTAGAGCGCTTCTCTCTTCGGAGAACCCAATATGAAAATTATAAATCACCCTTGGGAGGTCTCCATATGGGTGATGGGGGAAACCAGATGTGGACTCCCTGACCAGTGTGCCTAGAGGAATGTGGCTGCACCTCACTGATGAGGCCCATAGGAGGCCGAAACGATTGTCTGGGGTTGTCATGTTCTTTGTTCAGAGGAGAATTGCCTGGTATTTCGGGGCTGGACTGACCTTGCATGGCGGGATCAGACTGATATACTTCAGGAAAGTTTTCCTCTGTGAAAAGCACACTGGTCTAAAAGAGGCTGCTTCTGGGTGGTAAATCACCATAGAACTAGCTAATGAGCTGTTGTTCGTTCCTGGTAGAGCGCTTCTCTCTTCGGAGAACTCAATATGCAAACTCAACAAAAGATGACAAAGTAGTTGGCTGGACTGACCTTGCATGGCGGGATCAGACTGATATACTTCAGGAAAGTTTTCCTCTGTGAAAAGCACACTGGTCTAAAAGAGGCTGCTTCTGGGTGGTAAATCACCATAGAACTAGCTAATGAGCTGCTGTTCGTTCCTGGTAGAGTGCTTCTCTCTTCAGAGAACCCAATATGCAAATTATAAATCACCCTTGGGAGGTCTCCCTATGGGTGATGGGGGAAACCAGACGTGGACTCCCTGCCCAGTTTGCCTAGAGGAATGTGGCTGCACCTCACTGATGAGGCCGAAACGATCGTCTGGGGTTGTCATGTTCCTTGTTCAGAGGAGAATTGACTGGTATTTCGGGGCTGGACTGACCTTGCATGGCGGGATCAGACTGATATACTTCAGGAAAGTTTTCCTCTGTGAAAAGCACACTGGTCTAAAAGAGGCTGCTTCCGGGTGGTAAATCACCATAGAACTAGCTAATGAGCTGTTGTTCGTTCCTGGTAGAGCGCTTCTCTCTTCGGAGAACTCAATATGCAAACTCAACAAAAGATGACAAAGTAGTTAATCAGAAAGGCTAAAGCTGATGCCGAAGAGAAAATAGCACAATCTGTAAAAAACGGTGACAAAACCATATTTAGATATATCAGTGAAAAGAGAAAAAACTAACAGAGGGATAGTAAGACTCAAGACTGATGATAGAGTAGACGAAGGAGATAAACAAATAGCAAAGTACCTAAGTGATTAGTTTTGTCCAGTTTTTACAACAGATGGTAAAGATAGTGAGATTCTGTTAAGGGATGTTACTTTAAATGATAATGTGAGTAGTACTTTTCTTTTTACAAAGGAAGAGATTTCCAGGGCTTTATCAAAAATCAAAGTAAATAAGTCTGTGGTTCCAGATAATATTCATCCAAGGGTTCTAAGAGAACTTCGATCCGTGATAGCTACTCCATTAGCTGATTTATTTAATCAGTCACTGATAACAGGAGTTAAAGTAATAAGGGAGATCATATATAACTCCCATTAGGGGGCGCTCAAGACCACAGGGAAAAGTGATGTAACGATATTAAAACCAAATACAGTATAAGTGTACAGATATCTATACTTAAAAAGCAAATATATAAGAGATGACATATACAGTATATGGTACATACAAATTACCAGGAAGTCCAGATATATCCACTATCAGTGGAGTGTCCCAAAAAAACAGTTCTCTTCAGAATATCCAAATTACATCAGGAAATAACGTCCATACGATGTTTTAGTTCCAATAGTGGCAGCACTCTCTTCACACCTTAGTGTCCGGTAATCTGAAATTTAGGAATCAAAGCAAACAAAGAGAGGGGCCCCTTTTCTGACGTATTTTACATCATCAGTAGACTCCAGCAAATCGGCCTATTGCTGATTGTAAACAAACACCATTTTGTAACTTACGATTAGATCACCTAGAGAGAGATATATACACTATCACTACCGGTGGTACCGGATGTAATTCAGTTTTATATACATAACTTATGGTATCATTATATACAGTGGCGGCTCTAGACTTTGCGAGGCCTTAGGCGAAACTTGAACATGAGGCCCCTACTGACACCCATAGTAAAAAAAATAAAAGTGTGTGGCGATGACTCAATATTATTGTTGCTCTCTCCTTAATGTGAAATATATTTATCAACAGTGTTTTATTGAGAAAACAATCTTACAACACATTTAATATGCCACAAGTCCTTTTTTTGGATGAACATGTAAAAACAGAACCAAAATGTAGCATACCATTGTTCCTCAATAGTGCATGGAAGTTTGGAACAAGGTACAAACTGCAATATAATAAATACAAAAATAGAAACAACAAATACCAAACAAAGAAACCTGAGATTCAATATACCCAACAACACAAATCAATTAATAAATAGATTAAATAACAAAGGGGGAAAAAAAAGAACTGTAATAAAATTCAAAAGAACAATATATGTACTAATTATAGTTGAGGCTCATACACAAATTTTTTTAACATGACAAAATGTAGGCTTACGTACAGCTTTTTATAGTACCACATGTTTTTATTTAAATTCTTTTTTATTGAGTAGAGACTGTAAATAAACAACATCAATAACATGGCATAGAAAAAAACATTGAAACTTATAGAAATCTTACAGATAATGCATAAAAATACAGACTCTGAATTTTCTTAAGGAGGGGGGAGAGAAAAAGAAAAAGAGAAAAAAAAAAAAAAAAAAAAAAAAAAAATGGGTAAGTGTATTATTAACAGGGTATAATTGAAAAATTTCAATTAACAACAATTTACGTTCACACGTGTGTCCAGTCTCAGAGGGTGAGTTAAATTATTTGTAGCTGTGGGTGTTATCTTCCAGAATTTAATATATTTCAGCCAAACTATATCCTCGTTTTGCCGGTATTTTTGTTGCTGTGCTAAAGGGAATGTGTATTTTTAATATATTCATCCCATATTGCTTGAAGCATTATGAAGCTTTCCGTACTTCCCTTTTTATATAGAGAGTATTCCTCTAGTTCTAACAACTCAGTGACTTTGTCCCTCCACTTTGCTATTGTAGGCACCTCTTTTTGTTTCCAGGATTTTGCTATCAGCATTTTGACACTGTTGGTAAATATGCGAAATAAGGGCAAGAGATGTTTGGAGGGTAATTTGAAAGATTTGTTCAAGAGCCAGATCAGAGGATCTGGTGGGATAGTTATTTTTAGAATTTGCTCTATCTCATGAATAATTTCGTACCAGTAATGGTTTAAGCGCGAACACCACCACCACATGTGTCCCATACCGCTCCCTACATGTCCGCATCTCCAACATCTATTGCTTACTTTGGGGTATGAACGGTGAAGTCGTCTAGGGGTTAGATACCAGCAATGCAAAATTTTGTAATTCGTTTCTATGATAGAGGCTGAAGTAGAGGATTTTTTTGTATTTGTAAATATGTTGGTCGCAGTCTGCGGGAGAATAATTGTGCCTAATTCTCGTTCCCACATCTCTACTGAGTGTGGAAGATTGCCTGGGGGTGGTTGAGTGATAAGTTTATATAAGATGGAGAGGGTGTGTTTAATTGGGGAGCTCATAAGGAATAATTTCTCCAGATTAGTTGGTGGACGAACCATGTTGCTTTTATGTTTATGGGTATTTATGTAATTATGCAATCTTCTATAGGAATACCAATTTTTCGCCCAGTCAAAGCCTTTGTCAATTAATTGTTCTTGTGGGCATATTGTTTCATTGTTGGTTACTTGGTAGATATTAAGGTCTCGGGGTGTCGGATTCATGGTGTCTGAATGAAGTAGTGTTGAGATTGAGAATTCAGTGTTGTGTAGGAGTGAGGTCAATGGCCCCGGACTGGAAGATAGGTATGGGTAGTGCAGTGAGGTTGAAGTCCATTGGGATACAGTTTCTTTTGTGATTGGGTTGGTTATCAGTCTGGTTTTTTCAGTAAAATCGGGTCTCCAACATAAGTTATTCAGTGGTATGTCTGGGCCTAAGTATTGTTCAAGTCTCACCCACCTCCGCTGAGTCTCACCTACCCTCCAATCCAGAATCCTCTGTAGGAATATGGAGCTTCTGTAAGCCTCCAGGTTGGGCATCCCTAAACCCCCATGAGCTCGTGGCAAAAGCATAGTGGTCTTATTTATTCTAGGTATTTTCCTTTGCCACACGTATGAGCTAAATAGATTGTGTATCTGGGAGAGGTATCTAGTAGGCAACATGATTGGGATCGCTTCCATTATATAGAGGAGTCTAGGGAAGATATTCATCTTTAGCGTGTTAATGCGTCCCCACCAGGTTAGTTTTTTTGATCCCCAGGAAGACAGGTCTCTCATTATTAGTGATTTGATTGGAAGGTAATTTACCTGGAATATCTTATCAAAGTCGTCGGGTAGATATACCCCTAAATATTTCATCGACCCTTTGCACCATTTATAAGGGCAGTTGTTTTTGATTGAGTTAATTGAACTATCTTGTAAGTTGAAACTTAGTATTTCAGATTTGTTCTGGTTTATCAAGAAGTTCGTTAGGTTCTGAAAAATAGAGAATTCCTTCATTAACTGGGGTATAGATTTTTCTGGATTGGTGAGGGTGAGAAGGATGTCATCAGCATATAGAGATAGTTTAAAAGTTTCCTGACCAATTGTAATTCCGGTTATTTCATGGTTGTTTCTAATTTTCGTGGCTAATGTTTCTATGAAAAGCGCAAAAAGTAAGGGAGACAGTGGGCAGCCCTGACGTGTACCGTTCTTTATCTCTATGGGGTTTGATAACGTGCCATTAACTGCAATGCGGGCACCGGGTGATGTGTACAGTGCTAATATACGCTTTATTGTGGTAGGGCTAAGGCCGAATGTCTCTAGGGAGGCTTTCAAGAATGACCAATTGACCCGGTCGAAGGCCTTTTCAGCATCTGTTGATACTATTACTGAAGGGATTTTAGAAGTGGTAATGTGCCAAATTAAGTGAATGTTTCGGACTGTGTTATCTTTTGCCTCTCGGCCGGGTACAAAGCCCACCTGATCATTATGTATAAGAGTGGGGAGGAATTTATTTAATCGGTTTGCAATTATTTTCGCGAAGATCTTAATATCTGTGTTGATGAGTGAGATTGGGCGGTAGTTTGTTATTTGGTCAGATGGTTTGTTGGGTTTCAGAAGTACTGAAATGTGAGCTTGGAGTGAGGTCGGGGAGAACCCTTCATTTTGGTCTATGCTTTGATAATATCTCAGTAAGAAGGGGGAAAGGATTTCTTTGAATTGCTTATAGTATGAGTTACCGAAACCATCTGGGCCTGGGGCCTTCCCTGAGGGGAGAGATGAGATAGCGTCAAGAAGCTCTTCGTCAGAGAATGGTAAATCTAATTCATCGCTCTGGTCTTTGGTAAGTTTGGGCAACGCTAAGGAGGAGAGATAGTTTGATATTTCTTCAGGGTTAGGGTCAGTAGTGTTATTTCTGATATTGTATAGTTTATCATAGTATTCTTTGAATGCTTGTGTGATATCAGCAGTAGTAGAGTGTAAGGTACCGTTATTACCACGGACCTTCATTACATAATGTCTGTTTGTTTTATGTTTTAGCTGGCGCGCAAGCAATCTCCCCTGTTTATTGGCACCTTCATAGTACATCTTTCTGAGGAAAAGGGCCTTTCTTTTAGCCTCTTCGCCCAAGAAAAGCGTAAGCTGGCTTCTTTTATGTGTAATGCTATCTAGTAGTGAGGTACTAGTTGGATGTTTTTTATGGATATCTTGTAGTTTCGCAATGTCCTCTAAGAGGGAGTTAAGATAATTGTTCTGTTGTTTGTGTTTGGCGGCTTTTAGAGCGATGAGTTCACCTCTGAGTACGCATTTGTGTGCATTCCAAATGTGTTGGATGTCTATGTCTGGGGTATCATTTCTTTGGAAGTAGTCGGTTAGTGATTTCTGAACCTGGACAAAAATCAGGGGATCCCTAAGGAGAGAGTCGTCAAATCTCCAGCCAGCGTTACAGGGCCTAGAGGTAGGCCATTTAAGTCGGCAACTGATTTTGGAGTGATCTGACCAGGTGATACTATGAATGTCAGTGGAAATTATATGTGATAAGCTGGTAACGTCTAGGAAGAAGTAGTCGATTCTTGTGTACAGGTGGTGCGGGTGTGAGTAGAACGTGTAATCTTTTGAGTCCGGGTGCTGGAGACGCCAAGTATCGTGCAATGTTAACTGTGAGAGGGATAGTTTAACTTGTTTTAACGTCTTATTGGGCACCGAAGACGTACCTGTGGAGCAGTCAAGGGTTGGGTCGAGTGCGAGATTGAAATCTCCTCCCAGTACTATACTGCCCTTGGATACTTCTAGGATCTTTTTGTTGAGGTGGAGAAAAAAGGGGGCTGGGTCTACATTAGGGGCATAAATATTTACTAGCGTTATAAGTTTGTGAAATAAGGAGCCAACTACAATAATGTATCTTCCTTCTTTATCTTTATGTATTGAATGTGCATGGAAGGGCACTTTTTTATTTATTAGGATCCCCACGCCATTATGTTTAGTGGTATTAGATGAAAGATAAACCTCCCCAAATTTTTTAAGGCTCACTTTGGGTTCCGAACCTCGTTTAAAGTGGGTTTCCTGTATGAATAGGATATCTGTCTTTACCCTCTTGTAGTCCCTTAGAGCTAAAGAGCGTTTATTCGGGCTGTTAAGGCCTTTTACGTTATGGGAGATAAAATTAATTGTCGTCAGTGTGTTATCCATTTTGTTGTGTTGGAGAGGACTATAGCAGCGTACAATTTAACATAATAACACCTCAGTTCTGAGACTGGACCAGTACAGTAACAAAAACATATATCAATAACACGTGTAAGAATTTTTTTTGAACATGAACAAATAAAATAATTTTTAAACAAAACAAGTACTTGAAGTGTATGAGGCATGCTTCGATACACCTAACAGTAAGGGGGAGAGACGTCATTCAGCATACTCTCAACTTAGCTGTATATTATTTACATTGGGAGGTAGACAGCATTTTTATAAATTTCTAAACAATCCTATTGGTGATCATCATTTTATCTGATGAGTCAGGCTATCGGGGTACTATGCAATATTTTAAGAGTGAGATAGTGTGAGGGGCTGGAAGGGAATTTTGTTTCATCAGGATCTCTTTGGGCATATTATCCAGTAATGTATACCTGGATCCTTGGGGGCGGTAGTGATAAGGTCCTTTCGGTATGACCAAAAAATTGGTAGATACAGTTGCTATCAGATTTAAGTTTTAAATTATGTGTATGCGTTGTCTACACCTCCCTTTATTGGCAGGGAACTAGACTCATTTTTAAACTTTTACCTGTTATTATTTTGCATAGTTAAACAATTCTAACAAACATAGTTATTTGCAACACATATATTACATAACTTTAGACAACATATTACCACACTGCTTTCTGCCTGTCCAATTTCTGCAAACAAGGTTGACTGTTGGTAGAATATGCAGGCGGCAACTGGGTAATGTAGGTAATTGGGAATGGCCTAGTAATTAGGCGAGAAGTCTTAATGTGGCCCCCACTCTGATCAGGTATGAAGTGTCATTAAAGGTTTGCCCATTGAGTAGCAAGCAAGTTTATTATCTCATGTAGGAGGTAGTCTGTCCTCAGGATGCTGGGGGTTTGTCTTCCTTCTCTTCGGTTGAACTCTTTGCCAATGAGGACGTTGTTCCCTTGGATGCATAGTGCCAGGATCCGTAGGTTGGGAGGGGATGTTGATAACTGCCTCTGCTGGCGGATTAAAGTTCATGTTAAGAGTCCTTGAAATATGGTCTAGATCATTGTAGTCCTTATATATTATCTGGGATCCTTCATGGTGTATGATCAAGCTAAAGGGGAAGCCCCATCGGTATTTTATATGGTGTTCCTGAAGTTTGCTTGTGATATATTTAATTTCTTTGCGTCTCTGGATTGTATAAGGGCTGAGATCTTGGTAAATTTGTAGTGAGTGGCCTTCATATGTGATAGATTGTTGTGTTCTTGCTGCTTGCCAGATATTATCTTTCGCTGTAAAGCGTAGGAATCTTATAATGACATCCCGTGGGGGAAGTGGAGGTTTGGGTGGAGGGCGCAGCGCCCTGTGTGCCCTGTCAATGTCTTCATTTAGTATTGGTGGTGAGTTTGGCGTTAGGTATTGGAACAGACCTTTAAGGAATCTTTTTAACTGGTCCTGTGGGATTGATTCAGGAACTCCGCGTACCCGCAGGTTGTTCCTGCGTCCGCGGTTGTCCAGGTCTTCCACTCTGTCTTGCAATGATTGGACCATTGAGTCTTGTATGGAAAGCTGTTGTGTGTTAGAACTGACAAGGTTGCTCAAGGTTTCCTGTTCCTCCTCTAAAAATTCGATTCTACCTCCCATCTCATTTAAGTCCTTTTTTAGGTCTCTGAGCTCATCTTTTATAAAGGATTTTAAAGATTCCAGGTCCGATTTTGATGGCAGTGTCGCTAGTTTAATTTGTATGGCCTGCAATGGATCTTGTTGGTCGTGGGTTAACTCCACGGGGTTAGGCGCACCCTTCATTTCCTGGGGCTCTGGTGGTATAGCAGGTGATAGGTCAGTTGCATGAAAAAAGGAAGAGACTGAAGGGATTTGGTGTTGTGGTTTCGTGGATTTTTCTGCTGCTTTTTGTCCCTTCTTTGAAGTCATATTTAGATCCAAAGTTATATTATAAAGGGGGACTGAGTTATGGCTGAGTGTAAGATAAAGTTTTGTGCAGGTTATCGATTATATGTCTGATATTTAATGTCCTTCCTTTGTGTCCCCTGCCTCCTTCTCCTTTAGTTTTTACCCCCTGCCGGATACTAGGTTTTTTTTTTTTTTTTTTTTTTTTGTTTTTTTTTTATTGATTATGGGCCTTATCTGACCCCCTTAAACTGAGGAGCTGCGGTTAGGACCCTGGCATGTATTCTGTGCCTTTAAGTGTTACAGGCAGTTGCAGCGCAATCAGTATCAGCCGGGATCACGCTGTGAGAGATGCGTGTGAATCTATGTACCTTGTGGGTCCGGCGTCCTGATGGTATTCTGTGGCGGGTGCTTTCGGATCAAACAGCAGTTTGCTCGGGTTTACCCATGCGAGCCCCACTGTGTGTCCTCATCTGCTGGATGGTGCTCGGTCCCTTGCAGGGCCTGTGTCTGAAGGAGCGCTGCCGTTGCGTGAGGTAGAGGAGCAGGGTGAAGGTGCCTATCAATGAGGCAAGATGGCGGAGTTCCGTGCACGCTCCGGAAACTTTACTGAGCTCAACTGCTCCTATTTTACTCTGAGGGCTGCAGTTTTCGATTAGCGGTCTCTCTGATCTCATCCACAGTATTTTTAGTTTAGTTTGGGCTGTCTACCCTCCATTTAATGAGGTTGAGGTTGCTGGCTAACACGGAGCTGTTTCAGTATGCAGCCATGTTCCAGCACGGCGTAGCTCCGCCCCCCAGTACCACATGTTTTTAACTAAAAGTTGTTTTAAAACATTCTCCTACATTTTGCAGCTGTAAATTCATCTATAACCCATGAATAATTTATTTTTGAGGCCAGATCGTGTTCAATTGACAAAGTTGCCAGAGCAGATAATCTTTCTTGGCTCATAGTTGATCTTAGGTATGTTTTTATTAATTTTAACTTTGAAAAGCTCCTCTCGGCTGATGCAACCGTAACTGGAATTGTTAAGATCACTCTTAACGCGACATAAATGTTTGGATAGACATCAGTTAAGTTATTGTCAATGAGGTATTTTAGGGAGCTAAACATATCCGATTTTGGAGGCAGAGTACGGGCACACATTTGTAACTCTTCGTAGAGTTCTAGACCACTTATGTCAGAATCAGAAGAATTAGGTAAAGTAAGCAGAGCTTCTAATTCTTTGCAGTTTTGCAAAAGGTCCTTATCAGATTTTACACGTAAGGATGATATATCATATAAAAATCCAAAATTGTTAACATATCTTTTTAAACCCTCAAACCGAGGCACAGCGCTTGCATGAATCTTGTCAACAATAATGTTGAAATATTCTGCTCTAAACCTATCTGCAGGGTTAACAACGGCTTCATCTGGGCCCTCATAGTCAAACATTCTTTTGACTTTGCGTATCCTGCACTGTCGAAACTCTCTGGGAATCTGCTGTTCCTCTGCTATTTCATTTGCTGCAACTATGACAGAATTAAATCCATTTTCTCTGTAGTCATCCAACCAGAATAGAAATTCTTCTAAATGTCTCAATGCTGTATCCAACTGCATATTGGATTTTTGCCATACTTTGCTGATTAGGTTGATTTTCACCAAAATCTCATACCATATCACAAGTGATAAAACAAACTCGTATGAGAGAATTTCTTCCTGTAGTGAATTACATTCACTATAGAATGCAGGATCGTTGTTTTCCATCGTCATCACTTCCAGGCACTCAGCGATTTCTTTCAGTTGGTAACGTACAGCCTTCACACTCTCCACTCTGCATTCCCATCTAGTGTCTGACAATGGCCTGAGTGTAATTGTTACCTTCTCCTTTAAAACAGCCCATCTATTGGATGAGCCGGAAAATATTGTGTACAGTCTCTGCAAAATACCAAAAAATAATTTTGCTTTTGAACAAGATGCTGCTGCATCTCCAAGTACCAAATTCCAACTGTGACAGCCACAGGGTGTAAAAAAAGCTAAAGGATTGATATTTAATATTCTGGTTTTTACACCACTTTTCTCTCCCCGCATGTTAGCGCCATTATCATATCCTTGCCCTCTGCAGTTTTTTATGTCTAAACCCAATTCATCAATTTCAAGCAGTATGGTTTTTGTTAGTTCTTCAGCTGTAGTTTTCTCAACTGGTATAAATCCAATGAAATGCTCTTTAATATCTCCTGACTTTTCATCAACATGGCGTAATATCACAGTCATCTGTTCGATGTGGCTGATATCTCTTGTGCAATCAAGAATTATAGCGTAATACTTTGCATGGAGAATCTTTTCAATAACTGTCTGCTTGATGAGCTTAGCCATCAAAGAAATTAATTCGGTTTGAATGTTTTTTCCCAAGTAATGGTTATGAACACGTTTTTCTTCTATTCTCTGTAAGTGTTCACGAAGAACAGAATCGAACCTGGCGCCATGCTTGATGAGGTCTATAAAATTGCCACTTTTCTCATCTTCTAAATTTTCTCGGTGACCTCTAAAAGGTAAGTTGTGAGATGCCAGGTACTGAATTGTTGATAAAAGCCTTTCTAGAATTTCCCGCCAACGTTGCTTTTCAAGAAGTATTTGCTTTTGAATTGACGAGTCTATAGTTTCTCCACATCTGAATCGCTTCTCAGCTTCCATCCATGTAACAATGCTCTCTAAGTGGTCGGAACTGTTTTCATGAAGACCAAGTCGATTGCTCAGGTTTTTCCAGTCACTGCAACCATCAGACACTAAAGCTCTTTGTGATGCTGAGAATAAACGACATGCAAAACAGAAAACACAGTCCTTATTTCTTGAATAAACTAACCAGCGCCTATCTTGTTTCTCTTTGTTGCGTAAAACCCTTGTGTAATGAAAGGTAGAAAAATGTCTTTTTGCACTGTCTAATGGGTAAGTTACATTTTTCTCCCTTATTGGTCCTTTCTGGATATAACAGACTCTGTCTTTATCTTCTACTGGGAAAGTCCATTCCCCAGGATCATAACTAAGAGGCTGATAACCAGACTCTGAAGGGTCAGAACCTGAATCTTCATTTTTTTCTGTATCTTCTTCGGTGCTGCACAAATTATTATATTGTTCAGCCTGAATAGAAGTGCTTGGCTGTGAATATTCTTCTCTTTCAGTCAAAACAGACTCCCCTTTCTCATGTTCACACTCAGGTACTTCTTCACATGCAGTTATCTTCACTGTCTTCAAATATTTCTGCATAGAGCCACGTAATTCTTCTTTGCAATCCTCAAAAGCATTGTTCCTTTTTCTTTTTTTGTAACCGGATTCAAATTTTCGGCCCCTGTCACGTTCTCTTCCACTTTTATGCATACTGCTGTTGGTAACACACAGAATTTTAGAACACCAAAATTAACATTATTGAAGGACCAATGCAGGAACAGAACTTTTGACCGATTGATGTTGTTACTATTTCTGGTCTCTCAATTGGTCAGATTGTTTCCATCCATGCTAAGTCACTGCACCGTATTATATGGTGTCATATTTACACAATAAAAAAAATAAAACTCATATTTATCTAAAACTGTAGCAGCTGCAGATCACTCAATAGGTTCACCACTACCTGTTAAACATAATCAGAAAGACCAAAACAACAAATTACTGCACTGCGCTATCCTAGAAACCTCTAGCAGGCTTATTTACTATCAAACAAATTCACCTAACATGCTGAACTGATGGAGCTCTATGTTAAAGTAAAACGCTCCATCAATTTCACTGCAAGCTGGGTACATTTGATAGTGAATTCTGTAGGTCTCAGACAAAATGAAAAACTTTAAACAATGCCTTAGTCATTGTAAAATCATCTACTGAGCCAATGACAAAGGGCATATGTGTGTAGCCACCAATCAAAAGCTAGCTCCCAGTAATGCATTGCTTCTCATGAGCCTACCTATGTATGCGTTTCAACAAAGGATACCAAAATAAAAATTATTGAATGTAAGAAAAATGAAGTCTCTTAAAGGGACAGTATACACTCATTTTCATATAACTGCATGTAATAGACACTACTATAAAGAATAAGATGAACAGATACTGATATAAAAATCCAGTATAAAACTTTTTAAAAACTTAGTTAGAAGCTGCCAGTTTAGCTCTGTTGAAAAGGTAGCTGGAAAGCCCACTGCAAGTGGGAAATAAGACACTCCCCCCCTCCCTCTTCTTTTGCATATGAAAAGACCCTTTACACAAACAGGAGCAAGCTGGAGAAGGTAGCTGACAGTATTCACATAAAACTTTGGGGCTTGGTTAGAAGTCTGAAAATCAGAGCAATGTTATTTAAAAATAAGCAAAACTATAGATGTTTTTAAAAAAACAAACAAAAAAAAACAACAAACAAAAACAAACAACTTTATGGGCTATATAAATAGATAATCTACAAAACATTTATGCAAAGAAAAAATGTGTATAATGTCCCTTTAATTACGTGCACTATCTGAATCAAAGTTTCCTAGGTTTATCATTCACCTCCTAGGTTTAGTTTTCAACTAAGAATACCAAGAGAACAAAGCAAAAATTGGTGATAAAAGTAAATTGGAAAATTGTTTAAAAATAACATACCCTATCCCAGGCATCTACAGACACATAGGCACCCATGGACATCCACATAAAGATACAAGCACTCATTGACACTTTCCCCTCCTCCACCATATTGCCCCTCCCACCTCATGATACAGAACCAAAAAGTCACCAGCACTGAAAAATCACTTTAGAAATTTATTTGTGATACATAAAAAGCTTTTTATGTATCACAAATAAATTTCTAAAGTGATTTTTCAGTGCTGGTGACTTTTTGGTTCTGCATCTTGACGTTTGGGGTACTGCAGTTTACCCTTGTCATACGTGCACTGCATTACACAGTGGTGCTGTTTTCCCATTTATCGGATTGCTACCTCATATGATACAACATTTGAAACAAACAGATGACCCCTGCTTGAAGCTTCTAAGAGGTCACATACTCACAAGGCATATCTCTCACCAGCTTAAAGAGACATTAAACCCAACATTTATTTCAGGATTCAGATAGAAAATACAATTTTAAACATTCTAATTTACTTATATTATCTAATTTGCTTCATTCTTTAGATATCCTTTATTTAAGAAAAAGCAATGCACATGGTTGAGCCAATCACACAAGGCATCTTTGTGCAGCCACCAATCAGCAGCTATTGAGCATATCTAGATATGCTTTTCAACAAAGGATAAAGAGAATGGACCAAATTAGATAACAGAAGTAAACTAGAAAGTTATTTAAAATTGCATGCTCTTTCTAAACCATGAAAGAAAAAAAATTGGGTTTTATGTCCCTTTAACAACAAGCAACTACTGTAAGTAAGCAGTACTTACCAGTTAGTTGGGTGTTATCTGGGAGATGCAGATGATGGCTGCCTAGTGCCTTTGCCTCCTTCACTCGCCTCACGTGCCCCACACGCTGCTATATCCTGCTGCCTCCTCTGATTTTAGTAACTGCGCATTGCACAGTCAAGAGGGGACAGAGAGAGACAGAGAGAGAGAACAAGAGGGGACACAGAGAGAGAACAAGAGGGGGCACAGACAGAGAGAGAGACAGAGAGAGAGAACAAGAGGGGACACAGACAGAGAGAGAGACAGAGAGAGAGAACAAGAGGGGACAGAGAGAGAGACAGAGAGAGAGAGAACAAGAGGGGACAGAGACAGAGAGATAGAGAACAAGAGGGGACACAGACAGAGAGAGAGACACAGAGAGAGAGAACAAGAGGGGACACAGACAGAGAGAGAGACACAGAGAGAGAGAACAAGAGGGGACACAGACAGAGAGAGAGACACAGAGAGAGAGAACAAGAGGGGACACCGACAGAGAGAGAGACACAGAGAGAGAGAACAAGAGGGGACACAGACAGAGAGAGAGACAGAGAGAGAGAACAAGAGGGGACACAGACAGAGAGAGAGACACAGAGAGAGAGAACAAGAGGGGACACAGACAGAGAGAGAGACACAGAGAGAGAACAAGAGGGGACACAGACAGAGAGAGAGACACAGAGAGAGAGAACAAGAGGGGACACAGACAGAGAGAGAGACACAGAGAGAGAGAACAAGAGGGGACACAGACAGAGAGAGAGACACAGAGAGAGAACAAGAGGGGACACAGACAGAGAGAGAGACAGAGAGAGAGACGGAACAAGAGGGGACACAGACAGAGAGAGAGACACAGAGAGAGAACAAGAGGGGACACAGACAGAGAGAGAGACAGAGAGAGAGAGAACAAGAGGGGACACAGACAGAGAGAGAGACACAGAGAGAGAGAACAAGAGGGGACACAGACAGAGAGAGAGAGACAGAGCGAGAGAACAAGAGGGGACACAGACAGAGAGAGAGACACAGAGAGAGAACAAGAGGGGACACAGACAGAGAGAGACACAGAGAGAGAGAACAAGAGGGGACACAGACAGAGAGAGAGACACAGAGAGAGAGAACAAGAGGGGACACAGACAGAGAGAGAGACAGAGAGAGAGAACAAGAGGGGACACAGACAGAGAGAGAGACACAGAGAGAGAGAACAAGAGGGGACACAGACAGAGAGAGAGACACACAGAGAGAGAACAAGAGGGGACACAGACAGAGAGAGAGACAGAGAGAGAGAACAAGAGGGGACACAGACAGAGAGAGAGACACAGAGAGAGAACAAGAGGGGACACAGACAGAGAGAGAGACACAGAGAGAGAGAACAAGAGGGGACACAGACAGAGAGAGAGACACAGAGAGAGAGAACAAGAGGGGACACAGACAGAGAGAGAGACAGAGAGAGAGAGAACAAGAGGGGACACAGACAGAGAGACACAGAGAGAAAACAAGAGGGGACACAGACAGAGAGAGAGACACAGAGAGAGAGAACAAAAGAGGGGACACAGACAGAGAGAGAGACAGAGAGAGAGAGAACAAGAGGGGACACAGACAGAGAGAGAGACACAGAGAGAGAACAAGAGGGGACACAGACAGAGAGAGAGACACAGAGAGAGAACAAGAGGGGACACAGACAGAGAGAGAGAGACAGAGAGAGAGAACAAGAGGGGACACAGACACAGAGAGAGACACAGAGAGAGAGAACAAGAGGGGACACAGACAGAGAGAGAGACACAGAGAGAGAACAAGAGGGGACACAGACAGAGAGAGAGACACAGAGAGAGAGAACAAGAGGGGACACAGACAGAGAGAGAGAGAGACACAGAGAGAGAGAACAAGAGGGGACACAGACAGAGAGAGAGACAGAGAGAGAGAACAAGAGGGGACACAGACAGAGAGAGAGACACAGAGAGAGAACAAGAGGGGACATAGACAGAGAGAGACACAGAGAGAGAGAACAAGAGGGGACACAGACAGAGAGAGAGACACAGAGAAAGAGAACAAGAGGGGACACAGACAGAGAGAGAGACAGAGAGAGAGAACAAGAGGGGACACAGACAGAGAGAGAGACACAGAGAGAGAACAAGAGGGGACACAGACAGAGAGAGAGACACAGAGAGAGAGAACAAGAGGGGACACAGACAGAGAGAGAGACACAGAGAGAGAGAACAAGAGGGGACACAGACAGAGAGAGAGACACAGAGAGAGAGAACAAGAGGGGACACAGACAGAGAGACAGAGAGAGAGAGAACAAGAGGGGACACAGACAGAGAGAGAGACACAGAGAGAGAACAAGAGGGGACACAGACAGAGAGAGACACACAGAGAGAGAACAAGAGGGGACACAGACAGAGAGAGAGAGAGAGACAGAGAGAGAGAACAAGAGGGGACACAGACAGAGAGAGAGAGACAGAGAGAGAGAACAAGAGGGGACACAGACAGAGAGAGAGACAGAGAGCAAGAGGGGAGAGAGCGAGAGAGCGAGAGCGGGAGAGGGAGAGAGAGAGAGAGGGAGCAAGAGAGAGGGAGAGAGAGAGAGAGAGGGAGCAAGAGAGAGGGAGCAAGAGAGAGGGAGCAAGAGAGAGGGAGCAAGAGAGAGAGAGAGAGAGACACAGACAGAGAGCGAGACACAGACAGAGAGCGAGACACAGACAGAGAGCGAGACACAGACAGAGAGAGAGAGAGACACAGACAGAGAGAGAGAGAGAGACACAGACAGAGAGAGAGAGACACACAGACAGAGAGAGAGAGACACACAGACAGAGAGAGAGAGACACACAGACAGAGAGAGAGACACACACAGACAGAGAGAGAGACACACACAGACAGAGAGAGACACACAGACAGAGAGAGAGACACACAGACAGAGAGAGAGAGACACACAGACAGAGAGAGAGAGACACACAGACAGAGAGAGAGAGACACACAGACAGAGAGAGAGACACACAGACAGAGAGAGAGAGAGAGAGAGAGACAGACAGACAGAGAGACACAGACAGACAGAGAGAGAGACACAGAGAGACAGAGAGAGACAGAGAGAGGGGACACATATATGAGCAAATTAAATAACAATATCAGAGAGTTTAGTGGGGTTTTCATTTTTTTTATATTGGTGTCAGCAAATTTTTCTGTGTTTAAAAATGAAAATCCCCTATTTTCATTGAAGTCATTGAATAGTCACATGGAAGGTGTTTTAAATTGCTGACCCTCACATTTATGGAACCCCCATTCCTTTCAACTTGGACTCTGCTAATTACATTAAAAATAAAACATCAGAAGATTACCAAAGCCTGATGTTTCCTTTTTTTTGTACATTTAATATGGTTGGAATTTATTATTACATTGAGACATAATGGAAAGACTAAATTAGTAATGTATATTAATGTATATTAAAATCTTTATATACCACTCAAACTTAGATGCAGTATCTCATTGACAGATGTTGGCTATCATATGAGGGTAAATCAGCTAGGTATGTATTCTGGCAAAATAAATTATGATCCTCTATTTTTATGTTCACATATATTGAACCCGGTCACTGCAATCATCTGGAAAACCCTGTATATGCACTATAAACAAAGGGTTAAAAGCTTTGTGTATACACCTTTGGGGGCGGTCTTCTAATTTTAATTTTGATTGGTAGAGTTCATGCATTTAAAGGGTGATTATTGCTAATTGAATATGCCCAAGGAAACAGCGTTTGGACATGCTGAGGAACACGGCGCAGATAAAAAAATTTTTTAATGCTTTAAATACCTATGTTCTGCACTTATAAGAAAATATTATTTTAATTTTACAAACACACACACACACACACACACAGTTAACACGTTATCAATGGTACATTACTGACTGTAACTGAAGAGGAACGGAATTTAAGAATTATTATTCAGATTATTTAAAATACAGCAGTGCAGCCAGTAAGGCCAGTCAAATACTTGGTTGCATTGGGAGAGTTATTAGTAGCAGAAATAGCAAGGTTCTCAGGTTCTTTACAGATCATTAGTTAGGCCTCATCTGGAATACTGTGTACAATTCTGGAGACCATATCTCCAGAAGGATATAAATAAACTAAAATTGTCCAAAGGAGGGCTACTAAAATGGTACATGGTCTAAAATACAAACCATACAAAGACTCTGATCTAAATATGTACAGTTTAGAGGAGAGAAGGGAAAGAGGTGACATGATAGAAACCTTCAAATATGTGAAGGGACTTAATATAGTGATGAAGATAAAAGCATTTTCCACACAAAAACTAAACAAATGCCAAAGCAAGGGGTCACAATCTTAAGTTAGATGGTAGCAGATTCAGTAGAAATGAAATAAGGTAGCACTCTCATAGAAAGGAAAACACCTTTATTGGAGCAACGTTTCGGGGCTTCCTGCCACTTTCTTAAGCTCCATTCAGTAGAAATGTGAGGAAGCATTTTGCTATAGAAGGTATGGTGGATTCATGGAATAAGCTTCAAAATGAGGTGGTAAACACAAAGGGCTAGATTATAAGTGAGGCACAAACGTTTTTGCGCTAGTGTAATCGTGTTTTCTAGAGCCATTTTCATTCTGCTGATATTACAAGTTGAGCGAAATCGCGATTGCTCTAGCACAATCCCCATTTATGCTTCAATCTTTACCGTGATTGCAGAGCTGTGGTTAACTGTTTTCCGAAACAAAAAATGGTCATAAACCGCTTAAAAAATACATTACAAAGTACAGGTACACTCATAATAACACAGTCTAATAAAAATGATTTAAAAACATTTTTACCCAAAAAAGTTATAAGGGCTCAAAGATATGAGATCGCAGATGTTAGGTAAAAAAAATAAAAAAGCTGCCAAAGTACTTTAACATAGAGATACATACGGATACATTGCTAAAGATGTATTTGTATATACAGTATATATATATATATATATATATGTCTATATATGTGTACATATATATTAATGTATTTATATGTATATATATGTACTGACAGACATAAATATATATGTACACAGTTATTAAAGTCTTATAGAGATTAGAGAGGTTATAGCTTTCTCCATCATTTAATAAGTTGATGTTTTCCATGTTGATCTGCAGTAAAGAATATTCTAACAGCCAGTAAATATACAGCTTTTTTACTTCATACCAATATATGTATTGATACAATGGTGAAATATGAGAGTAGAATTATATGTGAGATACATATTCCAGGCACTCTGAGAAATACCACTAGTGTCTACATTTAGTGCTTTCAACATAAACTTGCTTGTAGTATATTACCTGAAGTACATGGCATTGAACTAATAATATACATTCAGGTTAACTTATAATATACATTCAGGTTAACTTATAATATACATTCGGGTTAAGGGGACAAAATGCCCTATTTGATCTTTTGCACCTCTTTTTAAACATTTATTGTGCAAGCTAGTAGGATCAACTAATGATTGTTTGGCTATACACATTATAGATTTATAGGAATGTCTTAATAATTCAGGTTGCACATCAAAGCTTCATTGGTTAATCTTCTGATTTAGCTTTTTGTTCAATATCTTGCAACCTGAATAGTTACAGTAGTTACACAGATTAATTCAGATATATTATGTTTAACAATCTGACAAATAGACAGTATACTAATCTATAATTTAAACTCCGTCTCCTCTATACCCAGTTGACCAGTAATTCCAAGATTTGATATATCTTCCAGGATCCACTTAGATAACATATATGTTATTTTAGAAAAATAACATCTTTCACTGATTGTTAATCCCTGGTTAATTATAATGGAAGCCTCTAAAAAGTAGGTCCAATATATACTACTCCCAGATATCTATAGCTGATCTAGATCAGTTAGCGCAAGACTTTGAGCAAATTTTCAATGA
This sequence comes from Bombina bombina, assembly GCF_027579735.1. Taxonomy (NCBI): domain Eukaryota; kingdom Metazoa; phylum Chordata; class Amphibia; order Anura; family Bombinatoridae; genus Bombina; species Bombina bombina. Next base: position 109,814,326 of record NC_069501.1, on the reverse strand, counting down.
AACGAGGAACAATAGTCCTCTGAGTAATCAATGCAAGTCAATGGAATCATTGATGAAAAAAGAAACAAGACTTAAGTGGGACAAGCTGACCCTGGAACGATATATTCATTTAAGAATAGTGCCCAGAGGCCTTAGAATTAGGAAGTTCCCAACATATGCTACAGTACAGACGATAAAAAAATTATTGAAAATTGGAATAACAACCTATCAGAATGTTTATTTAAGTTGATGCAAATTATTATAGAATATAAAGATGCTCAACATTTAAGCGTCAGAGAAGAAATAGAGAGGCTCCAGGTAGAATTAGATATACACACCCTAGAGGGAAAATATAGGGAATATGATGGCATACTTAAAGAAACTATAGCTAAACTCAAAAAGGAGCTTATAGAGACCAAACACGAGAAATTTCTATGCGGCTAACAAGATTATTCCCTAGGCAAAGTGTATATATGGCAGAAACAATCTAGGAATAGATCAAGGGACAGACATAACATAAGAAGCAATCATGGAAGGGGTGGCAAACAAAGCAATCACATCTCAGAACCCACTTGAACCCACTTTGGCAAACACTGACTCAGGTGAGACTAGTAATTCAGATCATGATACCACCGATTATTAACATGAAGCTAGACAAGGTGACAATTTCCAAAAACCCATATTGAAACCAGTTAGGGAATTAACACAGAAAACCGTAAAATTTGCTGATGACTGGGGTGACAGTCCATTTGTTCAAAGTACAGATAAAAGGGATACCATTGAGAACAGGATAGACAGTAGAGATCAAATTATTACAGAACAGGTTTTTCCCATGCCCCTGGTGAATCCTACTCTAAGAGGAGGAAGAGCAGGGGGGGAAGGGGTTCAATAAGAGGAGGAAGGGCCAGTCAAACACGTTACCACTTGAAACAGAGCAGGAGGACAACAAAATATCAGTAGAAAGCATAGCCACTAATAACATGATTAATTTAACAGAATTCCCTTTAAACGAATATGAACTGAAAGTACTAGGATACGGACTAGGATTTGTGCCCACAAATAGGTTCAACCTTTTTCAAACACTAGTGGATGTTAATAGACTTATTAGAAGCTTTACCTTAAGAAAGCACTACAAAGAAAATCCAAATACTGATATTAAGAACATTGCTACTAGACAGGAATTTGAAAATATCTTGAATAGCAATATTCAATTAGATTTTTCTGAATTATGTGATATGCACAATTTAATCAGTCTAGAGAGAGAAACGGATCAGTTGCCACTGGACTCACATTCACATGCAGTCTTCAAACCTTGATCAGTGTTTTATCCAGTTCAATCCAGCGGGAATACTCTTTTAAATTTCCAAAAAAGGATAGAAGCAGATTTAATAGAACTAACAAGAAAATCAACTAAGGAACGACCAAATTTAACGAAAGAGGAAAAGAAAGCCATAGAAACACAAAAAAAAATGACCAACTGATTATAAAAATGGCTGACAAGGGAGGCAGTGTGGTGGTTTGGAGTAGAGACTCCTATAAAAGTAAAATCTTGAGACAACTGAGTAATCAGGAGGACTATAGATCTCTTCCTGGGGATCCGACTGTAGTTTTTCTAAAAGAATTAAGATCTATTGTAGACGATGGCCTAGAACAAGGACACATGGATCAGGATACATATGATTATCTTTTAGTGCAGGAGCCTATTATCCCAATTTTTCATATTCTACCAAAAGTCTATAAGTCTATCTCAGAAGTAAAAGGGCGTCCGATAGTTTCTGGCATTGGTTCTATGTGTGAAACATTATCAGAATGGCTTGGCAGTCTTCTTCAACCACTAGTTATTAAACTGAGCAGTTATCTAACAGATACCAAACACCTCTTACAAATTGTTGATAATTGTACATGGGAACCCCACTATAGATGGCTATCTGTGGATGTGGTTTCCTTATATTCTTCAATTCCACATGAAATGGGAATAAATGCAATCAAATTCTTCTTAGAAAGAGATACATCATTCACATTTAGCTTCATCAATTATATATTAGAAGTGACACGCTTTTTATTAAAGCATAACTACTTTAGATTTGATGGCAACCTTTTTCTTCAAATAAGGGGCACCGCCATGGTGGCAAAATTTGCCCCCTCATTTGTGAATCTAACTATGGGCTGGTGGGAGCTCGCAAATATTTATGGAGAAGAAAATAATTTGCCAGGCAAATCAAGTCATACTATAGGTTTATAGATGAATTGTTATTTATATGGACAGGGAAGGAAAAAGAGGTGGATGAGATTGTACATTCTTTGAATCAGAATATGGGGTCTGAGATTTACCTATGAGACTGTCAAGGTGCCAGGAATCAGACTGAGACGAGAAGTACAAAAGTAATCACACATTTATTAATAACAAAAAATAATACAAAGTCCACAAGTCAAACAACAAGCCAGGAGTCAAAGCCAGAGCTGGTAGTCAGACGAGCCGAGTCAGGAGCCAAAGCAAATAGTCAGACAAGCCAAGTCAGGAGCTAAAGCGAGTAGTCAGACAAGCCAGAATCAGGAACAAGGAGAACAGCAGAGTCAGGAACAAGCCAGGGATCAGGGACCAGGAGGGACGTCAGACAGCCAGGTAATACACAGGAAATGGAACTCACAAACAGGTCTGAGACAACACAAGGGCAAAGCATACTGAACAGAGGCCCTTTAAATAATAAGTGATGACATCACTAGTCTGAGACTGCAACCTGTCTCACCGGATGATGTACACCAGTCTGGCCATAAGAGGGCGTGCAGGAAATGAGCAGCATCACACACTCTGCACCAGACTCAGCAAGAGAGGTGAGTAATATGGCTGCCAGCAGCACATGGCAAACAAAGCAGGGAAAAAACCCTGACAGTACCCTCCCCTCAATGACCCCTCCCCCGTGGGAGGACAAAAGGCTTATTGGGGAAACGGGCATGGAAGGCAGGGAGGAGGGCGGGAGCATGAACATAAAAGGAAAGAACCCATGAACGTTCCTCCGGACCGTAGCCCCTCCAGTGAACCAAATACTTTATGCGGCCCCTGGATAGATGAGAGTCAATAATGCTGCTGACCTAATATTCTTCATGGTTGTCAACAGAGATAGGATGGGGACAAGGCAACACAGTGGTAAACCAATTAAAAAACAATGGTTTCAAGAGGGAGACATGAAAAACATTGGAGATGCGCATTGCAGGAGGAAGGTCAAGAGCGTAGGCCACAGGATTGACCCGTCGGAGTATTCGAAAAGTACCAACATAACGGGTAGCCAGATTATTGGAATGCACACAAAGGTTTAAGTTGTGGGAGGACAGTCAAACCCTCTCACCAACCTGGTAGGAAGGCGACGTACGCAGCAACATCAGAACAAAGACCTGGCCACCAGAGTTGTCGAGTGACAGACCAAATCATTTGGTTCTTGCCCGGGTGACCTGCAAAAGTGTGCAAAAGTTTAGTTCCAAGATTCTCAGGAACAAAACACTTACCACTAGGTTTCTCAGGGGGTGCATTGGTTTGTGCATCCAGGATCTCCTCCCCCAAGGGAGAAGTCAAATTAGTACGTATGGTAGCCAAAATATGGTCAGGAGGTATAACTTGAGTAGGTAGAGACTCCTCCTTGGACAGAGGCAAAAATTGTTGAGAAAGGGCATCAGCCCTAACATTCTTACTACCAGGCAGGTATTAGACCACATAATTAAACAAGACAAAAATAGCGCCCATCTGGCCTGTCGGGGCGACAAACGTTTTGCTTCGGATAGATAAGTTAAATTCTTGTAGTCAGTAAGAATGAGCACTGGTACGCTCCATTCCTTGAGTGCCAAAATTATGGCCAGTAATTCCCTGTCGCCAATTTCATAATTGCACTCCGCTGGAGACAATTTCTTAGAGAAGAAACTGCACGGATGCAGTCTCAGACGCATCAACCTCAAGAACGAAAGGCAGGACAGGGTTTGGATGAGCCAGAACTGGAGCGGCAGCAAAGGCAGTCTTAATGGCAGTAGGTGACCAATTGAGTGGATCATTTTCTTTACAGGTCATGTCTGTGATAGGTTTGACAAAGGAATAAAAGTTTTTAATAAACTTTCTATAGTAATTGGCGAACCCCAAAAAACGCTGAATAGATCGAAGACCAACTGGGCGAGGCCACTGCAGAACTGCAGACAACTTGTCAGGATCAATGGAGAACCCTGCAACGGAGATAACATAACCTAGGAAAGTTACTTGAGTCTGATGGAACTCACATTTCTCGAGTTTACAAAACAGGCCGTTCTCACGTAGTCTCTGAAGAACCCGTGTAACATCAGAACGATGAGCCTCAAGTGTGGGTGAGTGTATGAGGATGTCGTCTAAGTACACCACAACACACTGTTGCAACATATCTCGTAGGACATGTAAGTGTGTACTCAAGCGCCAACTAACACCTATAGGCCCGGAAGAGGTGAAACCTAGCTCTCACCAAAGATAAAGTAACTGCAAAAGAATAGAGTAACCAGGCGCCAACTAACGGAGGCTAGGTGTGAGGGTTAACAACTGGAATTTATTATTACACAATACTAAATACTGATTAGTTAAAAGCAATGTAGACGATAAAAACTCCTAGTTCATGGATCCATGAATTATACAATAAAATAATATATTATTAATATATTAATAATACAAAAAAATAATAAAATATTGATGGGTCTAAATAGACATAGTACAATAAAAATTGTTTGATAACAAAGCTGATGCTGCAGAGAATGATAAAACAAATATTCAAAAATTCAAAAAAGTGACCAAATAGTGACAAAAAAATATTGTCCAAAAATTAGTGTCCAAAGAATAAACCACTAGAATTGACTCGTAGTAAATTATATCACAACACAAATCCTCAATAATGTGTCAAAGATGTGTCAAGTGTCCCAAAATAACAATCCAAAAATTGTGAAATCAAGTGTGTAGTTAAAAAAATAAATAAAGAAAGTAGTTCAAAAAAATGGAACGGTGCAAAAACAACAATTGCAGGTGAAAAAAAGGAAAAAAGAAAAAAAGTGATCCAAATTGTGTTGAAAACCTTTTTCTTGTTTTCTTCCGATGTGGGATGGTCAATTCACAGGACAGAAGAGGAACCTATATTGAAAAAAAGCTAAACTGTGTATGCAATAAACTAAAAAAATACCTGTGGAAAGAAAGAAATGCAAACAATGTGTAGCAGGTTTACAAATATTTGCTCCAATAAAATCAGTCAAACCCTCTCACCAACCTGGTAGGAAGGCGCGGGCAGACGCCTACGATCAGCCTGAAACTTTGACGCTGCATAAAACGATGAAGGCAATCCTGAATCTGCACCCACATGGAACGGAGTTGCCGGCGATGCTCCTCCAAAGCCGGAATACCCTGAGACATGAATGAATAGGGCAACAAGGATGGTTGAAACCCATAATTCGCCATGAACGGGGATAACTGGAAAGAAGCATTAATAGCACTATTACGAGCAAACTCTGCCCAAGGTAATAGTTCAGACTAATTATTGTGGTGATCTGAAACATAGCAATGGAGGAACTGTTCCAGAGCTTTATTAGACTGTTCCACAGCCCCACTGGATTGAGGGTGATATGCCGAGAAGAAAGATAGCTGGATCCCCATTTGAGCACAAAAGGAACGCCAAAATCTGGAGACGAACTGGCTACCCCGGTCCGAAACTATCTCCTTGGGTAACCCATGTAAACAGAAGACCTCCCGGGCAAAAATTGAACCAAGCTCCTGAGCAGTAGGCAGCTTCTTCAAGGGAATGCAATGTGACATTTTAGAAAAACGGTCAACCACCATAAGGATAACAGTATTGCCATTGGAAACAGGGAGCTCGACAATGAAGTCCATGGAAAGATGTGTGCAAGGACGCTCACCATTAGCAATAGGTTGAAGAAGACCCACAGGAAGACATAGAGGAGTCTTATTCTGTGCACAAACTGAGCAGGAGGCAAAATACGCAGCAACATCAGAACAAAGACCTGGCCACCAGAGTTGTCGAGTGACAGACCAAATCATTTGGTTCTTGCCCGGGTGACCTGCAAAAGTGTGCAAAAGTTTAGTTCCAAGATTCTCAGGAACAAAACACTTACCACTAGGTTTCTCAGGAGGTGCATTGGTTTGTGCATCCAGGATCTCCTCCCCCAAGGGAGAAGTCAAATTAGTACGTATGGTAGCCAAAATATGGTCAGGAGGTATAACTTGAGTAGGTAGAGACTCCTCCTTGGACAGAGGCAAAAATTGTTGAGAAAGAGCATCAGCCCTAACATTCTTACTACCAGGCAGGTAGGAGACCACATAATTAAACAAGACAAAAATAGCGCCCATCTGGCCTGTCGGGGCGACAAACGTTTTGCTTTGGATAGATAAGTTAAATTCTTGTAGTCAGTAAGAATGAGCACTGGTACGCTCCATTCCTTGAGTGCCAAAATTATGGCCAGTAATTCCCTGTCGCCAATTTCATAATTGCACTCCGCTGGAGACAATTTCTTAGAGAAGAAACCTCACGGATGCAGTCTCGGATGCATCAACCTCAAGATCAAAAGGCAGGACAGGGTTTGGATGAGCCAGAACTGGAGCGGCAGCAAAGGCAGTCTTAATGGCAGTAGGTGACCAATTGAGTGGATCATTTTCTTTACAGGTCATGTCTGTGATAGGTTTGACCAAGGAAGAAAAGTTTTTAATAAACTTTCTATAGTAATTGGCTAACCCCAAAAAACGCTGAATAGAACGAAGACCAACTGGGCGAGGCCACTGCAGAACTGCAGACAACTTGTCAGGATCCATGGAGAACCCTGCAACGGAGATAACATAACCTAGGAAAGTTACTTGAGTCTGATGGAACTCACATTTCTCGAGTTTACAAAACAGGCCGTTCTCACGTAGTCTCTGAAGAACCCGTGTAACATCAGAATGATGAGCCTCAAGTGTGGGTGAGTGTATGAGGATGTCGTCTAAGTACACCACAACACACTGTTGCAACATATCTCGTAGGACATGTAAGTGTGTACTCAAGCACCAACTAACACCTATAGGCCCGGAAGAGGTGAAACCTAGCTCTCACCAAAGATAAAGTAACTGCAAAAGAATAGAGTAACCAGGCGCCAACTAACGGAGTACTGGTAAGCCTGATTTTATTGGAGCAAATATTTGTAAACCTGCTACACATTGTTTGCATTTCTTTCTTTCCACAGGTATTTTTTAGTTTATTGCATACACAGTTTAGCTTTTTTTCAATATGGGTTCCTCTTCTGTCCTGTGAATTGACCATCCCACATCGGAAGAAAACAAGAAAAAGGTTTTCAACACAATTTGGATCACTTTTTTTCTTTTTTCCTTTTTTTCACCTGCAATTTTTGTTTTTGCACCGTTCCATTTTTTTTAACTACATTCTTTATTATTATTTTTTTTTTTTTTTTAACTACACACTTGATTTCACAATTTTTGGATTGTTATTTTGGGACACATTGTTGACACATCTTTGACACATTATTGAGGATTTGTGTTGTGATATAATTTACCACGAGTCAATTCTAGTGATTTATTCTTTGGACAATATTTTTTGGTCACTATTTGGTCACTTTTTTGAATTTTTGAATATTTGTTTTATCATTCTCTGCAGCATCAGCTTTGTTAGCAAACAATTTTTATTGTACTATGTCTATTTAGACCCATCAATATTTTATTATTTTATTGTATTATTAATATATTAATAATATATTATTTTATTGTATAATTCATGGATCCATGAACTAGGAGTTTTTATCGTCTACATTGCTTTTAACTAATCAGTATTTAGTATTGTGTAATAATAAATTCCAGTTGTTAACCCTCACACCTAGCCTCCGTTAGTTGGCGCCTGATATCTCGTAGGACATCATTAATAAATCCCTGGAAAAAAGCAGGAGCATTACATAGGCCAAAGGGCATTACAAGATATTGATAATGCCCACTCCTAGTGTTAAATGCTGTTTTCCATTCGTGGCCCTCCTTGATTCTAACGAGATTGTACGCTCCTCTCAGATCAAGTTTAGAAAAGACTGTAGCTCCCTTGAAGCGGTCAAAGAGTTCCGTTATGAGCGAAATAGGGTAAGCATTCTTAATGGTAAAACAATTAAGACCCCTATAATCGATGCATGGTCTTAACTCGCCCCCCTTTTCTTCACAAAAAATGAAGCCAGCCCCTGCAGGAGAGCAGGTTTTGCGGATGATCCCCTGTGACAGAGCTTCGGCAACATACTCCTCCATAGCACAATTCTCCGCAACAGACAGAGGGTAAACCTGGCCCCGAGGAGGAATGGCTCCGGGTTGCAGGTCTATGGCACAATCGTAAGACCGGTGAGGAGGCAACGTACCGGCACACACCTTGTCAAAACGTCTTGGTACTCCTCTGGCAATTGAGATCCTGAAGAAGTGCACAAGACTTTAACTGGTTTCCGAAGACAAGTGGAAATACATTGTGGAGACCATGACAAAATTTCGGACCTGCGCCAGTGGAGACTGGGATTGTGCTTTTGGAGCCAGGGATAAGCTAGAACAACTGGAAAATCGGGAGAGTTTATAACCTGGAACTGGAGGGTTTCAAAATGGAGAGCCCCAACAGCCATGGATAACGGAGCGCTTTTGTGAGTAACGAGTGCGAGCTGAAGGGGCCTGCCATCAATGGCCTCAATAGCAAGCAGAACGGACAGAGGCAAAACAGGAATGAAGTGCTTTGATACAAAAGCACTGTCAATAAAATAACCTGCAGCACCAGAGTCAACAAGAGCCTGGGTGACTATGGAGGAGTCCACCCAAGAAAGGACAACCGTGACCAAAGGTTTCTCCTTTAGTGGTTCCAGGGACGAGGATAAACCACCCAAGGTCTGCCCCAGGTCGTGTAGGACAAGGCTTTAAAAGGTGGCCCTGTAACCCACAATAGAGGCAGAGCCCCTCCCTCCTGCTGAAGGCTCTCTTTGCCGTGGAGAGACGCGTGAATCCCAACTGCATCGGCTCAGCAGTACCTGGTGACTCTGGACCAAGAGACACGGGAGGAGGGGGATCCATGGGTGGGAATGAACACATAGGAGACAAGGGAAAAGGAGGCTTCCGCAAGCGCTCCTTGAAAGAGGGCCTCTCACTTAGTCTGATGTCAATTAGGATCAAAAAAGACACCAATGCCTCAAGATCCTTTGGTAAATCTCTGGCAGCAACTTTGTCTTTAATCGCATCAGAGAGCCCATGATAGAAGGCGGCAACAAGGGCTTCATTGTTCCAACCTACCTCTGCAGCAAGCGTACGGAACTCAATGGCATACTGAGCAACAGATCTTGCACCTTGCTGAATGGACATGAGTCGTTTAGCAGCAGAGGAGGAGCGAGCCAGAACATCAAATACCCTTCGAAAGGAGGCCACAAATTCAGGGTAATTTGAAATCACAGGTTTATTAGTCTCCCACAAGGGATTAGCCCAGGCAAGAGCTGTGTCAGAGAGTAACGAGATGAGAAATCCCACCTTAGCTCTGACAGAGGGAAACGCTTGAGGTAACATCTCAAAGTAAATGCCCACCTGGTTCAAAAACCCTCTGCACTGAATAGGATCACCTCCATATCGCTGAGGTAGAGGTGCAGAACCAGACATGCTCCTGGTAGGACTAGGTGCAGCAGGGGAAAAAGGAGCAGCTATAACTTGCGGGACACTTTGGTCCAAATGTGCAGTGCGAGTCAGCAGGGTTTGCAGGGCTAGTGCAAATTGATCCAAGCAGTGATCCAGTTCATCCATCCTGGAAATTATGGTAGGTAAAGTTGGATTATTAGCACCATCAGGATTCATTGCCCTTGCGTAATGTCAGGGTGCCAGGAATCAGACTGAGACGAGAATTGAAAAATAATCACACCTTTATTAATAACAAAAAATAATAAAAAGTCCACAAGTCAAACAACAAGCTGAAGCCGAAACGCGTAGATTTGCCCCTAGTGTGCACTCCAACAACTCAAGTCTGCATCTGAGACTACCCAGGACTGAACACGAAAAAAATCTGTTACCGGTGATTGCTATACACCGAGCACCACAAGACTTAAAGTGGACACTCACCAGACCTGAAGCTCCAGCAAACCTTGAAAAAGGTATACAGCTCCAGCAACTCTTAAGAAAATATTTTTATAACCAACAGGTGGTCTGAAACTCCTGCAAATCTTTCCAAGGTAAACAGTTTCACTACAGATCAACCATCAATCACTGAAACTCCAGCAAACCCTGGGAGGGTATATAGTTTCAGCTACAAACAGACACCTACAAAGAGAAGCGTTCAAACACCTCACGCAACCAGAAAAATAGAAACTCCAGCAAATACATACAAGGTAAACAGTTCCTTAATTAAGTCATACCAACAACTGAAACTCCTGCAAACCAAGTCTTAGATAACAGTTTAAATATACAGAACCAAGTTTTATCAACAACTGAAACTCCTGCAAACCCAGTTTAGGTAAACAGTTTCAGCATCTTTACCATCCATTAGTTGTTATCTTCATCTACAATTTCGATCTACAACTTTTAACTACAGCGGAAAAATTATTTTATTCACATAAAGGCTTGTCTGTTTCAACCAATCAGACACCTGGAAAAATTATTTCATGCAAACTGTGAGTAATTTCATTTCCAACTAAAAGTCACATTTAAAGTCACATCAAAAGATACTTGCAATTCATTTATTTCCACCTCCTACGTTAATTATTTTAACTTAATCTGTTTTTATCATATGCTTTGAACACTATAGCATGAATTTATTGTGAATTTATTGTCAATTTTAACATTTGATTAAGGAATTTTAATATATAATATACGCAAAGTAATAGAGCTCTTTACCACTTATTATCCTATCAGAATATATTATCTAGTCCAATATTGTTTTGTATGGCAACAATTAAATATTTTGTTTTTTAACCTCTTGTAGTCATATTTTCACTATTTTTCACCTATTTGTTTACCTTATCACAGCGCAATATATATTATGATTGAGTTTTTAAACCAATACGAGAAGCTCATTTAAAGGTCACGGTAACACATATTATTTATGTATTGAAATACACACAGCTCCCCTCACTTGTTTTTTACCCCATCGATCCCTCACAGTTGTTTGAAGGAACAGCTGTTTATCAGGGTTGAGCTGTCTCAATCCAATAGGTGCACTCACTCTTAAACTGTTTTTCACTATTAAACAACAAGCCAGCAGTCAAAGCCAGAGCTGGTAGACGAGCCGAGTCAAGAGCCAAAGCGAAAAGTCAGACGAGCTGAGTCAGGAGCCAAAGCGAGTAGTCAGACGAGCCGGAATCAGGAACAAGGAGAACAGCAAAGTCAGGAACAAGCTAGGGATCAGGAACCAGGAGGAACGTCAGACAGCCAGGTAATACACAGGAACTGGAACTCACAAACAGGTCTGAGACAATGCAAGGGCAAAGCATACTGAACAGATGCCCTTTAAATAATAAGCGATGACATCACAATTCTGAGACTGCAACCTGTCTCACACGGATGATGTACACCAGTCTGGCCATAAGAGGGCATGCAGGAAATGAGCAGCATCACACACTCTGCATCAGGCTCAGCAAGAGAGGTTAGTAAAATGGCTGCCAGCAGCACATGGCAGACAAAGCAGGGAAAAAACCCTGACAGAGACTAACCTGATTTCTATTTGTTACTTAGATGTGAAATTGACATCTAATATCGAGTCAGGTAATATACATACTTAAATATACAGAAAACCCACACGGTAATAGTAATCATCCAAGCACAGTCCAAAAATCAATAGCCAAAGGACAATTCATAAGAACAAAATAAAATTGTTCTGAAGAATTGGACTATAAGCGGCAAAACGAAGATCTTACTAAAAGACTACACAAGTCTTTGCCCAGCCGGTGCGGACCTGGTCCTCTATCGCCGGTATATAGATGATATTATCATCATATGGAAGGGAACACAGGAAGATCTCGATTACACTATTGAGGTGATGAATAGAAGCACTGACAACTTAAGATTCACATACACTTGGAGCAGGACCGAACTAGTCTTCCTGGATCTTAAAATCGAAATAGAGGAAGGGAAAATAGAGACATCCACTTTTTTCAAAAAAGTTGATAGCAATAATTTCATTCATAGAATGAGTTGCCGCCACAAGTCGTGGAAGGACAACATTCCGACAGGTCAGCTTTTAAGAATAAAGAAGAATTGCTCTACTAACGAAAAATGGGAGGAACAAGCAGAACTTATCAAGAACAAGTTTCTGGATAGAGGGTATAATAAGGATAAACTAGAACAAAAGATACAAGAAATCAGCCATATTGAAAGAACAGAACTGATGAAATACAAAAGAAAAGAAAACCCAACGGAAGACAATACATTTAACATCAATATGATAACAGAATACAGTGGAAATAAAAATATTATCGAAAATATATTTCGTAAACACTGGTCACTACTGAAGGACGACGACATTATAGGTGAGAGATTACCATCCAAACCAAGGTTCATCTACAGGAAGACCAAGAACTTAAAAAGTAAGCTAGCTCCCAGTATACAAAAGAAGAAAAGATCAGGTGTAAAAGATGTATATGGGAATGAGATAAAAGGCTTTTTTCCCTGTATATCGTGCAAGGCATGTAAGCATGGTACTAAATCGGCAATCTTCAGCTGCCATCATACAGGAGAGAAATACAGGGTACATGACCTGATCAGATGCCAGGACAGTGGAGTCATTTACATGCTCCAATGCTCCTGTGGGCTTCAATATGTAGGCCAAACGTCTAGGACCCTAAAGGATAGAATCCGAGAACATCTACTCCTCATTGAGAAATTGAATATGGAGACAGCTTTGTACCGTCATTTCTCGACTAAACATCAAGGGAATACAAAGGACCTATCATTTATGGGAATACAAAAAGTAGCAAAGTGCTGGAGAGGAGGCAATTATAACAACAAACTGCGGATTGCCGAATCTAAATGGATTTTTAATTTAGACTGCCTTTATCCGAAGGGATTAAATAATAAAGAAGACCTCTCACACTTATTTAATATAATCTGATCCTCAGTGACAAACTACACGACCAAATAACCTCCATATGGCTGTAATATCCTGTTAGATCCTATTATACCCAATAAATATCCTCTCTCTGAATATCCTGTTATACCCATAAAACATCCTCTCTCTGTATCTGACTCTCAAAGTTATGGGCTAACACTAAGTGGTTAGATCAATACGCTCTCCTTATAATAAACTTTTAACTGGTATGGGCACTACCAATGACAATATCTCCCAATTTTAAGATAAGAGTAATTTATAGAGTACCCCTACTTAGTTTTTGATATAAACAAAATCTATCAGTAATGGATAGATTTGACTTATCTAACAACCAATACTGAGAATCACACCTCTGTCATCTTTACTATAATGTCTTTTACACACACTTTTTTTATATATTTGTCATACATATATTCTTTAAGCTTTGACCTTTATAACCTATACCCAAATAGGGTTCAATGAATTATGTCTCAAGAAGACTACACCAAGGATATAATACTAGACTTGGTTTCATTTAAACAGTCATTTTTTGAATTCATCACCTACATAGTAGAATCAATTTTCAATACTTAGAAATTTTATTTTTAGAGAACCACCGAACTAGACCACACAGATACACTGAGTATAGCATATCAGTGTTAACAACCACCACCAGATCATAATAATGATCTAGTTTTAGGTATGTTTTCCCTAAACGAAATGGAAACAAATCCCCCTTTTTATTACCTCCGATAAACTTTTTTTTAGAACCTACATTTTCTATTTTGACACACCCCCTTATAGGGATTAACTCATGGAAATCTGATCCTCTCCTTTGTAATTAATATCCTCATCTACTATAGAGATCGACACAATATTTATAACACTTAGATGCTAGTACCAAGATTGTATCTCTTGGAAAGCAATATCCTTTGATTTTGAACGTATAAATTGGACATTCTAATATAAATCAAGCATCTGTCAGTTCAATAACTGCCCTCTATTCAAAACAACAACGATTATTATTATTAGTATAATCTAAACAGAGGGATTCTACTAAGTAACACTAATAAGTATCTTAAATTCCCTGAAGGATTACATAGTAAACAAATAGTAAGAAATTTATATGTTCCACTTCAGTTATAATATATATTCACTTATATTTGTATTAGGACAGTGTAATTACTAAACATATAGATGTATGAGAGAATCGATCAGGACTGGTTTGAAATGAACCAATAACATATATCTATGCCCTTTAGAATCTGTATTACAAGACAAATACTTATCTCTTAGTTGTACATACATATAACACAAGAATGATTCGCAGATAAGCATACCCGATCACGCTGTGACTCACAGGTGAGAACACCACCAATAGGATATCTTGAAAATCGGCACATTAAATAGTTTGGAAATCGACATTAAAACATATTCTTCACAATATAAGATTAAGATTTTGAGTATTGCTATGAATAGAAAGATATCCCCTGAGCTCACACTATATACAATCAAGAGAAAATTGTTGATATAACATATAACATATATAACATAACAATAGAGAACTGTTGAATACACATTCATAAGCTTATCCAATCCCCTTGCGGCCAACAGGTGACGTCACAACGAATCGGATAGCTCAAAAATCGGCATATAAAGAATAAATATGAGGAGTATAAACAACCATTTTTAAGGATAATCGATACCAGGTTACCTAAAATACTGATTTTAGCAAGTAGAATGTATACAATTCAGCATATTTGAAATAAGCTGTAATTCACGGCAATTTGTTCCGACCGGAAGTGACGTCACCAAGATACGGAGGCTACACGAATTAGGAACAAAACAATTGTATTTTAATTTCTGAAAGATTTAAGAGTAACAAATAACCATCATAAAAAATTTCTCACAAATAGGGACTCTGTGAATTGAAATTATTCATATTATTCACATTAATAGTAGCAACGAAACCGGAAGTGCTGTTAAACCAGACATCCGGTCAGATAGCTATAAAAGGCTAACAGTAAGTACTAATAACCAGTCTTGATAAAGGCCTAGAGGGGCCGAAACGCGTAGATTGGTAAGCACATTTCAATTTGGAGTTATTATCTGTGAACTTGCTACACATTGCTTGTATTTTTCTTTTCACAGGTTTTTTCATTATATATTTTTTCGATCCATTTTTGTATTTTCCTTTCACCATGGGTTTTTTCCCTATCTTGTGATTCAACCCCTTTCTACTAGGAGAAGAAGGACCAAAGGTTCCAACACATCATATCATTTGGACTATTTTTGTTCACTAGCAATTTTTGGATTTGTTTTAAACACTTTGAGGACATTTTACACATCTTTACTTACTTTTTTCCACATTTTTTCACATTCACCATATTTGGACTGATTTGATTGAACTTGTCTGTTTTTAGATATCTATCTGTTTTTTTTTATTTGATTTGCTTTGGACACCACATCACTGATTTTGGACACATTTTTTTGCACAACATTGCACCATCTAATCCACAGTAGCAGCTCCTGTAGCTTTAGATAGTGATTTATTAAATCACATTTCTTGTACCTTGTCTACTATTACTGTAACAAGTTTTAGTTTTGTCCCTTCATGGATCCATGAACCAGGAATTGTGCATATTGCTTGATTCTTTATTATTGTCAACATTGTTTTTAACCTTTGTCAATATTTTACAACCTGTTTTTATGTTATTAAATTTGAACTGTTTTTAGATCTCCACGTTCACACCTAGCCTCCGTTAGTTGGCGCCTGGTCACTCCATTTCTTTATAACCACTCTCCAATAGGCGAAAGCTAGGTTTCGCCTCTTCCGGGCATATAGGTGTTAGTCGGCGCTTAAGTAGGACATTATATATTTTAGCATTAAAAGACATTTACCCATGTTAAGTGCAGATGAGGGTCTAATAGAAGTGACCAAAAAGGGCTGTAGATTTTCCTACAGGAAAGGGGTCACGCTTGGAAACATTCTCTCGCTGAGTGACTTTCCACAAAACTCAACTACCTCTTCTTGGCTGACATCAAAAGGAATGTATAGATGTGGCTATGGCCCATGCATTCCCTGTAGCTTCATACAAAGAGGTGAAAAATGCAGGTCATTCATTACTGATAAGGAGTATCAAATAGAGAGTTGCGTTAACTGCAGATCTAAATTTGCGATTTACATGGCTTGGTGTACCTGTTCAGGGAAACAGTTCATAGGATGTACCTCTAGAGAAGCTAGAGAAAGAATTCAACAACATCTCTCAGATATTAAAAGATCAGACGCAAAATCAGAATTAGCCAAACATTTTATTGAAGAACATGCAAGTTCTAGTAGGACTTTCAAGTGGACGGTAGTGGAAAAGCTCAGAAAAGCAAAAAGAGGAGGCGACATGAATAAATTGTTATACAAAAGAGAGGCCTTTTCGATTTTTTTCTTGGCCACCAGAATTCCCAATGGATATAATTCCATTTATGACATAATCAATTTTTGGGAATAGGATTATGTCTCCTCGATTCGGACTCTGAGATTTTCCACTGACCCAGCAGTTAAGGAACCTGGTATTGTCACTAGGACTATTGTAAGGCCCTAGCATTTCCTGGAATCCAAATACAATAGTAAAACATCTTGGTGTTAGGGGCACACCTGCCAGAGTACTAATTTAGGCACATACTAAAACCGTCAATACATAAAATTAAACACACAGTGTTCCTAGGTGAACGTGTACTTAAATACCCCTTTAGCCAAGAGTAAATATGAGGAAATTACTAATGAATGCATTATGTACACATAGGGGCATATTTATCAAGCTCCGTATGGAGCTTGAAGCCCCGTGTTTTCAGGCTCGCCAGAAACACAAGTTATGAAGCAGCGATCTAAAGACAGCTGCTCCATAACCTGTCCACCTGCTCTGAGGCGATGGACAGACATTGCCTAAAATCAAACCGATCCAATACGATCGGGTTGATTGACACCCCCTGCTGGTGGCTGATTGGCCGCGAATCTGCAGGGGGCGGCGTTGCACCAGCAGTTCACAAGAACTGCTGGTGCAATGATAAATGCCAACAACGTATGCTGTCAGCATTTATCGATGTGCGGATCATGTCCGCTCGCAGCATCATAAATATACCCCATAGACTAGACAACAAGTTAAGTACTGATAATAGCACTATTACTTGGATATATATTAGGGAGTCTGTAAATGTTTTAAGGACTACTCTGGGGTCCAAGTAGTCTCATGTACATTATGCTAATAATTAACTTTTTCAGTGTGAATCATATACCTATAAAAGCTTTTGTTCAGGTACCTACTAAAGTTGCTAAGATATAGTATTCACAAGAAATTGTGCACTTATTTACCCTCCTAGATTTGAGTAATATGAGGAGATGAGTATTAAATTAAATGTATAATACATATAGGCACTTTAGCACAAGTTTAGTGTTTATAGTGGTACCATTTATATACTTGTATGTATGTTAAGGGCAATTTCCTCAATATCTGGCTCAAAGAGAACCAAATAGCTATACATTACCTGAACCAAGTGGAGATGAGTATTAAACTTATCACACACCTGGGCCCTATAGCATTAGTATAATATTAACAATGGTACTATTTAGATATTTGTATGCTAAAGGTAATTTCTTTATTATCTGGCTCAAAGAAAAACAAACAGCTATAAATTAGCTGAACTGAAGTTATTCAGCAAGGTGCAATATATCATTGTTGAAGCTTCATAATAGTACTATTTGTTGTAATATCACTTTAAGTACAATGAATGCTATTGCACCAACACTATATGTAAAAATATTAAAGCTTAACAAAGGGTTAATTTTATCTCCCAAGTAATTAAGTGGAAAAACCAATGAAAATGCAGTTAATGGTATATATTTTAAATGTGAGTGATTTTTTAATTAAGTCTATGATTAAGGCCACAAGCCGAAATATGTTAGACAATTTTCACCAAGCTGTTTTTCTTTTTTAAGCTGTATTATTACATTTTGGATTTTAAAAGAAGATTTGTGCCAGCTTCCTTTCACTTACTTTGTACACATATATAGACATATACTGTATATAAGTGCATTAGAGCCCTTTGCCATTAAGTACATGAAAATATGTTTCTCCATTGACTTCTATGGGGAATGTGAAAATGTGATGGTGTTTGCGCAATAGTCGGGTGTTAGGTTTTTTTCTACTTTTTTCTTCATTGATTTCTTCATTGCGCTATTCGGGGTACCGCTAGCGCAAAATATTTTTTTTTTACTTATAATACCAGCTTGGGCTTTTTTGGTTCTTATCTACCGTCAAATTCTATATTTACATGTTTTTTAGTTCCACAGAAATTAACATCTATGGTTGTCAGTTAATGGACAGTGAGTACAAAGTACAATTATTCAAAATTGAGAAGGATATGTTTTTTTAGAAATATAAAATTTAAGACTTGCTTCTCCAAAGGGAATTGTGATGATAAGTTGCAAGAAAATAAAATATGTGATGAGCAGAAGTTAACTTTGAAATCAGTAGGTTTGTTTAAAAAGTGTGGGAAATAATTGACCAAGTTAGGATGCCTAGGAGGGAAGGGGGGGGGGGGGGTAATAGAGAGTTGTTGCTTAAGAGGAGGGAGTTGTACTAGATTTTCACTTTAAATGCTCTCAAACCTTATGGGATGAATAAAGATTATGATATGTCTGTTTTCATTTGATCATCTGTATATGTATACTAAATTCATTGATTTAGTTTAATCAGTTTTGTTTTTACTGGGTGCCATTAGAGGGCGTATTTGGAGTTATACTTGACTGAAATGTTTAATTGATATGCAGAAAACTTGTTGGTATCAGTATGCAATATAAGTGAATTAAGAAATTAATATTACATATCATGACTAAGGGGCATATTTATCAAGCACGATCGGGTTGATTGACACCCCCCTGCTGGCGGTCCATTGGCCGTGAGTCTGTAGGGGGCGGCGTTGCACCAGCAGCTCTTGTGAGCTGCTGGTGCAATACTGAATACGGTAAGCGTATTGCTCGCCGTATTCAGCGAGGTCTGGCTGACCTGATCCGCACTGTCGGATCAGGTCCGCCAGACTTTCATAAATAGGGGCCAATGGGTTAACAGCTCAAAACTTTGCTGTTGGATTCATACTCTATAATAAAGTTTGTTGGAGTATAGTGCTGTGAAGCCTTTTTTGCTCTTCTTATATTTTGGAGGCCAGCAGTGGACCTCTGCTTTCCACGTGCACTATTTATGGGACTTTGACGATTCCTTTTTGTGTATTTGAACAGTTGAAAATGTCAGTAAGTGGACTCAGGTTCACAATCAGTTTTAGTGAAGAGAGGATAGTGTTTATGGACACTACAGTGTACAAAAACTCCATTACAGGATAATTAAACATTGACTTACACATAAAAGATACTAATAGAAATTCATTGTTGAGATATAAAAGTTTTCATAATGAAAGGTTAAATATTTTATTTTTTTACCCCAAAGCCAGCTTCTAATGGTTAAGAGAGGATATTCCAGTGAACTTTTAGAAAAAAAAAGGAAGATTACAAAATATTGCGACGATAGTATGAGACCTCATAAAGAAAATTAAAGGGACAGTCTACACCAGAATTTTTATTGTTTAAAAAGATAGATAATCCCTTTATTACCAATTTCCTAGTTTTGCATAACCAACACAGCTATATAAATACACTTTTTACATCTGTGATTACTTTGTATCTAAGCCTCTGCAAACTGCCCCCTTATTTCAGTTCTTTTGACAGACATCCATTTTAGCCAATCAAAGCTGGCTCACTGGAACTCCACGTGCGTGAGCACAGTGTTAGCTATATGGCACACATGAACTAACACCATTTTGTAAGGTTACCTTCCCTGCCATGGCCATTAAAGGGACAGTCTAGGCCAAAATAAACTTTCATGATTCAGATAGAGCATGTCATTTTAAACAATTTTCCAATTTACTTTTATCACCAATTTTGCTTTGTTCTCTTGGTATTCTTAGTTGAAAGCTTAACCTAGGAGGTTCATATGCTAATTTCTTAGACTTTGAAGGCCATCTCTTTTCAGAATGCATTTTAACAGTTTTTCACCACTAGAGGGTGTTAGTTCACGTATTTCATATAGATAACACTGTGCTTGTGCACGTGAAGTTATCTGGGAGCAGGCACTGATTGGCTAAACTGCAAGTCTGTCAAAAGAACTGAAATAAAGGGGCAGTTTGCAGGGGCTTAGATACAAGATAATCACAGAGGTTAAAAGTATATTATTATAACTGTGTTAGTTATGCAAAACTGGGGAATGGGCAATAAAGGGATTATCTATCTTTTAAAACAATAACAATTCTGGTGTAGACTGTCCCTTTAAGAGACAGTTATAAATAGGTCACTAGAGTGTGCAGCCAATGGTTGTGTGGAATATAACAGTGTTCTTCACTTCCCTTTCTAACAGGAACTGAAATGCTCTCAATTTCAGAATGGAATTACAGGAAAAGGGGACAAAATAAATAATGAAATTATATTGTAGAGTTTTTATATATATATACGATTTATCATTTTTTTTATAACATCTCAAAGTGTTTAATGTCCCTTTAATGTGTTAACGTTATTATATAAATTATGCTTTCACTAAGTCTTTCCCACTGCCAGGTAGAGTGTGAGCTCTTTGAGCAGCAGCTCCATTTTCACTTTCCTTTATTCTCTCAATAATAACATATTTATGTGCACTTTAAAATTGTATTTCCAAAACTAAATAGTCCTGTGATACATTAAAAAAATGTTTTTTAGTTGTCTGAAAAAACAATTAGCTTAAAGGGACAGTCAACCCCAGAATTTTTGTTGTTTTAAAAGATAGATTTATTACCCATTCCCCAGTTTTGCATAACCAACACAGTTATAATAATACATGTTTTACCTCTGTAATTACCTTGTATCTAAGCCTCTGCAGACTGCCCCCTTATTTCAGTTCATTTGACAGACTTGCATTTTAGCCAATCAGTGCTCACTCCTCGGTAAATTCACGTGCATGAGCTCAATGTTATCTAAATGAAACACATGAACTAATGTCCTCTAGTGGTCAAAATGCATTCATCTTAGAGGCGGCTTTCAAGGTCAAAGAAATTAGCATATGAACCTCCTAGGTTTAGCTTTCAACCAATACCACCAAGAGAACAAAGCAAAATTGGTGATAAAAGTAAATTGGAAAGTTGTTTAAAATTACATGCTCTATTTGAATCATGAAAGTTTTTTTTTACTTGACTGTCCCTTTAAGTTTACATTAAAAACATGGCTCCTTTTCCCATTTATAAAATGAAAGTGGTATAATTTGTTAAGAATTTACTATTCAATGTAGCTTATTTACTAATTGAGGTTTATTTATATATTTGCGGACAGACATGATCCGCTATATCGAACCATTTCCGCCGGACATCGATATATGCCGACACGTACGCTGTCAGCATTTATCATTGCACAAGCAATTCTTGTGAACTGCTGGTGCAATACCGCCCCCTGCAGATTCGCAGCAAATCGCCCACCAGCAGGGGGTGTCAATCAGCCCGATCGTACATGATCGGGCGGATTGCTATACGCCGCCTCATAGGCGGTGTATGAGTTTAGGAGCAGCGGTCTTAAGACCGCTGCTTCTTAACTCCTGTTTCCGGCAAACCTGAAGGCTCGCGCGGAAACAAGGGGAACAGGGGCCATTCGGCCCTTGTTAAATAGACCTGATACTCTCTATTCTCTCCAATCCTTTAGTGAATCAGCTTCATTCAATGACCTCTAACAGCTGGATTCAAAAACATCATCTGTGTGAGATCAGTATTTAGCTACAAGATATGTCCACACAGATCAAGCTATATGCAGTTTTTCATACTTATGCAACAAGAACAAGTCCTGCTATTCACACGTATGACTATATTGCACTCTAACAGAAAACAACATTAACTGTGAAGGCTTGCATATTAACATCAAAAGCATAAAGATGTTTGTGTAAAAACCACATGAAAATCTGACATTTATTCAAGTCTTTAGGGAAAACTATTTTTTATAGATCAGAAAAATTAGAAATCACTACAGTTACTTATAAACCTACCGGCATGGAGAGAAAAAAATCACACAAAATCTTTGTGTTTTTATTGTAATGTTTGTGCATCTTCTTTACATCCAGAAACCTGCATTACCGAGATAAACAGATCTCTAGCTATAATTGCTTTTCTAAGATTCTTTGAGCGACCTACCAGTACTGATGAGACTTCTTAGATCATTTTGACAGACCAGTGTGCTTTAGAGCAGCAGGTCCGTAAAGACTATGCACTATAGACACATGTAAATAGATTTTCTGTAGGTGCTTCTGGGTCGTGGTTCTTTTGCACCATTGCTTATAGTGAAGTTCTCCAGAAAGCCGATGGAGAATCTTTGCGGTGTGATTAGGCACAGATTTAGGTGGCTTAGACCAGTGTTTCTCAACCGTAGTCCTCAAGTCGCTCCAACAGGCCAGGTTTTCATTATAGCTGAACCAGTGCACAGGTGAAGTAATCTGCTGATCAGTAACCATGGTTACTAACCTGCTCTGAATATTTTACCTGTGCACTAGTTCAGCTATAATGAAAACCTGGCCTGTTGACTTATTATGAGCAATTCCAGATAATAAGTCTGCTGGAGGTGTGAAAAACAGAAAGGCTGTATAGTTTCCTGCAACAATCTATGTATCTGAGAAATTGTTTTGTGTGTAACAACATACATGAGTTGTTTGTGATTTTAATGAGCAGGCGGCCATATTTCACGCAGATTTGACTTGACCCTTGATATTGAATAGGTAGTGGTTAGACTGGAGAGGCTGAAAGGGCTTCTGAATTATTTTTACCAAGAAATGTCTTGAGAATTGATAGGGTTGCTTGAGACAAAAATATATTTTTTATTAGTTTTTATTTTTTTAGCAAAACAAGATATTTGTGTACAATATTGTTTGTTTGTTTTTTTTTCTTAGATTTTACTTTTATGCTACCAAGATTTTTCTGAGAAAAATAATGTTATAATTATTTGTAATGCTAGCTATAAGTATTAGGTTTCATTTTTTTTCTAACTCAAAATATATAAAATGATTAGGCATACTATCTTATAACGCAAAATTAATGTTACAAAACCAGAGCTCCTTTAAATAAACTTAAATGGACATAAACCAAAATTGAAATCCACATGAATGCATTTCAGTTTTATTTTTGTAATATACATTTATTAGCAAAACTGCTTCTAATAAAAGCTATAGCTGTTTCAAAAGTGTATGCACTATGCACCAGCAACACTTTCACAGAGCCTAAGGTGTTTGTATCATCTGGTAATGACTCAATTTGTTAATTGCTGACATGATTACAAGCCCCACTAGTGCTCTGAGCAGCTGCAGTAATTAAAGTGCTGGTGAGCCGATAATATCTAGCTATGCTTTACATGCACTTGCAGAGAAAAATATTAGCACTAAAACAGTGATAACTTTTACTAGAAGCATTTTAGCCAACACATGTATAGTGCAAATATTTTTCAATTCAATTATGTTATTCATCTATGTGCATTTAGATTTTTACTGGAATGTCCCTTAAAAGTGATTGTAAACAAAACATACATTGAAAAGACATAGGAAAACTTTGTTTAATACATTGTATATTGGTACCTTTACTTTACTGTAACATTGTGCCTGAAAAGGTTAAAAACCTTCCATACTTTATTATACTCGCTCCCACCATTCCTGGGCTCACGTTGAAGAAAGGTTTTGTGCCATTTTACAGATGTAAATGTACAAATATTCAGAATTAAAAAAAAATCCAAAATCTAAAGCTTTTCTGGTCCCGAGCAGTTTGGATAAGGGGTTTTGTACTTGTTTTGGAGCATGTGGTTGCTCAAATCCAATCCTCAAGAATGATCTATAATCCTGGTTTTAGCATTATCCCTGCTAGAATAAAACATACATAATTAGTACTGCTTCTTCTCCAGTAAAGGATCATCCTAAAACCTGGACTGTCAGCAGATGTTGAGAACTGGATCATTTGGACACCACTCCTTTAGCAGTTAATAAATTATGAGAAATCTTTTTATCTTTTATAAATGCTAAAGTAAATAATTCAGTACAACCAAGCTGCAAAAAGATGTCTTTATTCTAGATTATACTGATTCATTGATATTTGCTTAGACCAAATGTGTGTTCCAAGTTAAACTGCTAGTCATAAAGCAAGCATTTACTTTCACAAAATAAATATATTTTTTATTGTGCAGAGAACTAAAACTAAGCTTTGTACACAACTTTCTAATCTGTTGGCTGCTTTTGATAAACAAAGTTTGAAATACATTCAGCTGTGTAGCTTTATTTAGGCATAAACAGAGCTTTAAAGGGATATGAAACCCAAAAGATTTATTTCATGATTCAGATAGAGCATTCGATTTTAAACAACTTTCTAATTAACCTTTATTATAAATTTTTCTTTGTTTTCTTGCTATGGAAGCGCTTTCTTGTGCGCTGGTATTACTAAATTGAGCGCAAATATCACTTTTGTGGAAGCGATATTTTGCACTCAACTTGTAATCTAGACCTACAGTAAATGGGGTTGTTTTTGTTATCTTGTCCCCTCCTACATTTTTAAAAACTTGTATTTTCAGTGGAATATTGGGACAAAAAGTGGTTTATGTCATGACCTGCGACTCTCCCAGGGACAGGTACTTTAAAACAGAGAAACTAAACCAGTGAACTGTAGCACACCACATGCAAGTGTAGACATTTTTAAAATAATTTCCATAGCAATACATTTTCAATCACAAACTCTACCTTACATTTTCCTTATTTGGAGGAGGCAATACAGTATGCAGACAACAATGCTAGCCACTGTCATAGTGTTTGCATAAAATTAGTTGTTTAGCCATTGTTATCAGCTGAAGCCCATTAACGACAGATATGTAGCATAGTTAGCCTTGAGAAGTCAGAAGAGTGAACTTCAAGTTTTTAAAATTAGAAAATTATCAATTTTCATAGCAAAATTTTATGAAAAAGGGGCAAAATAATTACATTTTTATTAAAAAAAAACTTAATTTTTTTTAAAGAACAGTAAACACAGTAGATTTGCATAATCAACAAATGCAAGATAACAAGACAATGCAATTGCACTTAGTCTGAACTTTAAATGAGTAGTGGATTTTTTTCTTACAATTTTAAAAGTTATGTCTATTTCCACTCCCCCTGTACCATATGACAACAATCAGCCAATCACAAATGCATACCCGTACCATGTGACAGCCATCAGCCAATAACAAATGCATATACATTTATTCGGTGAATTCTTGCACAAAGTTAAAAATAAAAAGACTGTGCATATTTTGTTAATGGAAGTAAATTGGAAAGTTGTTTAAAATTGCTGCTCTATCTGAATAATGAAAGTTTAATTTTGACTTGAGTGTCCCTTTAAATTAACCAGAGGTCTGACCTCTAGTTAATTTTCGGAGCACTAATTGCTACCGCAAGCTTGTGGTAGTAATAACCAGCCACTTGTAATGGCTGGTTATTTATTGTGCCCGAAAACGGGCGAGTTTGCCTGTTTTCGGGCGCGCAATAAATTAAAACTCCACTTATCATCTAGTTCTTTATGTGCATTTTAGCTTGCATTCATCTCTCTTTTGCTTGCCCATATTGTTTGTTACTATCAGTATTGTGGCATATTATGATATGCAGTGGCGTATTTCGGATTTGTGCTGCCCTAGGCACTCAAAATTCTGCTGTCTCCCCCAGTAGTTAGCACCCCCTAGAGTTACGCTTGCATAGTGTAACAGGTATTTCTTTTTGGCCATAATATTTTATGGTCAGGGAATCAAGGAAAACTGAAATCTAACACATGCTCTTCCCTAAAGGCCCTGGGCAGAATCATTCACAGCACAGCTACTTGCCACTTTTCCAATTTCGAATGTGATCAGAGAGTTTAATTATTACTTTGCCACAGATGCGACAAAAGGCATTTTTTTAACCTAGAGTCCCTCCTAAAATAAGAATGTTAAACAGGTGTGTTTTTTTGAGGTATGTAATATGGCAAAAGGTTACTGTAATTGTAGGAGGTAATATGATCTCTTTTACAGAAAGAGTTCTTATGAAAGGTACATTCCACTTTATTTTCTTTAGCTCTTTTCCTGACTTTACTTAAATAGTTCAGTGACAGGGCAGGGGGTTAAACACAAGGAGACTGAGAGCAGAGAGATCGTTTTATTATTTATTAAGGAAACAAGCCCCTTAAGCTGGGCCATGATGTACTATCTTTCTAGTTGTAATCAGCTTAGTAAACAACAGCAGCTGAATTAACTTTCTAGTTATTTTTATATGAGTACAGTCAAGTCTACAGACAATAGGCAGTGTCACTGTACTCATATAACAACTACTAGAAAGTTAATTCAGCTGCTGCCGCTTAATGCTCCGCTGGTTCCTTGCCCCCCTGTAAGAATTGCAGCTTCGGTCTGGAAGCAGATGCTGCGACAGTCAGGGCTAGCAGCGGGTACATGATGAGACTTCACTGACAGCACTTAGCAGAGAGAGACAGTTAATTTTAGAACACCGCTCTCTACAGAGGCTCCAAAACGTGCCCCCCAAAATCCCCCTCAAGGGGGGGGCTAAAGTGCGTAGTGAAGATACGTGAGTGAGGTATCTTTTTAAATTCCATTTAGGGGTTAAAAGGACAGATAAACTGATATTTCATAAGTTACACTGCAGTTTACAGGATATAAGTGATAGCTGCCAAAGGAGATGATGGCTGCTAAGAGAAAGTGGCTAAGTCCTATACAGTGCTACAAATGTGACAAAAGATTACAAAAGGCTACAGAGTATTGCTACAAAATTTTGAAATAGCTACAAAGTGGTATATTTAGTTTCTGCTCCACACACACACCAGCGCTGATCGCTACCGCAGTGGGACCTAATAATTTTGAGGAAATATCAGTCCGTGTTGATCCACAGAGGACCTCCCCAATTATGCCAGTCCGATATGCATATGTATTAATGCTAAAATCCTCATATATAACACTTCTCTCCCCACAGCAGCCAATTTATAAACAAATGGGTGTCACTTACTGTGGGTGAAAGTTCGTCCGCACTGTCTCTTTTCCGTGCAGGCATACGAATCCACCGTCTCACTCTAGATCCAGCTCTCCCAGCTCTGCATAAAGTACATCCGGTCCTCCGGTACTAGTAAGTACTAATGCTTGGATCCCCAGAAAATAATTACTCCGAAAGTGCCCTATGGGTGTCCTTAAAGAATGCCACTCTTCAAAACTCCAGAAAAACCCAGACCGGCACTAAATCGATAGTAATAAAAGGAGCAACTTTATTTAAAGAATTTAAAATATGATTAGACACACCAGAATACATACATACCAAACAGCTACTACGTGTTAAAAATTGAAACAGCTACAACCTAGGCCCGATGACATCACTGACGCGATTCAGGTGTTACCCGTAGTCATAGTAACCGTCATGGGGTCTAGCTATCCTTAAATAGGTATAGACACAGGTGTAAGCCCTTATGTGTGATGTTACATATCAAAAACAATTTTTAACACTTAAAAAAGAATAAAAAACAGAGGCGCCACCATGGCCTAATATCGCCAGTACAGGTAAAATGAGCAGCAATATGAGAATGTGAATACTCACAAATATAAAGCACCCCACTGGTGCTAGTAGAGCAGAATGACACTTCTCAGTGGTTCAGCACACTGTATCCAAAGCGCAGAGACAGTCAGGAATCCTCTGACACTCCAATGTATATGTGCCTATTGATAAAGGAAAAAGCAACACGACATGGCCCAATATCATCAAGACAAGGGGAAAATAATACCAATTGCTTGCACTTACAAGATGGTGGGCACCTGCAGGTGCAATCTCAGCAAACTGGAGCCAAAACGTCGCCCAGTAGACTTAAAACAGCAATCCTCAACAGGAACCAGGATCAATGATATAATTTATCACAGGAGGTGATAAAAACACACACAATAGCAAGTGTATAAAAGTATAAAAAGTCTTTATTAACACAGCGACGCGTTTCTCAGCCTGCTCAGGGCTGTTTCATGACTTTATTCATTTCGTTCACTTGTCCTTCTTTACATTTATCAACTAAGAGGCTACTTCTGGTACAATGATCTGCCTGATTTTTTGCCCTTTTTATCACTCTATTAGAGTATCCTCTCTCTCTTAAATGATTTTTCAAAATCTCACTTTCCCTTTGTTATACAGCAGGGTCGCTGCAGTGGAAGAGGGGAGTCCTAGGATGCTCGACCAGCAAAATTTGCGCTGTTTTTTGGTCACTAAAGCCTTTTTCCAACCCCTCATCCACCATTGACACTATTTGTTGTACAAACATCCCTGTTGGATCTCTAGATAGTCTGAGATATGTTCCATCATCCTCAAGCTGTCTGAGGGCCTCAGCAATATATACATCCCTGTATAGCACCACTGTGCTGCCTCCTTTATTAGACTTTTTATAAACCAAATCTTTCCTATTTTTTAGGTTGGTAGTAATACTTTGTATGGCCTTACTATTACACATTTGTGTATAGTTCTTTTTATTATCCACAATGGTTTTTCTATTAAGATCATCCAGCTCTCTTTCTATAGTTTTATGAAAGAGCTTGAGTACTTTACCTCTGCTATGTAGTGGATAAAAAGACGACTTAGCAGTAAATGTGCATGTGATTTTATTTTTACTAATCAAGCCTGAATCATCAACCTCACAAATTGTGTCTGGACTCTGATATTCCAAATCTCTCATATCTTGTAGACAGCATAAATCGTCAAATTTTAACCCATCGGAGTTCTCTGATACATCTCTGGAGGTAGAAAACCCCCTCAAAGGAGAAGAAATTATGCTCAAGGAGGAAACCCACTACCATCTGATGTTACAAATTTCTCTCTACAGAAGTAACAGTTAGTGACCCAGATAGAGAGGAATTTGTAACATCAGATGTTCATATGACTGTATCAGAGAACCCGATGAGAGATTTGGAATATCAGAGTCCAGACACAATTTGTGAGGTTGATGATTCAGGCTTGAGTAGTAAAAATAAAATCACATGCACATTTACTGCTAAGTCGTCTTTTTATCCACTACATAGCAGAGGTAAAGTACTCAAGCTCTTTCATAAAACTATAGAAAGAGAGCTGGATGATCTTAATAGAAAAACCATTGTGGATAATAAAAAGAACTATACACAAATGTGTAATAGTAAGGCCATACAAAGTATTACTACCAACCTAAAAAATAGGAAAGATTTGGTTTATAAAAAGTCTGATAAAGGAGGCAGCACTGTGGTGCTTACAGGGATGTATATATTGCTGAGGCCCTCAGACAGCTTGAGGATAATGGAACATATCTCAGACTATCTAGAAATCCAACAGGGATGTTTGTACAACAAATAGTGTCGATGGTGGATGAGGGGTTGGAAAAAAGCGCAATTTTTGCTGGTCGAGCATCCTAGGACTCCCCTCTTCCACCATCTACCAAAGGTACATAAATCTTTAGATGACATCAAGGGAAGACCGATAGTTTCAGGAATTGGGTCAATCCTGTAACCCCTGTCAGAGTGGGTGGACTCCATAATACAACCCTTGGTTAAAGGTTTATGGAGCCACCTACGGGATACTAAACATCTCCTTAACATTCTTGAAGAGGTAAAATGGAAATCTGAATACAGTTGGCTGACGGTAGATGTGGTATCGTTGTATTCAACGATACCACATGACTATGGGATCACGGCGATTGATATGTTTCTGCGTAAGATTGATTTTTCATCTGAGCAAAGAGAATACATACTCATGGTAGTGCGTTTCCTCCTTGAGCATAATTTCTTCTCCTTTGAGGGGGTTTTCTACCTCCAGAGATGTGGGACGGCTATGGGGGCTAAATTTGCCCCCTCCTATGCCAAATTGTTTCTAGGTTGGTGGGAGGCTGACCACATCTTTGGGGGTGGAAATCCCTTCAGGGTTAGGATTAAGATGTACAGACACTTCATAGATGACTTGATCTTTGTTTGGTCAGGCAGCAAGGAGGAAGCAATATCATTTGTTAAATATTTAAATACCAACTATGTAAACCTGAAGTTCACAATGGAATTTAACGAAAGTAGGATAAACTACCTGGATGTTACTTTGGTAGGCAGTGAGGATAGTGTGGTTGAAAGCCAGTTGTATAGGAAACCTATCTCTAAAAATACTCTCCTGCATCCTGCTAGTAACCATCCCACACATGTTCCCTTTGCTATAGCGAAGGGTCAATTCCTCCGCATTAAGAGGAACTGCAGCGACCCTGCTGTATATCAAAGGGAAAGTGAGATTTTGAAAAATAATTTAAGAGAGAGAGGATACTCTAATAGAGTGATAAAAAGGGCAAAAAATCAGGCAGATCATTGTACCAGAAGTAGCCTCTTAGTTGATAAATGTAAAGAAGGACAAGTGAACAAAATGAATAAAGTCACTTTTGTGACAAACTACAGCAATCAATACAACAGTGTGTGTAAGGTAGTGAGGAATCATCTGCCTATCCTTTTGGCTGACAAAAAGTTGAAACCCTACATTGAACAGGGATGCAGGTTCTCATACAGGCGAGGTGTAACAATTGGTAACATCTTGTCACCGACACAATTGCCATCTGTAGAAATGAGAGAAGGTAGCTCTTGGCTTTTGCATAAGGGCACTTTCAGGTGTGGAAGTAAGAAGTGTAAAGCCTGTGAGCATGTCGTCATAACTGATAAATTCTCTTCCTATGTGACTAGGAAAGAATATAAGACACTACAGTGTGTTAACTGTTCTATGATTTACATTGTGTATTTGGTCACCTGTGTACAATGTAATAAACAGTATGTGGGACTTACCACAAGGGAGGTCAGGTCGAGAATTAGAGAACACCTGAATAATATTGAGAAAGAGAAGGATTTCTCGGCCCTAGCCTCCCATTTTATTTTTGATCATCACAAAAATGTGGGTACTCTGAAGTGGCAGGCAATAGAGAGCATATTGCCACCCAAGCGAGGGGGAGATAGAGAAAAAATTCTGTATCACCGAGAGGCGTTCTGGATTTACACTTTGCAAACTCGTATACCTCTAGGATTTAATTCTACCTTTGATCTGATTAATCATTGGGAGTAAAGCTGAACCAATTAGATTTATTCATATGAGTATGGTATAAAACATACAGCTGAGGTTTTATTATTATTATTATTATTATTATTATTATCTTGTCTAAGATTGAACTACTAGCAGTCTTATCTTCTGAAAAATTGGAAGATATATACTCTGACTGCTGACCTCTTTTGCTCCATAATGTGGAATTTGATCACAGATAAACTATATTGAAATCCACCAAAAATATCATATACCTTTGTATTTTTGAACTGTAAAGTAAAACAAGGTGCTTCAGTTGTTACGGTCATAAAGATAATACAATATAGTGATATTATTAGGTTAATGGACCTTGGAGGTGAAACTGAAATCTAGTTACAGTCACCCAAATAAGGAGAAATCTTGCGCTTCCTTTAGATAAGTTGCATCAGTCTAATAACTTTATATATATATATATATATATATATATATATATATATATATATATATATATATATATATTTAAAGATGTTATATATATATAAACTCAACTTCTACTTACATATTATTCATATGCTGGTACGTTTAGACAACTAGCAAATAAGGTTGATAATGTGCCTTATCATGTATTTAAAAGACAAAGATTGTCAACATTAGGTAAATAAATAAAATGAATCTATTCCCCGAATCTAAATAAGAAACTTAAAATTAGAAATTAAAATTAATATATTTGAAGCATCATGGTATTCTTCAGTATTTATTTGATGATGTGCCCTATTATGTATCGGAAAGACAAGGACTGAAGGATTTAGATACATTAGGTAAATTTATTCCCCCAATCAAAGAAACGGAGGTAAAATACACTAAGTATCAAGATATCTCATAGTATCTGTTTGATCTATGGACATAAACTTTGAGCACACAGAGCATAAGATAAGTGAAGGGAAACAGCGATTATGTTTCTTTGTATCAGCTGTTTAAGTAGCCTTAAAAGTTGGTTGCTTTTTTCTAAAATCTTTTAAAGTGCTTTGATCAATCTATATTCTTAAATAGACTATGGTGCATTTATATTGGGTTATATAATCAGCTATGATTATTATTATTCAAGTGTTATATAGAGAGCAAAATAAAATATATCACGGATGTATTGTAAAATCACAGCATGATCTTTTTTTAGGTGAATTGTTGTTATTTTTATTAGTTAAGGATATTGGTAAACTGTTCATTTAAACTAGTGACCATTAAGTGTTAAAATTTGTTTTTGATATGTAACGTCACACATAAGGGCTTACACCTGTGTCTATACCTATTTAAGGATAGCTAGACCCCATGACGGTAACTATGACTACGGGTAACACCTGAAACGCGTCAGTGACGTCATTGGGCCTAGGTTGTAGCTGTTTCAATTTTTAACACGTAGTAGCTGTTTGGTATGTATGTATTCTGGTGTGTCTAATCATATTTTAAATTCTTTAAATAAAGTTGCTCCTTTTATTACTATCGATTTGGTGCCGGTCTGGGTTTTTCTGGAGTTTTACAAAGTGGTATAGTCCTACAGAAATACTGTTATAAGTATCTAGTTCCGGATGATAGAATTAAAAGCTAGAAAGTGCTGAAATGGCTACAAAGTGGTGTGGTGCTACAGAAATACTATTAAAAGTATCCAGTACCGGATACAAATATATAGCATTAAATGTATAATTTATTATACAGTGACTTCTCACAAGATGCCAGACTATACAAATTATCTGGTAAAATTGTATAAAACCATATTTAGAACCACATTTAAAAACAACAATAGTAGTGAACATTGGTTATAAAAACATTAGGCAGAAGACATGTCCAATATCATAGGCCAAGATATATACAAAAAACGTAGTGGATGGCTGCAGCAAAAAAATAAAAATAAATGAAAAAATAACTGAAACCTTGTGGCAATGAATTAGATATTGTCCAATGAAATATTGTCAAAAAAAAGGAATGCTTATAATATATAGTTGTCCAAAGTGTATAAATTCCAATGTTTCCACAAAGAACAGAGTGTAGGGACTGCTCCGTTGTAAAGGATCAGATGAAATAAAACACAAATACCTAGAAAGACAGGTGCACCAAAAACTGCAAAAATAACAGATATGATAGAGGAAGTGTGCTCACCGTGTAAACTCGGGCTGATATGTCAAAGTAGGGGATCGGTCAACGCGTTTTGGCCTGTGACAGACCTTTATCAAGACTATACCAGCTCCTGAGATTGTTAAAATATTTAAAGGCTTGTTTAGCCTATCAGAGAAGAGGGGTGGGAGAAGTTGGCGTCATTTGGTTTAAACAGTGATGTGTCGGTAGGAGTAACTTCGGAATATGGGAGGACTGTGTCCAAATCTATAATACGCTAGCTTTTTGATACGTCTAAAGATACCAGTTAGATCACGTGACATGTCATGTGTTTGCTTTTGTAAGGCTTCCGGACTTTAGAGCCACCATCTTAATTATGGGCAAATGTAAAATATGTCACGTGTCATGTCATATGCTCTATTATTACCATCTTTATTGTGGGCAAAAAAATAAATGAATGGAAAAAGTGTCTTTTTCTGTAATAAAAAGATAGATAAGGATAATAAAAAACTGTTTTGTGAACAGTTATAACAAGAGAAAATTTGCACCACTCTATATATACGTTGCTAGTCCTATCACAGGGCCAACATTGATAGCAACATGTATCCTCTTCTATGTGTATGAGGTCCGTATAGGACAGTGGTAATGAAGTATGTGCAGCGCTGATATCGGCGCTACAGGTGGATACAGAATGATACTTAGTATCAAATGGAAGTAACAATTACCACTAGATGTGTATTAATAAGCACCACTAAGTGCAAATTAATGGTGATAGATTGACAAATAAATCCATAATAACTGTGACATAGACGTGACCTATGTATATAGGGCAATCATAGCATTAAAAAAATTATATTATCACTCCAAAGTCTATATAAAAGTTAGAGTTTGCATCTAGTAGAATTAATACAGTTGTATATTCCCTAATCAATAAATACAATTAATAATAGTGAAAAAATATGATGCTTAAGAAATCTTCTTAAGCGTAGTTAAACATATTATAAATACAATAAAAATATATTAGAAAGGTACTCAAAATTTGCACTCCGGACTCATTAAGAGACCAGCCCGAGTAAGGTGAAACACACTTTTACATAACCAAGGTGTATACATGAGTATATAAAACTGTACGTTTAGTCTGTATGAACAAATTATGTGTGAACAAAATAAAATAAAATAAATTAAATTTAGAAGCTTCATAAAAGGGGGGGGGGGGAAGGGTAGCTAGGGTCGCTACACAGAAACACTATATGACCAAGATATCTAAAAACGTTGAATGTTAAAAACTTAAGATACAGTTAATGGTTTATTACATGAATTAATGAGAATGCTCAAATTTATATAAAAGTATAGAACTAGGAGTTCTAAGAGCACACATACATAGGCTGTATAGGGGAACTTGTATGGCAGATTTGGGGAGTGGAGTGCATATTCAATAAGGTCTATAGGAGATGTGCTACTTCAAAGTCAGCATTTAGGCCTTTGGGTGAATGCAGTCTAGTTCAAAGATCCACTTGCATTCATTCAGGAGAAGCGTTTTTTCAAAATTCCCGCCTCTCCAGTTCTTATATACTTTCTGCAGACCCATGAACTTAAGAGCTTATGTTTTTCCTTGAAGTGTTTATATAAGGGAACTTCGTCCTTATTTCCTTCTATTTTAAGAAGGTGCTCCCTAATCCGGTCTTTTAGAGGTCTGCATGTTTGGCCTACATACTGCAGTCCGCAGGAACACTCTAGTAGGAATATACCACTTTGTAACTATTTCAAAATTTTGTAGCAATACTCTGTAGCCTTTTGTAATCTTTTGTCACATTTGTAGCACTGTATAGCACTTAGCCACTTTCTCTTAGCAGCCATCATCTCCTTTGGCAGCTATCACTTATATCCTGCGAACTGCAGTGTAACTTATGAAATATCAGTTTCTCTGTCCTTTTAACCCCTAAAGGGAATCTAAAAAGATACCTCACTCATGTATCTTCACTACGCACTTTAGCCCCCCCCCCCTTGAGGGTGGCGCTTCTTTCATTTATACACTACTATTTTTAGAACGATTTTGTTAGGTAACCGTTCATTTCTAGTTAGTTTGTGCGTTTTCCACGTCGCACAGATCACTATATAATGCTGTGCATTCTTCCCTTAGCAATGCATCCTTTTTTTTGCTATGGTGATGCTTTCACATTGTTTTCATTTTGTATCGTGTCAAATTTTTCAGATAAGTTACGTATTTTTGTTGATGCGGTCGTGTCACTTTTTGATGCAACACTTATTTCTCGTGTAATTTTTTGCATCATTTCCTGCATCAGTGCCTATTTAATGACATGTATTGTGACCATCTTTGCACATGTATTAAACTGTGTTCTGGGTGTGATATACTTTTTCTGTGACTTGAAGATCTGACCTTGGCATTCGTTTTTTTTATCTTGCTTTTGTATTTCCCCTGGCTTTGTTTGTTGATTCTTCTAATCTCCTGTTGCTGATCCTGGTTTTGCCTAACCAGGGCATACATTTTAAACAATTTTCCAATTTATTTTATCATCACATTTGCTTTGCTTCACTTGGTATTCTTTGTTGAAGACTAAACCTAGGTAGGCTCGTAAACTGTTGAAGGCTGTCTCTTTTTTCATTTTGGCAGTTTTTCACAGTTCACACTGGGGAACGGGTAATAAAGGGATTATCTATCTTTTTAAACAATAACAATGTTTAAGTAGACTGTCCCTTTAAGACTAGCTGTAAACACATATGTTCACTACTCTAAGCCTTAACTGTTTAGCATCTAGCTTGTTCAGGATATTTTCATACATAACTTTGCACTTTCACCTTCAATACCCCTCTATTGGAATCACATAGGGGGGAGAACAATTACGGCATAGCCTGAGGTCTTACTGAAGGAGAGTCTGATAGCATCCGGTCGATACCGGCTTTTCTGTTGCATCAGAGATGTAAGAATAAATGTGGCTCCTTAAAGCCTCAGCGTGTTTGAAGTCTGCTCTGAGCCCTGAATATCATCTGATACCCTACGTTCTTGGAGTGACCATCGGAGAGGCCGCTGGGGATTGTCAGTTGCCGAGCTGTCTTGCGCTGTATGCGGTGTCCAGCGATACCTCCGGTACTGTCATCTGGGGTGAGGGGGAACCCCCTTCCTAACTTACCTGCTAGAGATCCTCCGGAGCTCATTCGACAGCGCCTTGGAGGAGGAGAGGTATGGAGGACCGTGCCTTGGAGGCCTGGGAGTCTGTCAGCGGCTGTCGCCATCTTGAATTAGTAAGTGCGCAGTCAACCAGGTACACACACGCAACTTACACAAGCACCTTAGGCCTGAATAGCAGCCTCTTGACTGAGACTTTAATCTCCCTCACTGTGGGGGCATCGAGGTGGAACAGCTCTGCCTAAAATAAATAAAGCCTGTACTGCCACGCACATTTTCACCTCTAACCGGAGACCTCAGGCTGATATAATATTGTTCCCAGAAGGGGCCTAAATTCAACCCCACGTCACCCTGTATTATCTCTGTCCTTGCTGGGGTCACTGAAGCCCCATATTTAGCCTTCACAACCAATAAGAGCCTTTAATCACAAGAACAGGCCTTAACCTCATAAACTAAGGCCTCAGTGTACCGGCCTATAGCTCCTGGGTTTGCTCAAGCAACATCTATATAACTGCCCCAGGTGACTTGCTTGCACCTCATGAGATAGGTGCCTTGCACTGCTGATATAAAATCGCCTGAGGGCCCACTGGGACTTTTGTTTTCCTAATCTCCGTCATGCCTGGGGTTAGCACAGCTGTCTAAAGATTCACAGTACCCTGTCGGTGCTAGCTGCTTGAGGCCAGTTCTGCTGTGTTCCTTTTCTCTTGATCACTACCATTTCCCAATATAAAGTTGCAAGCCCAGCCTAACTGTTTACTACCTGCAATGTCGCAGCAAGCGAGGAGGAAACACAAGTCAAACATGCCCTCTAAGAAAACTGTCATTGACCATTTTCGACCCCTTAGGGGTCTAAACCCTGGTTTATCTGATGATGAAAGATCTCTCTCTCCTGACCCATCTGAGGGGCGGTCTAGTTCTAGGCATTTTCCACCTTCAATGGGACGCTATCACCGTAGACTCAATGAAGCAGCTGTTGGATAGACAGAGCCAGTCATTCGCTAAGAGATTTGACAAACTCAAAAGATCTTTTTTTTTTTTTTTTTAAAGTTATTTTTATTGAAAATTTTTAACTTGACAATGGTAAGCTTCAATATGACAATGGTTCAAATATAATCGTATTTGACATTTAGAAACATAAGCTTATATACTTTGTTGCTGCTGTAAAAGTTATGATTCCATGTCCCAGTTGCAGCTTTTCATGTGGTTTTTCAAACATTGAAAAGAGAATAGGATCAAACAAAAAATCCATACAATAGATAAATAAACAGTATGGTAAATAATATAATAACTTACTTCTGCGTTTTTTCGTCTGGACCGGCATTGGCTCTTAATGATTGTGGTTGCTATGGTATTATGAGGTCTGTTCACTATGAGGAGAGTGTTTGGTTAGCATAGGGCTATAGGTTTACACATGGTATGATAACTCAATATGGGAGATATTCCCTTCGTTTGGCAATTATTGAAATTACCATCCTGTCCTAGGGAGGGCAAACAACAGTTTGGAGAGGATGTGAGTTAGATGTGGAGTGCAGCGACTCGTGCCAAATAAATTTGGCATCTAAAAGGGTGTCAACTTTATTACGGCATAGGTAGCCATATTGTTCTAGTGTAAATTGGTCAAAAGATCTTTTGATGATTTACATAAGGACATCTCTTCCATTAACGAACGCACAGATATTATAGAGAGGAAACAGGAGGATTTATTGGTAGACCACACAAATTGGGTGAGCTATACCCATAACCTTGCTGACCAAGTCTCTTCCTTAGAAACTAGCTGATCTCGAAGACCGCTCCCGGCGGAATAATTTGAGGATCAGAGGTATCCCTGAATCCGTCACTGCTCAAGATTTGGAAAAGTTTGTACAGTCCTTATTCCAAGCTATATTAGGATCCCCTGGAGGGGAAGATAGCAGAATTGATTGTATACACAGGGCAGCTAGGCCAAAGAATCAATCTCCCAATAGATAGGCCCAGAGATACGATTGCACGACTACACTACTTTTCCTACAAGGAGCAACTGCTGAAAACCCTCCTATGACAACCTACTCTCTCTGGCCATTTTAAAGATATTACTATGTTTCCGGATCTGTCTTCCCATACGCTGTAACTAAGAAGAACCTAGTCACCAGCACACTTCGACTCCACCAGATCCGCTATCGCTGGGGCTTCCCTACAAGGTTGATCATCACCAAGGATAGAACACAGTATATTGCTCTTTCACCCAGACAGGGTCATGACCTTCTAAAGAAGTGGCAATTACATCCTCAAGAAGCAGGCTCTCAGAACCAACCCCTTCAAGCTGACCAAGCCTTGAGAGCTGGGGCTCCAGCCTGGAATCCAAGCGGACAGGATCATGTCCCATGAAGGTGTTCATCACTCTTGTTGCATAGACCCAGGAGGTTTACTCTGGAGACTGTTCTTCACTTTGTTGAGCGTTTAAATATTCTCAGGTTTGGTTTATTTACTATAGTTCTGTTGTGATGTCAATAATAGATTTGCTCTTCTTCAGTAAGAATCTCCCTGATGGTTAAAGTTGAGACAAAGTAACAAAGATGCTTTATAAGTTTTGAGCCACTAACACACCTATGTTCCCCTAGACCTTTGGATTAATATGGACTGCACTTATGGACACAAATCTCACAATGTTTTATATGTATGTTATGTTATGAATGTACCTCTTGTATTAATTGAGATTTGAGACTTGCTCTATAACTGTATTATTAGTAGAAACTGAGGAATCTACATTTTTGTAGAATAATATCTGAAAACGTGTGGATTCTCTGACAGTAACCTCTTAATGTTTACATTATGTGCAGAC
Organism: Bombina bombina; assembly: GCF_027579735.1. Taxonomy (NCBI): domain Eukaryota; kingdom Metazoa; phylum Chordata; class Amphibia; order Anura; family Bombinatoridae; genus Bombina; species Bombina bombina. The sequence continues at coordinate 109,775,113 of NC_069501.1, read as the reverse complement.
TTAAAGAAGATCTACCAGAAATAGTTCTTAGGTTACATGTTTAGTTACCTAATTATATTTGTTATCCTTAACATGTTCTCCAGTACTGTGTGCCCCATCGCTAATAGATCCTGCCCTTTATTATGCCTTTTACTCTAGGAGTTTATTTACTTCTGCATGTATTGGTTGCTTCTCTCACTTATGTGTTATATTTAATATACATTCCTACTAGGTGGGGTATGAGTCTATGCTGTAGAGCAGAGCTTTCCAAACTTTTCATGTTGGTGACACACTTTTTAGACCTACATCATTTCGCGACACAGTAATTCAGTTGTACTAGCAAACAGGAGGTTAAACTAACTTGTTTTAAAAGATACGGACACATACATAAATTATATAATAACGAAATGTATTTACAAGTAACTGTATGTATGTGCAAGAATAAAAAAAAGTTTATTAACACCAATAGCTACTTACTATTTTAATGGGATTTATGAGGTTGATGGGATGAACACAGTTTCGGAATATTTGGTGGAATATTAGATAAAGACACTCACATTTCATCATCAAGCATTTTTAAGCTTCCCCTTCCTATCCACATATCAAGAGCAGGAGCAGCAATGCACTACTGGGAGCTAGCTGCAACAACAAATAAAACACTGACTTCTGCTCAGCATTTAAGCTGCCACCCTCAGAGCTCTGTGAGTCCGACTGACTACTGCCAACGCTGCAAACACACTGCTCTCTCACTCACTGACTACACATGCAGTCACGAGCCAATTAAGGAGACTACACGTGCAGTCAGGAGCCAATATGCCGCCAAAGCCGCCAATGGGAATAGTTTCAGTTCCCACTGAGCTGTGCCAATTGGTTAAGATGATCTGTTACCAACTAGGTATCAATCACGTGTCAACCATGTGATATGCGTAGCAGGCAGGTGGAAAGTCAGAAACCAAAAAACAATAAAAAAAAAAAAAATGTAATTTAAAAAAATTTGTGCTGAAGCCGGGACACACCTACACACTGCTGCCGACACACTAGTGTGTCCCGACACACAGTTTGGAAAGCACTGCTGTAGAGGGATATCTTGATTAATTCACTCTCCCATTCTATTTAGCCTTAGCAATATATAAGTGTACAGCAGGGGGAGATGCTTATATTAATATTGTTAATTGAGTCAAAAATCCCACTACACATAGCTGTAAGTCTAACTTAGTCAATATCCTAGTGACTAGTTTTAGCCTCTGTTAAGACCGACCCAGAGGGGTTACGCCTATGGAATGACTCCTACTTATAGTCCTAATAAGCTCCTGGGGTACTATATTATTTATTATATATTTCGGATAATGTTAGACAGGTCTACCCGTGAAGGTGCACCACGAATGTGGCTATGTCTACTTTGTTTAATGGATACTACATTGTTACTTCCTATTTTTTAGTGCAGTCAGAAAATGATAGTTTAAGCATATGTTTTAAATAGGCCTGAAGCAACCACTACAATGGGTTCTAATGTCCATATTAACTCCACTATGTATGGTATATCTTTGTTTGCTATTTGCTTAATGTCTGTCATACCTAGAATGTTTACTTGTCTATTGCAGGTCAGCAGTTGTGGGGAACACCTCTACTAGTTTAGTCTCCGCCCCTCCGGCCCCTCTATGCGGTAAGGGATAAGTAACTTTTCCTCTGCATTATTTTTTCTGGCAGAGTTTCGTAGCCTCTGCCTAGTCCGAAGAGCCTCTGATTAAAGTTTTCTCCTGCATATATAACAAAAGGCTCCTCGGGCCCTGAATCCAAAGAAATATTGCTAGGATGTTATCTAATCTTACTATGCTTTCCCTCATTCTCGACGTATATCTAAAACTAATAGTTTCATTAGAGTAATTTCCATTACAGAATGCTCATTGTTATTTTACCTGAAGAATGTTTGGACATAACACTTTTATCAGTTTACTTTATACGCTGTTAGCTGACACTACCTATGATTGATTTCTATGTCATCCTTGGACTTTAAAGAGTATGATCCCATCAGTGGATCTGGTTGTCTTTGATGGCACAACAAACTTTTAAAAGTTAAATGAGGAGCAGAAAAGATTGACCGTTAGGATTACTATGTATCATTTTATCATGATGAGATGTCTACTGTATTGTCAAATTTTGGGATACGTTTGTTCTTTTGCTTGCCATGCATGTAACAGTGTGTTATTGCTTCCTCAATAAAAAAAAAAAGTGTTTTTAGTGCTAATCACTCCAATTTTCTCATACCTCTCCTCCTCCCGTTGGCTATCTACACTATTATTTTAATGACGTTTCTACATCCGGCCAATACATTTTGCAATTGATCTAAGGGGTGTGCTGTGTAAGGACTTGGCTGCCTAAAGGCCAAAAAATCAATTGGCTGGATCAAGAAACATCACTGAAGAACATAAAGTGTTGATCAGCGCTGGGAGGAGGAGAGGTATGAGAAAAATCAGAGCGATTAGCTCTAAAAACACTTTTATTTAGAAACAAACTAAGTAATCATGAATGAAAATGGGGTTCGATTTTGATCATAGTTACACTGATTACTCCCAGAATGATTATCTTTACAATCACTTTAATTGCTAATATATACCAGGCATAAATTCCTGTCCATAAGGTGTTGTTTTATTATGGAGCTATTTTCTTTTTTCAAATAAATGCCACAATGTGATTATTTAGTATAATAAAATACGATAAGATAACCGTAATTAATGTTTTGCTGTCATATAGCAATTCTGTTCATTTATTGCTCTCATGGGGGTCGATCCGATATAGATCGTAGTTTGCGGCACAAGCAAGGGAACCCGCGTCACCCGCAGTTTCAGCTCGCAACTCGAGCTATCCCATATATGTCGCCGTCAGATGCTAACGTGCCGTAAGTCTGCGCAAGTACAAATTTCTGGCGTCGCCAGTGACTTACGGCACGTTAGAAACTGCCGGCGCCTACAAAACCTGACTAAAGTCTAAATCACCCGCACTGTCTAACACACCTCCCTAACATAGCCCGACAAGTCTAACACGCCTCCCTAACATAGCCCGACACGTCTAACCCTCTATCCGCTATCCCCCCTCACTAGCCTAACAATAAAATATGTATTAACCCCTAAACCGCCGCTCCCAAACCCCGCTGCAACCTAATAAAATTATTAACCCCTAAACCGCCGCCAGCTATATTAAATCTATAACCCCCTAAAGTGAGCCCCTAACTACCACCGCCATCTACCTTACCTACCCCCTAAAGTGAGCCCCTACCCCGCCGCTATCTATTGTAAAATTATTAACCCCTAATCTAATCCCATATACCGCCGCCAGCTATATTAAATTATTTAACCCCTGAAATACTAAACTATCCCTACCACTAAACCTAAGTCTAACCCTACAAATAGCCCTGAAAAGGGCTTTTTGCGTGGCATTGCCCCAAAGTAACAGCTCTTTTGCCAGCCCTTAAAAGGGCTTTTTGCGGGGCATGCCCAAAAGAATTCAGCTCTTTTGCCAGCCCTTAAAAGGGCTTTTGGCGGGGCTTTGTCACAAAGTAAACTGCTCTTTTGCCTACAATCTACATCCCCCTACACCGCGGCCACCTATAATAAATGTATTAACCCCAATCTAATCCCCTTACACCGCCGCCAGCTATATTAACTATATTAACCCTAATTATATTAGGGTTAATATAGTTATTATATATATTAACTATATTAACCCTAATTATATTAGGGTTAATATAGTTAATATCGTTATTATATTATATATATATATATATAAAGTATAATAACCCTATCTAACTCTAACATCCCTAACTAAACTCTTATTAAAATAAATCTAATATTAATTTTATTAATTAAAATATTCCTATTTAAATATAAATACTTACCTATAAAATAAATCCTAAGATAGCTACAATATAATTAATAATTACATTGTAGCTATGTTAGGGTTTATATTTATTTTACAGGTAAATTGTTAATTATTTTAACTAGGTATAATAGCTATTAAATAGTTATGAACTATTTAATAGCTACCTAGTTAAAATAATTACCCAATTACCTGTAAAATAAATCCTAACCTAAGTTACAAATACACCTACACTATCAATAAATTAAATAAACTACAAATATCTATCTAAAAATACAATTAAATAAACTAAACTAAATTACAAACCCCCCCCGAAATTACAAAAAATAACAAAAAGATTACAAGATTTTTAAGCTAAGTACACCTATTCTAAGCCCCCTAATAAAATAATAAAGCCCCCCAAAATAAAAAAATTCCCTACCCTATTCTAAATTAAAAAAAGTTCAAAGCTCTTTTACCTTACCAGCCCTTAAAAGGGCCTTTTGTGGGGGCATGCCCCAAAGAAAACTGCTCTTTTGCCTGCAAAAAAACCCACAATACCACCCCCCAACATTACAACCCACCACCCACATACCCCTAATCTAACCCAAACCCCCTTAAATAAACCTAACACTACCCCCCTGAAGATCTCCCTACCTTGTATTCACCCAGCCGGGCCGAACTCCTCATCCGATCCAGGCGATGTGTTCCAGCAAGCGGCAGTGAAGTCTTCTTCCATCCGGGCGATGTCTTGAAGCAAGCGGCAGAGAGTCTTCTTCCATCGGCGATGTCTTCAAGCAAATCGGCATCTTCAATCTTCTTTCTTCGCTCCTCCGCCGCGGAGCATCCTTCCGGCACGAAGACTTCCCGACGAATGAGGTTCCTTTAAATGACGTCATCCAAGATGGCGTCCGCCGAATTCCGAATGGCTGATAGGATTCTATCAGCCAATCGGAATTAAGGTAGAAAAATCTGATTGGCTGATTGAATCAGCCAATCAGATTCAAGTTCAATCCGATTGGCTGAACCAATCAGCCAATCGGATTGAACTTGAATCTGATTGGCTGATTCAATCAGCCAATCAGATTTTTCTACCTTAATTCCGATTGGCTGATAGAATCCTATCAGCCAATCGGAATTCGGCGGACGCCATCTTGGATGACGTCATTTAAAGGAACCTCATTTCTTCGGGAAGTCGTCGTGCCGGAAGGATGCTCCGCGGCGGAGGAGCGAAGAAAGAAGATTGAAGATGCCGATTTGCTTGAAGACATCGCCGATGGAAGAAGACTCTCTGCCGCTTGCTTCAAGACATCGCCCGGATGGATGAAGACTTCACTGCCGCTTGCTGGAACACATCGCCTGGATCGGATGAGGAGTTCGGCCCGGCTGGGTGAATACAAGGTAGGGAGATCTTCAGGGGGGTAGTGTTAGGTTTATTTAAGGGGGGTTTGGGTTAGATTAGGGGTATGTGGGTGGTGGGTTGTAATGTTGGGGGGTGGTATTGTGTTTTTTTTTGCAGGCAAAAGAGCAGTTTTCTTTGGGGTATGCCCCCCCAAAAGGCCCTTTTAAGGGCTGGTAAGGTAAAAGAGCTTTGAACTTTTTTTAATTTGGAATAGGGTAGGGAATTTTTTTATTTTGGGGGGCTTTATTATTTTATTAGGGGGCTTAGAATAGGTGTAATTAGCTTAAAAATCTTGTAATTTTTTTTTATTTTTTGTAATTTAGTGTTTGTTTGTTTTTTGTAATTTAGTTTAGTTTATTTAATTGTATTTTTAGATAGATATTTGTAGTTTATTTAATTTATTGATAGTGTAGGTGTATTTGTAACTTAGGTTAGGATTTATTTTACAGGTAATTGGGTAATTATTTTAACTAGGTAGCTATTAAATAGTTCATAACTATTTAATAGCTATTATACCTAGTTAAAATAATTAACAATTTACCTGTAAAATAAATATAAACCCTAACATAGCTATAATGTAATTATTAATTATATTGTAGCTATCTTAGGGTTTATTTTATAGGTAAGTATTTAGATTTAAATAGGAATATTTTAGTTTATAATATGAATTAGATTTATTTAATAAGAATTTAGTTAGGGGTGTTAGGGTTAGATAGAGTTAATATAGTTAATATAAATACTATAGTAACTATATTAACTATATTAACCCTAATATAATTAGGGTTAATATAGTTAATATATATAATGTAATAACTATATTAACTATAATATACTTAGGGTTAATATAGATAATATAGCTGGCGGCGGGGTAGGTAGATTAAATTAGGGGTTAATCATTTTAATATAGATGGCGGCGGTGTAAGGGGTTCACATTAGGGGATAGATCAGTTAGATGGTGGCGGTTTTAGGGGTTCACATTAGGGGATAGATCAGTTAGATGGTGGCGGTTTTAGGGGCTCACAGTAGGGGGTTAGTTTATGTAGATGGCGGCGGTTTAGGGGTTAAATACTTTATTAGGGATTGCGGCGGGGGATCGCGGTTGACAGGGAGATAGACATTGCGCATGCGTTAGGTGTTAGGTTTATTTTAGCAGATCGCGGTTGACAGGGAGATAGACATTGCGCATGCGTTAGGTGTTAGGTTTATTTTAGAAGCCAGTTTAGGGAGTTACGTGGCTCCAATAGTCAGCGTAAGGCTTCTTACGGCTGCTTTTTGTGGCGAGGTGAAAATGGAGTAAGATTTCTCCATTTTCGCCACGTAAGTCCTTACGCTGTATATTGGATACCAAATTGCGCGGGTTTGGTATACCTGCCTATGGCCCAAAAAACTACGGGCGACGGCAGAAATATACGCGCGTAACTTCTAGGTTACGCCGTATATAGGATACCAAACTCGCGCAAATATTGGCGTCGCCGACTTTTGCGGGCGACGATTTTTATCGGATCGACCCCCCGATGTCTATCATCATAACAATGGAATTATGATATTTTCAAATATGTTGATTGTCTTTACAAGCAACAGATGTTTTTTAGCTCATGAGAAAGCAATACGGCTTCTAATGAGTGTGGAGTGCCCAGATGGGCAGGGAGCACAGTAAGTGGGTGGGACAATGGAGGAGCACAAGAAGCTGGCAGTCCCCCCACCTCCCCTCACTCACAGACTAAGTGTGGGGGGAGTGGAGGGGGTGGGGGGACTGCAGGCAAACAAAAGAAGTTGGGTTAGAGATAGGGATAGGAATAAGGGAGGGTCTAAAAAACAATATTAGGGACTTATCAGGGCAGTAGGATCAGTTCATAGCTTCTCTTCTTTCTTCATAGATTGCAGGAAAGCTTGTCTTCAGGGCACAGGCCGCAGGACCATGGAGCGAGGAAGCAGGTTCCACCTAGAAGGCTGCAAGATAGCATGCTGAGCATACAGTTACCTAGAAAGAAGACAAGGGTTGCAGGTGAGTTTTATTCCCCAAACCCCCCTCCAGGCCCTCCCCATTCCTCTGAACCCCCCTGCTCTGACGATGATGAGCTTTCCTGTGTATCATCAGCCAGTTCCAGAGCATCCTCCCCCTTTTCCACTCCGGTCCCCTCTGATCTAGTGGAATCCCCCCTCCCCCCCCCCTTCCCTCCTTCCCTCTGCGGTAAAGTTTTGTCCCAGAGATCCGGGTCTATGGCCTTGAATCCAGCCTCCGGTCCACCCAGGACCCGCTTTGCTGCATACCTGGAGCATCCCTCCCTGTACCCCCATGTTACTATTCCCAAGTCCCGGATCAAGGCCTCGGGTCCAGGCCTCCGGAGCGTCTAGGTCACGCTCTGCCCCATCGAAGGCCTCCGGTGTCAGAAAAGACCAACCTGCCACAGTTAAGATGGCAGCCAGCAATCCCCCCCCCCTTCCCCTCCCTTGAATCGATCCAACCGGAAGTGTTCAGACTCGTCCGCCTCACTTCTGGTTGCACGTAGAGCACTCTCAGCCGACAAGGGAACGGAGGGCAAAGGACGTTCCTCCGTTCCCTCCCCTAGTACACGAGCAGCCAGGGGAATGGAGGATAAAGAGTGCTCCTCCATTCCCTCCCCTAGTAAACGAGCATATTATGGGAAGCCCCAAAAAATAAACAAGGCCGTCAGAGGGGGCAATTGTGATAGGGATTGGGAAATAAGCCCACATATTGGGTTAGGGGATAAACATAATAGGGGTATGGGGCAAACTTCCCAAGATGGCCCTATAGTTGGGGGGTCCAACCTGGCTCGGGGTGGGGAAGGGGAATTTATACTGAGGACAGAGCTTTTCTTAAGCACCCCCCATATGTCAAGCATTACGTGGAGGGCAGGGGGGCAGGTTATACCCCCCTGCAGGTATACTCCTCCAATTTCTTCATATCATTCCCTGGGTCCTGCCCCCCCCTGGGCCTTTTCCTGATGAAGGGTGCTCTGCATATCTCCACTCATTCCCGTCCACTTCCAGAGTCCAAAGAAGCAGCTCCTGGCATCCCCCTCCCTTCCCCTCTCCCTCTCCCTACCCCCTATCATTGCAGGATAATGATGGATGGGCATCCCCTGCACGCAATCATGTGCATTTTGTGGCCACGGGTGGGGTATACAGCGCATATGAGGAACACACAGTATGCCGGCGGAAAGAAGACAAAGAGCGTAGCAGCAGGAGCCGTAGACAGGGAAACAGCAGCATGGAACGAACATCGACTCCATGGAATCTGAGTGAGTATAAAGAAATTTTGTCTAATGTTTCTGATGGGGGATGCAGTTCTGATTCAGAGTCTGACAATTCGGATTCTGAATCAGATGAGGGAGAGGGGAGTAAGCAGAAATGTAATAAAATTCTGAAGTTGCTAAAAAAAAATTAGCAAAAAAGATAGGAGCGAAAGCAGGAATATAACAAAGGCAAGCAAAGTTTCAAGGGAGTTTAATAACACCTTGCATTTAGGGTCTGCATTACCTAACACAGCTAACAGGATAGGCATACATTGCGAACTAGACCAGATATGGGAACATTTGAAGCAGAAGACAATCAGCAAAGCCAGACTGGGGCGGTATAGTGACGTGTTTCAGTTAACGAAGGAGGCAAAAGGGGATAAGGTACAAAAGAAAGAAATGCCTAGAAAGGATATTTGACAGTGGGTGAAAGGATTTCTAGTGTATGCAGCATGCTATTTAAAGGATAGACCGTCACAGGGCGAGAGCCTTTAATAGATACCTGCATACCATATTGGAGGTGTACACCACTTTTGGGGGTTAGGCTTGGAGAGACCATGACACGGAATTTAGGAAGAAACTAGGAAAGGCTAGTGTTAAGTACTTTGGGACGAAGGAATTAGACATGTGGACGAGATTGGTTAAGCCAGACAATGGTCAGAGGTACAAGCCTGGGTATACTAGTGGGGGTTACACTAGCACCGCATCCGAAGAAGGCATAAAAAAGATATCTTGGGGTTATAATGACAAAAAATGCGACCGACAGATTTGCGTGTTCAAGCATGTTTGTAGATGTTGCAAGGGTTGTCATCCAGGGGTTGAATGCACGAGGCATGGCAAGCGGCCCTTTTTGACCATGCAGGGGAAGGGAAATATCGCTGCCCAAACAAAATGAGTTCAGCTACTTTACCCCACTGCATATACCAGTCATACTGGCTATGCTAAGGGCCTATTACAATGCACCAAGGGCCTCCTTCCTTATACAATCATTTATGCATGGTTTTAGTATACCAATACAAGGGGCAATTAAAACAGGGAGACAATGGAATTTAATTTCAGCATACCAGTACCCAGAAGAGGTTAAAAGCAAAATACAAAAAGAAGTACAATTAGGGTGGTGGGCCCCTTTAAAACACCACCACTAGGTAATATGATAATTTCACCAATAGGGGTAGTGCCAAAGAAAGAGTAGGGAAAGTTCAGGTTAATTCACCATCTGTCTGCACCCAGGGGAACCTCAGTTAATGATGCAATAAATGACCAGATCTGTTCAGTGAAGTACCAATCTTTTGACCAGGCTTTGGAAATGATAAAATTGATAGGCCCGGGCGCGGAGATGGCAAAAATGGATATAGAGTCAGCGTTCAGAATGCTTCCACTTCATCCAGATAGCTATAGATTGATGGGCATCAAATTTAGGGGCCAATATTTCTACAACCGTTGCTTACCGATGGGATGTTCGCTTTCTTGTGCGTACTTTGAGGAGTTTAGTACATTTATACATGATATGTTGGTAGCAAGAACAGGCCTTACAACAGTAGCTCATTACTTAGACAATTTCTTGGTTGCAGGAAAGAAGGAAACAGAACAGTGCAAGTATTTAATGGGTCAGCTGCAGACTTTATTAGACCAAATGGGAGTTCCCATAGCACACGAAAATCTGAGGAACCAGTGACATCATTAGCATTTCTAGGGATCCAAATTGACACGGTGGCACAGGAATGCCGCCTTTCTAGGGACAAGCTAACAAAACTGGGAGAGCAGCTAGACCAGGCGCACACAGTACAGTACATGACACTGAAAGAAGTTCAGTCTTTGCTCGGTTTACTTAAAGGGACATTAAACACTTTGAGATGGTAATATAAAATGATAAATTGTATATATAAAAAAACTGCAATATACTTTCATTATTTATTTTGCACAACCATTGGCTGCACACTCTAGTGACCAATTTATAACGGTCCCTAATTGGCCACAGCAGAGAAGGTAACACAAGTTACAATATGGCAGCTCCCAGTGTTTTATAGACACTAAAACTTTACACTTATTTTGTCACTTTTTAAACAACTAATGAAACTTTAAAAAAATACATCTACATGTTAGTCATGGACTAATCTTTTCTTTGAATTCATCATTCTATCTAGCATTTATTTAGTGTTTAATTTCCCTTTAACTTCACTTGCAAGGGGATACCTATGGGTAGGGTTTTCAATATTTGTTTAGAGCAGGCCACAAGGGGACACGACAACCCTAGAAGTAGAATAAACCTGACGGAGGAATTGAAACAAGATTTGCATATGTGGACAGAGTTCATAACATACTTTAATGGAGTAAGAATTTGGCAGGATGGCCCTCATTCCAACCAAGTGTTGCACCTATTCACAGATGCAGATGGTTCACACTGGTTTGGGGCATATTTGGATGGACAGTGGTGTGTGGAAAAATGGCCCAACACGTGGGTAAGGTTAGGGGTAACAAGAAATCTCACGCTCCTGGAGCTTTTCCCAATAGTGGTTGCAATAGAAATTTGGCACCACCAGTTAAGTGACAAGAGCGTCAGATTTTGGACAGACAATATGAGTGTGGTACATGCTATAAACAACCTGGCATCAAAATCACCACCAGTAATTACATTTCTGAGGATACTGGTGCGTAGATGCATGCAGAGCAATATTACCTTCACAGCCAAACATGTGCCTGGGGTTCAAAATATATTGGTGGATGCATTATTACGGGGCAGGTGGGACGTATTCTGGAAGGTAGCGCCTAAAGCAGAAAAGATTGGAATGGCTTGCCCATGCTATCTTTGGCAGGGGGTGGAGCAAAAAGAATTCTCTGGGACCTGTTGAAGCGATCCTTGGCCCACAGAACAATTATTCAAGGTACTGGGAGGAATGGGTTGCATTTTTAAAGCTGGGGCATGGCCAGGCGAACACTCTAAACACCCTCTGCGAGTACATGGCGACGCAAAAGGAAAAAGGGGTCAAGAAATGTCTCATGAATTCAAAGTTAGCCGCGTTGTCCTTCTTTAATCAAAGGTGGGGCGCGGAAGATCATACAAAGCAGTTTATTATCAGGAAAGCTCTTAGGGGATGGGATAAGGGATGCAGGAGGAGAGATCAGAGGGAACCCATTACAAGGGAAAAGCTGAGGTTAATATTGAAAGCCTTACGACGAACATGTACGGATGAGTTTGAGACCAAATTGTTCAAAGCAGTATATGCTTTAGTGTTCGCAGGGGCATTTAGGGTTAACGAAGTGGTAGCGAGAAACAAGCGGGACCAGGAGGGGGGATTGCATATGAGTCATGTAAGCCTATACTCCGATTTGATCATGGTTTATGACCAGGACAGAAAAGGTTGTTGGACAGCTATACAGAGGGATCAGAATAAGGACATTTGCCCTGTGAAAACCTTAAGAAAATATATGGGTATCAGGCCAGATGGGGGTAACCAGTTGTTCAAACATAAGGGGGGAGACCCCATGTCTATCTTTCAATTCAGAAAAATTCTGAAGCTAGCAGTTCAAGGGCTGGGTTGGGAAGCAAGCAAGTATAACACCCATTCATTCCGGATAGGGGCAGCCACATCAGCGGCATTGGGGGGGGGGGGGAGACGGACGAACAGATTAACAAATTGGGCAGATGGAGTTCAGAATGTTTTAAAGCTTATGTAAGACCATAAAAAAAGATAGATTTAGGCACTCAGATAATTATGTTGTTAGTAAGTAAGCATTGGTGTGTAAGCATGTTTTCGTTATGGTTTTGAAAAATATCTTTTTCACACAGGTAAAAGTGTGAGGGCAGTGAGAGTATGGATACTCGGGCACTTCTACATACACTGGGCAGCAGTTAAGGCCACAAGGGATAACAATCAGGGGTTGGGCTTTCACAATAGCAAAGTTTCAATAAGGTGGTTAGGAAGGCGAGGCATGAGATGGGAAAACTTGCCACAAGCCATTAATCAGGCAGCAGCGAGGTGGGGGGCACCAGACATCATAGTCATTCATTTGGGAGGAAATGATATAGGTTATTGGCAGAACCTAGACCTGATTGCAGCAATTAAATCGGACTTCAGATGGCTTGTTTCTAGATAGCAGCATATCAGGCTGGTGTGGTCCTCGATAATTTATAAATTGGTGGGGCGTAGATTCCCAGAGAGGAGGTTTTAGGGCTAGAAAACGCATCAATAGTGCCATTACACAGTTTCTCACAACCTTACATGAGTCGGGAAGGCATGCAGTGGCCATACACATAGACCTTAGGGTGGAGAGCGCAGAAATGTACAGGCCTGATGGGGTTCATTTGTCGGAGACAGGATTAAACATTTTCATAAGGACCACCCTGCAAAACATGGTGAGTGGAGGTCACTAGCTAGGTTGGGCAGTCGGTTAGTAGGGAAAGGTGGCGGCAAAAGAGTCCCCTCTTTTTTGGTTATGGTGGTGGTAATTGGCGGCCAGTGTTGGTAATATTTTTCCACATGCGCAATGTAGCGTTTGGTGCGGTGTAAGTTAAGCACCTGGTAGGCTGGCTGGGGGAGCATGGGCTCCCTAACCCCTTTTCAATTGTTGGTTTCCGGTTACGGCAAGTTCAGCCGCAATTACGGGGGGTTTAGTTAGGAGACTCATTGTCGTTACTTATGGATTTGATTTAAATAAAGTGACCTTGTCAAATTTGCCACTACACCGGTGTTGTGTTGTTATTGGGGGGAGTGGTAAAAGAGGGAAGTAAAGTAATAACAAACTCGGGTGCAGGGACAAGTTGGCCCTACAGCACTTATGAAGTATGAGTGAGCATTGCTTTGCATTTTACTTTAAAAATACCCATATACACTAAAACAGCTGATGTCTTGGTAGAAGTCTACGGTAGCCCATAACCGCAGGCTCAGGCTGGATACCCATTATAGACATAATCAATAACCTAATTTTCTGCATGTATACACAATGGAACTTACATTTATGGAGAAAATGTATCCATCTGATCAGCCTAATAGCCCCAGTTTTCAGTGCACATACATACCTGAACCAATAAACTTACTTATTTTGCATATATTGGGATGATTTGATGAGAATAAAAAAGACTTATGGCTGATGGGCACTATTGTAAAGTGCTTATACAAAACACCACCATCTTACACAGGGACGCTAAAACAAAAATGACATTTTCCTGATTTAGATAGAGCATGCAATTTTAAACATTTTTCCAATGTACTTCAATTATAAAACTGTGCATGGTCTTTTTATATGAACACTTGCTGAGGCACCAGCTCCTACTGAGCATGTGCAAGAATTCACAGTGTATACATATATGAGTCTGTGATTTACTGATGGCTGTCACATGATACAGGGGGAGTGAAAAGGGAAGCAATTTTGAAATTTGTATGGAAAAAAAATCCACTGCTACTTTTAAATTCAGAGCAAGTACTATTCTATTGTATTGATACTTGTTTATTCCAAGAATAATTTTAATCAAAAAATATATTGATGTGCATTTATAAAATATATAAAACTAGTACAGCAAATCAGGCAAGGGCCAATTAAGGACCGGATTACAAGTTGAGCACAATCTCTCTCTTCCGCAAAAGCGATATTTACGCTCAACTTAGTAATACCAGCACAAGCAAATGTGTGCTGGTATTACAAGTGAGGTGCAATGCGAACGCAACCTCACATTCACATTGCGCTCACAAGAACATGCTTCCATAGGCTCCAATGAGAGCCTCTTTCTCATGCCGTCATGTAATGGCTGGTTATTTATCGTGCGCCCGCAAAGGAGCGCTCCACTTGTAATCTAGCCCTAAATAAAATAATGGTCTAAAATAAAGCAATAAATAAAATAATGGTCTAAAATAAAGCAATAAATAAAATAATGGTCTAAAATAAAGCAATAAATAAAATAATGGTCTAAAATAAAGCAATAAATAAAATAATGGTCTAAAATAAAGCAATACATAAAATAATGGTCTAAAATAAAGCAATGAATAAAATAATGGTCTAAAATAAAGCAATAAATAAAATAATGGTCTAAAATAAAGCAATTTTTTCCCCCCGTTTAGACTTTATTTTCCAAAGGCTAGAGACAGATCAGATTATAAGCACACTCCTGTGTCAGGACATCAAAATGGGTGAACATCTATATGCCTCACTTAAAATCTGTCTATCGACCATTGAGGAAAAGCACTGGACAGCCCTATTTTAAGATATCTAACTACAGTATATTGTTCCTTTAGCCTTTTGAATATGTATGCTATGATATATGTTTAGCTAAAAGAAAAAAACATTTTAACAGATTCTCTCCATTGTTTCTGATAGTCAATATATTTCAAATGTATTTTTGAAGTGTAAATTAATTAAGTGGACATTCTATTCCAAAAATAAAATGCGTTTTTGCACCAGTGTTGCTTGCTAACTATAGGGTTCATCGCATTCATCTGTTTGATTATTATCTTTTATCTGCATGTTATTAACTGCAGATCAGACCTTTCAATGTCGACCTGATCACAGAGTTTTCTTTATTGCTTATCATGAGCATTTCCTTATCGTCTCCCTGAAATATGTCACTATACTTAACATGCTCCAGTTCTGTTTTACTGATCACAAGCCAAATTCTCTATATTTAACAACATATTTATTAGCCAAGGCCTTGATAATCCTTCAGACAACCAAATACCCCTAAAAGTTTTCAGATATAATATTGGTTTTATGCATGAGTAAAACATACTGAAATTACCCCGGCCATTTTGGTTGACATTAGGAATCAACATCTCCAAAAGGAAAGTGTAGAGCCAGATAGGCTTGCAGCGCCTTAAGGGTTAAGGCTGGCAGTGAGTGGAATAGAGGAATGGGAATGCAGTAAGTTTGTAACAATGTTGCAGGGCCAGGGAGTGGCTTACCTTTTGTCCTCATGAACCTGGAGTTCCTCTTCCTCTTTTGCTGCAGGACAAGAAGCACTCAAGTTGTTGTCAGGCTGCTCTATTTTTTCTTTTCACCATGAGGCGTTCCAAGCGTTCTTCAGCTCCTCCTTTGAGATTCAGGGATGATATGAATCCTTCTGCTGTCTGTAGTGACCTGGATCAACAGATAAGTGTTCAAGAATTGTGCCCCCATCCCAAGATCCCCCTCCTCCCATAACCCCTTCAAAAAGCATGCCCCGCCAGTAGCCTAAAACACCTTCTAATACCCATGCTATACATCATCCCCCAGCAGTGCAGTTGCATAGCCCGTCCATATCCCTGTCCATGTGGTTATGGAGACTCCTCCTGAGCATTTGAATCCTACCCCTCCACCAGGGCCTGCTCCCACCTTAAACCCCCAGGATATTTCTTCGTCCTTTGTGCAGTTATTTACTGCTCTACCTGACACTGCAGCAGGTGCAGTAGCATCCCTGCTTTCTACTATTGCTTCGGCTCTATCTGCAGAACGGGTGGCTAGTAATCCTGCTCCTTTAGCATTAGGCAGTGGGTTCATAGCCAGGTGGCTTCCAATTTGCACCCTATAACTGTGTCATCTTGTGTAGGCCATCAGTAAAGCATTGCTCCCCCACAGCCTCCTTCCAGCCCGGTGGCTACTTACCATGGGCATACTGCAGCCAAAGGGCATACTGCAGCCAAGGGCCTTTTGCAGCCAAAGACGGGCTAACTTGTCCCGATTTTGTTTGGCAGTTGGTGGACCCTGGCTTTCCTTAGTTCCTTTAGTGCGCTCTTCCCTCGCTCCAGTGACCTGGCGGTCCTATGTTAGACTATGGACAGAATGCGACCAGTTTTGCTGTGATCGCAAGGTTAATGCCACCCGTGCCCCTCAGATGATGCTGTGTGAATGGCTGGTGCAGTTACATAAGTCGGGGGTTCATAAGGGGGCAATTCAATCCCCCTTAGCAGCGTTAGCATTCTTTTATAAGGTCCTGAGGCTCCCAGATCCCAGTAGTTCATTTTTTATTAGGCAGGCCCTGAAGGGTTGGGGGAGATCTCAGGGGAAGAAATTAGAACCGGCTGGAGCGGCTGGTGGCGGTTTTGCCTGAGGTGTGTTCTACCTCGTATGAGGTGTCAATTTTTAAGGCAGCATTTGTGTTGTCCTTTGCAGGGGCCTTATGAATAGGTGAATTACTATCCCCTAGTAAGAAACAAGTTAATAAAGGCATACAGTGCAATCACACTAGAATATATCCCTCATCGGTATTATTGTTCATTCCTCATTCTAAAACTGATAAGGAGACCAGAGGGGCATGGCTCACTCTTCCTCCTCAGAAAGACTCCCCTTGCTGCCTAGTGGTAGTGATAGGGGAGTTTGCTAGGCACAGACCTCCAGGGATAGGCCAATTCCTTATAAATAGCGATAGGTCCTCCCTGTCACTTTATCAATTTCGTAGAATTCTAGCCAGAGTAGTACAGCGGGTAGGGCTGGACCCTTCTAGAATATCACCACATTCCTTTAGAATTGGGGCGGCCATGAATGCGGCCCAGGAGGGGGCATCTGCCCTTAGTATTCAGCGCTTAGGGCGGTGGTGATCTAACCGCTACAAATAGCTGCGTGTGGTCGAATGGTGGGTCCCCCTTCTTCTGTGTGCATTTTCCAGTTGTCCATTACCATGGCTAATTATGTTTTGAACTTAGGGTTCCCGTCTGCTAGAGTCTCTATTATGTGGCTAGGTTTGAGGGGTATGTGCTGGCCTCAACTCCCAGGGGTTTTACAGGACGCCCATAGGCGGTGGGGTAAGCCCCAAATTATTGTCATTCACTTGAGAGGGAATGATTTTGGAACAATTCCGGCTCTAGACCTAACAAAGATTATACAGTCCGACTTAGGTTTGATTAGGGCCTGGCTCCCTGGAGTTACAATAGGTTGGTCCAACATGATAGCCCCGATGCCATTGGCGGCATATGTGTTCTGCTGGCACGGCATACAGGGTTAGAAAGAAGTTGAATAGGGACGTAGGGGTAGTGTCACTGGTTCCCAGGGCTTCGTGATTCGCCACAATGCCATCATGGCTGAGAAGCGGGAGCTCTTTAGGCCTGATGGGGTTCACCTGTCAGATTTAGGGTTAGATATATTTCTAGGAGATATTAAAAGTGTTCTCGCTCCCTTCCCGTAAGTCAGGTTGGGTGGGTGGCGGTAAGTGATAATGTGATGCTATCCCTTGTGGCAGGAGGTCGCGGCCAGGAGCCCATGGAGATGGTGAATGGGGGGAATGATGGCCAGGCTGAGGGGGCGGGGCCGATTACTTCAGTCAACTGGAGTGCCCCGTCTCTAGGGGTAGGCAGGCCAGGAGAACTCGGAAACACCCCTAGTAGCATCTCCACCCGAAGCAGCGTTTGCTGTTGCAGTCTAGATGGGGCCGCTGACCTCTTCAGTCCGGGGTTAGGCTTATCGTCTCATTTGCCACCATCTAATTTAGAGTTTATTTATTTATATATTGTTAATAAAAAGGGACGAGTGATGGTCTGTTTATTCCCAAATAAAGTGTCTAATTTATGGGAAAGGGTAGAGGGCGAGTTAGCTAAAAAATGTAGCAAGTTAAAGTTCCCCCCCTTTCCCCAGTTGGGTTTTAGTACCTCTGGTAGCGAGCAGGTTATCCCTTAAGATACAAACTCTTTCTGCTAAATTAAAGTTTAAAATGAATAATAAGCACAATTGTTGCAATTTGCAAATTTGTTTTACTGTCAAATACACAAGCCCAGTTTACAGATAATGCCCCTGTTTAAATCCCTTAAAGGGATATGAAACCCACAAATGTTTTGTGATTCAGGCAGATTATACAATTTTTTAATTTTTTTTTCTATTCTCCAATTTGCTTAGATCCCATGGTATTGTTTGTTGAAGAGATACTTAGGTAGGTGTCTGGAGCATATGTGGTAACTGGGAAAAAATGGACATAGAATGATCCTTAATCCCAAACAATATTGGGTCACAGTATGGTGACCAATGGTGGTAACACATCTGCTAGCTAGACTTAACCAGCTACAGCAAAGAGAGAATGCATGCACTTCATCAGATTTAGGATCAATTGTCACTCAATTTATCTGTAAGCAATCCAAAAGCTTAAAGGGACAATAAAGTCAAAATTAAAGTCAGATAGAATATGTAGTTTTATAAGACTTTCCAATGTACTTCAATTATTAATTTGTGCACAGTCTTTTCATATGCACACTTTCTGAGGCACCAGAACCAACTTAGCATGTGCTAGAGTTCACAGTACATATATATGAGTCTGTGATTGGCTCTTGGCTGTCACATGATACAGGGGCTGGCAAACTGTGTAAAAGTAAATTTTGAAAATTGTCAGAAAAAATCTACTTGTTACTTAAAACTCAGAATACGTGCTACTGCATTGTCTTTTTTTTTCTGACAGATGAGAGTAGAACTGTGAAAGTTGATAAGGAGAGATCAGGCTGTCTAAATTATTACTTTGTTTTCTCTTAACAACTTCCCTTTGAGAAAGAGGATGGAGTTTTATTCTGTCTTATAAAGTTAATAAGTGGGAAAAAATTATATTATCCAAAGGGTTTTAAGTGAAGTTCAGTTTGTACTAACTGCACCATTACCTGATCCATTTAATCAATCACTGCTACAAGAAGTGTTCTGGATGACTGAAAATGAGTTTGTTTTATGGTGAAAGGTCCACTTTAAAGACACAATGTACTTTGACAAATAGTTTATGAGTTAAGTGTATTCAAATCAGCTGCCGGAACACCCTTTTAAATGGTCTGGACTCTCTCACCTCTACTAGGAGTTTGATTCCTTCTGCTGCCTCTTGCTTACGTATATTTTCTATATGTAATACTGCATATTTGAAAGTATAGGTAGCAGTTTCAACTGACAAAATGAACTATTGCAAATTACATATGTGTAAATAATTTAATACACTCCAGCAGGTAAAAAAGATAATTGGGAGCTTAAGACTATATTGCACTCAAGTGGTGGTTTTATTGGTGTATTGTAAAATGCTAAGCACCCAAATTTATTGAAGCCCCCCATTCTTAGAGCCATTAAAACCCATACATTTGCAAAGCAGTCCTTACTTTACATACCCTACACCCCCCAGGACAAGGAAACAGGTGCATGAGTGGAAAAGAGCATTTAAATAATGATATGGCATTGTGGTACCTTCAGTTTTAAAGGTATAGAATCACCTTGAGATGTATGACATACAAAAGCGGCGTTCCCAGCAGCAACCACGGACCTGGCAAGACAACCGGAAGTGACACCGGTCTGTGTAAAAACTTCCCATAGAGAGCCAACGGAGTGTTGTAGCAGTGGCGAAACCCAGCCACTATGTACATACAGGAACAAAGAAAAGCAGGCACTGCATCAGGGCTCCATAAAACTTGAATGATTTATTTGAACAAAGCTAAAAGGTGAACAGCTACAACCGCTGTATTGGACGCAATAAAAAGGTACAAAGTGTCAAGTAGAAGGCAGGGGTGGATAGGACACAAGTACTTCCTGACTAGTTTTGAGTCCTCACATTGTCTATGAATAAGAGTCCTGTGAGGACTCGAAACTAGTCAGACAGTACTTGTGTCCTATCCACCCCTGCCTTGTACTTGACACTTTGTACCTTTTTATTGCGTCCAATACAGCGGTTGTAGCTGTTCACCTTTTAACTTTGTTCAAATAAAGCATTCAAGTTTTATGGAGCCCTGATGCAGTCCCTGCTTTTCTTTGTTCCTGTATATAGAATCACCTCTCCTTCCTTTCCTACATCTCCTTTTTAGCATTGTACAGAAGATTTAATAACACATTTGTAAAATCTCTGCATTTAGCATTTTTCATGCACATCAAAAATATCCAGCAAAAAGCATGTTATAAAATGCTTTTCATATGACCTATAAATGAACAATCAAACAACTGAGATTTGATTAAAAAGGTCCATATGATATTGGATGTGAGCATCTTAGTTCAGTTTAACACATGGGAATTGTGTGTGGAAGGAATTGGTGACATAAACCCCAAAATAGAATCACAATATTTGCACTGTTCTCATTCAAAACATCAAAGTTAGCATGATAGAATGTGCTATAATTATTCAAATACACAATGTTCTGAATAGGAAAGAAAATCCCCTGGAGTTGATTCTCTTTATAGTTGTTATCTTCACATTTATAAATGAACTCCCCTGAATAGTGCGATTGTATTTAACTATATAACAGCTCATCCTATGTGATATACAGCAATGCCTTAAGTGCACAAACAGTTCTTAGAAACAGTGAGACACATGGTAATTTAAAAAAAAATATTTCTCATGCAATTCTTTTTTTTTTATCATGGGTCATTAAAAGTTGTTTTGGGAATTTGGGGTGACTGTTCTTCCCTTTTAACAAAAATAACAAGAATAACTGAGGATACACAGCACTATCACAAATAATATACACTGCTCAACTCATCCAGATACTGGAAATAGATAGGTAGCTGCTCTTTACAAGAATGAATAGGTGCATCGTCCATCACCTTCTTATTAGAGAAATACCATTAAAGGGATGTTACAAAAATAGAATTATAAAATGTGTTAGGTATATGTAAGTAAAACAAACACATCCCATGACCCATAAACAGGATCAGCTTTGGTTGCTATTGCACTCACATAAAGATAGACTATTTACAGAGTCACAGGCAGTTAACACCGGGCCTGCCTGGGTGCAAGTCCATAGGGAGAATTACAGAAACAGAGTGCTGAACCTGTTTATGGGTCATGCAATGTGTTCCCGGTCCGGTCTGGATGTGCTGTCCTTTCTCCTTGTTTTGCTTACGCCCAAGGTGATTACATAAGTCTGTTAACCCTGACTTGTTCTCAGTTTGTTTGATTATTAGCTTGCATTTATGTATGTGGCTGCAGTTGTGTGGCTGTATTAGGGACTCAGGTATGTGGAAGAGACCTTGACGTGGTACCTGGGCTTGTCCCATTTGGCCAAATGTGGTAACTAACTCTTCCAGTTTTGCTTTTAATCCTAGCTGAGAGCTTGTGAGCGAGTGCTGAACTTTTTTATGTGTGTGCTGCAGTGTCTGTTTCTGTAATTCTCCCTATGGACTTGCACCCAGGCAGGCCCGGGGTTAACTGCAAATAGAGTAGCTTTATGTGAGTGCGATAGCAACCAAAGCTGAGCCTGTTTATGGGTCATGGGATGTGTGTACCCGGTCCGGTGTGGAAAAAAAAGTAAATAAAAAGCAAACATATACTGACCCTATAAACCATTTACAAAATATTTATTTTATCCAATATTATGCTAGGAGCCAGATTATCTAAAGCTCTCTGCTCTGGCAAGATGGTCTAAATCTCTTCAGTACTGAGAGATCCCTTAAATAATGTAAATTGTGGCTTAAGCTCTGTTTATCTCATTATGCAGATCTTGGGTGTAAATGAGAGACACGTACATTATAAAATAATGCTCACATTTTTTTTTTATCATTGGAAATTTAGAAAAATGAAACAATTATTCTGAAATACTTACGGGGAATTTCACACCCCTGGGGGCCTTATTTATTATTGTGCGAGCGGACATGATATGATGTAGTGGATCATGTCCGCTGCACATCGCTAAATTCCGACAGCATACGCTCTCAGCATTTATTATTGCAACAGCAGTTCTTGTAAACTGCTGGTGCAATAGCGCCCCCTGCAGATTCGCGGCCAATTCGATCAGGTTGTTTTCTGTCCGCCGCCTCCTAACTTCTGCTTCAGGCTCACTGGAAACACGGGGCATCAAGCTCCATACGGAGCTTGATAAATATGCCCCCTGGTGTATTCACTGGATTTCATAGCTCCCTTTTCTAAAGTTCTGCTTCTCAGATGGAAGTATACAGGGTTAAAAGGAAATGAAAGTCAATTTAAACTTTCAAGATTCAGATGCAAATTTTAAAAGACTTTTCAATTTACTTCTATAATCAACTCTATTCTCTTGGAATCCTTTGTTGAAAAGCATACCTAGGTAAGCTCAGGAGCAGCAATTCCATTGGCTCACCAGATGTGTTCTGTTGGGTCACATAGTTAAAATAATCTCTAGATCACTATGATCTAAGGCAGAACACTGTGGGATCTGCGTTCTTATCGCAGAAACTGAAGGATCTCTGCAGAAAGAACAGCAGTGGCAGTTAAAATTATGTTTTTGCATAAATAAAAAGAGAGAAGCGCTCAACCTGGTAACGAACAATAGCATAATAGCTTGTTCTATGGCTAGTTACCACCCAAGAAGCAGCCTCTTTTTGCTCAACATGTGCCTTTCACAGAGAAAAACTTTCCTGAAGCATATCAGTCTGATCCTGACTTCACAGTACAATCCAGCCCCAAAATACCAGGCAATCCTTCTCTGAACAGAGAAACAGCAAAACCCCAGATGTACGTTTCGGCCTATTGTGGGCCTCGTCAGTGAGGTGCAGCCATATCCCTCTAGGCACACTGAGCAACGGGTCCACGTCTGGATTCCCGCATCACACTTAGGGAGACTTCCCAAAATGTCATAATTTGAATAAATAAAAAGAGAGAAGCGCTCAACCTGGAAACGAACAATAGCATAATAGCTTGTTCTATGGCTAGTTACCACCCAAGAAGCAGCCTCTTTTTGCTCAACATGTGCCTTTCACAGAGAAAAACTTTCCTGAAGCATATCAGTCTGATCCTGACTTCACAGTACAGTCCAGCCCCGAAATACCAGGCAATCCTTCTCTGAACGAGAGAAACAGCAAAACCCCAGACGTACGTTTCGGCCTATTTTGGGCCTCGTCAGTGAGGTGCAGCCATATCCCTCTAGGCACACTGAGCAACGGGTCCACGTCTGGATTCCCGCATCACACTTAGGGAGACTTCCCAAAATGTCATAATTTGCATAAATAAAAAGAGAGAAGCGCTCAACCTGGAAACGAACAATAGCATAATAGCTTGTTCTATGGCTAGTTACCACCCAAGAAGCAGCCTCTTTTTGCTCAACATGTGCCTTTCACAGAGAAAAACTTTCCTGAAGCATATCAGTCTGATCCTGACTTCACAGTACAGTCCAGCCCCGAAATACCAGGCAATCCTTCTCTGAACGAGAGAAACAGCAAAATCCCAGACGTACATTTCGGCCTATTGTGGGCCTCGTCAGTGAGGTGCAGCCATATCCCTCTAGGCACACTGAGCAACGGGTCCACGTCTGGATTCCCGCATCACACTTAGGGAGACTTCCCAAAATGTCATTAATTGCATAAATAAAAAGAGAGAAGCGCTCAACCTGGAAACGAACAATAGCATAATAGCTTGTTCTATGGCTAGTTACCACCCAAGAAGCAGCCTCTTTTTGCTCAACATGTGCCTTTCACAGAGAAAAACTTTCCTGAAGCATATCAGTCTGATCCTGACTTCACAGTACAGTCCAGCCCCGAAATACCAGGCAATCCTTCTCTGAACGAGAGAAACAGCAAAACCTGAGACGTACGTTTCGGCCTATTTTGGGCCTCGTCAGTGAGGTGCAGCCATATCCCTCTAGGCACACTGAGCAACGGGTCCACGTCTGGATTCCCGCATCACACTTAAGGAGACTTCCCAAAATGTCATAATTTGCATAAAGAAAAAGAGAGAAGCGCTCAACCTGGAAACGAACAATAGCATAATAGCTTGTTCTATGGCTAGTTACCACCCAAGAAGCAGCCTCTTTTTGCTCAACATGTGCCTTTCACAGAGAAAAACTTTCCTGAAGCATATCAGTCTGATCCTGACTTCACAGTACAGTCCAGCCCCGAAATACCAGGCAATCCTTCTCTGAACGAGAGAAACAGCAAAACCCCAGACGTACGTTTCGGCCTATTGTGGGCCTCGTCAGTGAGGTGCAGCCATATCCCTCTAGGCACACTGAGCAACGGGTCCACGTCTGGATTCCCGCATCACACTTAGGGAGACTTCCCAAAATCTCATAATTTGCATAAATAAACAAGCCATAGAACAAGCTATTATGCTATTGTTCGCTCTCAGGTTGAGCGCTTCTCTTTTTATTTATGCAAATTATGACACTTAGGGAAGTCTCCCTATGTGTGATGCGGGAATCCAGACGTGGACCCGTTGCTCAGTGTGCCTAGAGGGATATAGCTGCACCTCACTGACGAGGCCCACAATAGGCCGAAACGTACGTCTGGGGTTTTGCTGTTTCTCTCGTTCAGAGAGGGATTGCCTGGTATTTCGGGGCTGGACTGTACTGTGAAGTCAGGATCAGACTGATATGCTTCAGGAAAGTGCTTCTCTGTGAAAGGCACATTTTGAGCAAAAAGAGGCTGCTTCTTGGGTGGTAACTGGCCATAGAACAAGCTATTATGCTATTGTTCGTTCTCAGGTTGAGCGCTTCTCTTTTTATTTATGCAAATTATGACACTTAGGGAAGTCTCCCTATGTGTGATGCGGGAATCCAGACGTGGACCCGTTGCTCAGTGTGCCTAGAGGGATATAGCTGCACCTCACTGACGAGGCCAACAATAGGCCGAAACGTACGTCTGGGGTTTTGCTGTTTCTCTCGTTCAGAGAGGGATTGCCTGGTATTTCGGGGCTGGACTGTACTGTGAAGTCAGGATCAGACTGATATGCTTCAGGAAAGTTCTTCTCTGTGAAAGGCACATTTTGAGCAAAAAGAGGCTGCTTCTTGGGTGGTAACTGGCCATAGAACAAGCTATTATGCTATTGTTCGTTCTCAGGTTGAGCGCTTCTCTTTTTATTTATGCAAATTATGACACTTAGGGAAGTCTCCCTATGTGTGATGCGGGAATCCAGACGTGGACCCGTTGCTCAGTGTGCCTAGAGGGATATAGCTGCACCTCACTGACGAGGCCCACAATAGGCCGAAACGTACGCCTGGGGTTTTGCTGTTTCTCTCGTTCAGAGAGGGATTGCCTGGTATTTCGGGGCTGGACTGTACTGTGAAGTCAGGATCAGACTGATATGCTTCAGGAAAGTTCTTCTCTGTGAAAGGCACATTTTGAGCTCATAGAATGGAGGAAACATAAACAGAAAACAATTTATGGTGCAGTATATATATATATATATATATATATATATATATCCTCTCTGAACAAGGAACACAGCAACCCCAGACGATCATTTCGGCCTTCATTGGGCCTCGTCAGTGAGGCATAGCCATATTCCTCTAAGCACACTGAGCAAGGAGTCCACGTCTGGTTGCCCCTTTTTCCCATAGGGAGACTAAATACATACAGAGAGAAGTGCACTCACAGGAACAAACAACTGGCTCAATACCATTGTTAGCCTATTCTATAGTGATATATATATATATATATATATATATGTGTGTGTGTGTGTGTGTGTGTGTGTGTAGAGATCACAGAAGCTGAAACTTTACCAAATAAGTAAATAAATGAACTCATTTGGGAAAAGCATCAGCCTTTGTGATGTATAACAGAATTTTTTTTAAAAATGGGTGTGTATTATATTTGTTCTTCCAGTGTTTTTTTTTAAGATCTCTTTACTGGAATCAACTCTGAGGTTGTAATAAATAAATAATATACAGTATGTGTGTGTGTATATATATATATACACACTAATTTCTAAGTGCCATCCTTTAGGAATTCTATATTATACTTCAGTAGTATAAGCATGGAGCAGCAGCCACTCCAAAATAAGCATATAGACCCCAGCAGTACAGTAGAGCAGGTTCCCAGACAGACTGACGCTGTGGGAACGTAGAGCAGACATCAGCGAGGCTGTACATGAACCTGTCCTAATGCACACCGAGTAAGGGCAACAAACACAGCAACACCGGCTCCTTAGAGACACTGCAGAAACATTTTCACTAAAAAATTCTCATTGCAGAAAATTAAAAAAAGTTCTGCCTCTGGGACTATGTGTAACCCCTGCATAGTTATTTGTCACAATCCTGCAATAATAAAGTGCTGTAACTCATTAGAGCAGGGTTTTTTGTACTTTTTATGTCCCTTAGTTAGAGAAATAATTAAATAAATAATAGCACACCTTTTTAATAAACCAGAAACATTTTATTCACTGTAAGAGCAATCAACCTGAGGTGTTCTTTGCCCGAGTAGCAGTGGCTGCCCGAACAATAAATAACAAAAAAAGGGTTTAGATATAATTTTGGTTGAAAACAAAATGCATGACTGATTGCTGACATGAAATAAGTATATGTACTACTAGAAGTTTATTTGGCATTTTTTTTTTTTTTCAAAGTTGGACTTAGAATATTACGGTAGTTAAAAAGGCCCATCAAGTCTTCCCATATTACATTACTGTTTTATTAGGATATCATTACGTTTGTCTCAGGCATTTTTTTATTATTTTACAGTCCTTGGGGTAGATTTAACAAGCATTGCACAAGAAATGCTTGTGCAATGTTAAATGCCGACAGTGTATAAAGGCTAAACAAAAGTTGCACAAAACACATGTAAAACACATTAAAATAACGTATTACACAAATATATACACTTTTTAATAAAACATATGTAGTATTAATATGAATAAATGTTTTAAAAGGGATATGATATATATGGCAAAGTGCCCCAATGTGTGTGTGTGTGTGTTTGTATATATTATATACAGTATACATATATATATATATATATATATATATATATATATATATATATATAAGAAAAGGAGACGCACTCGCCGGGTCTTAACAAATGATGTGTTTAATCCACCAGTGACGTTTCGGGGTAGTAAGCCCCGTCCTCAGACCAATAAAATATATACATACATTGCAGACTTATATTACCTTACCCTCCACCAAGATTCTATGCCGGAAGTGTCCACAGCGTTCCCCCTGCGCCACTGCGCAGAACCGGGGATAGTCATGGCAACCGGAATCAACAATACTCACAATCTGACATCAGACGCCGGGTCCTACGGACACGCCCATCTGCACTGTAAGTGCCAAAGGAAGCCGTAAGAGCCGGGTAGTATTATACAGGGCTAATAACAATTCTGCTGGAGAAAATAACAACAACACGTTAGACGAAACATTTGGCAATAGTATCCCAAGATCAAAGTATTCAATATATCAGACAATTTGTAATCTGACTAAAGGTTATGTATCTAATACATCATGAATATATAAGTGATCTAGAAATAAATCTGTAAATAAGCCATCAATTAATCATCAACAATTTTTTGTAAATAAGCCATCAATTAATCATCAACAATTTTTTTGTAAACAGTTTTTTATAGGAAGCAGTGCCAATCTAAATTTACATTTAGCCCATTCGGCGTTATAGTATTCAATGTATAGATCCATCTGGATTCTTTTTGTAGAAGTAGTTTGGCCCTGTCTCCCCCTCTATTGGGCCTGGGAACGTGATCAATGATGACATAACGTAAGTTGGACACCGCATGGCCAGCCTGCGCAAAATGTCTGGCCACAGGTTGGTCAGATTGTTTTTTATCAATGGCTGCTCTAATTGCAGTGCGATGGTTGGCCATGCGGGTCCGCAGGTCATAAATTGTTTTGCCCACGTAGTATAACCCACAGGGGCAATTAATCAAATAGACAACATATTCAGTGGTACAAGTAACACGATGTCTTATGTAGAATTTATTGTTGGTATGTGGGTGTACAAAGAACTTGGTAGCACTGAGTCCACTACATGTAGTGCATCCAAGACATTTAAAGCAGCCTGGTTTTGAACGTTTTAGCCATGTTGTTTTCGTATAACAGTCAATTGGATCCACCTTGACAAGAATGTCCCGAATGGATCTATATCTTTTAAAGCAGACTCTAGGTGGTCCCATATTGACAAAAGGTAAAGTCTGGTCAGACTGCACAATTTCCCAGTCCTTCCTTAGTACTGCTGGTAAATTCTGTTTGTCCACAGTGTATGTTGTCACATTTGTAATCCTGTCGGTATCCGCTGTCCTGGTCGTTGCGCGTAGGGCTTCTTCTTGTGGCAGATCCCAGAATTGTTCCAGATGTTTATTTAGATGCTGCTCATTATATCCCCGTTGAAGAAATCTAGACTTCATTTCTAACAGTTGTTGTTTTGTTTGTACAGGGTCACTATTATTTCTGACGACTCTTTTGAATTGGGAGATTGGCAGTGCCTGCTTAAGAGCTGGAGGATGGCAACTGGTAGCCTGAAGCAGGGAATTTCTGTCCGTGGCCTTACGAAAGAGTGTAGTGGAGAGACGGTTCTGGTCTTTATATATCCGCAAATCTAGAAAGTCTACAGATATTTCGCTATACTCCATCTTAAATTGTAGGTTAGGACGTAATTCGTTCAGCTGGTTGAACCATAGCAGGAGATCCTGTGCTGATTCGTCCCAAATGAGAAACAAGTCGTCAATATAGTGACGAAATATCCTTATGTTGGGATGAGAAAATAGATCAGTATTGTATTATTCAAACTCTGCCATGTATAAATTGGCAAATGATGGGGCCACACTCGACCCCATCGCTGTGCCTAAAAGTTGTAAATAAAACCGGGTCTCAAATCGGAAATAGTTCATAGTGAGGCAGTAGTTTAACATCTCCATAATCCACTCGGTATTTGGTCCTACAAAAGGATATCTTCTCAGGTGG
This sequence comes from Bombina bombina, assembly GCF_027579735.1. NCBI lineage: Eukaryota > Metazoa > Chordata > Amphibia > Anura > Bombinatoridae > Bombina > Bombina bombina. Next base: position 109,746,134 of record NC_069501.1, on the reverse strand, counting down.
TTGCGGATTGCCTCCATACCTTGACTGTGTGGTATAATGGTATAGAGACTAAACACATCTAGGGTAACCAGCAATTCCGTCCCTTTTAGATTATCATATTGCTTAAGCTCTTGGATGAGGGCCATGGAGTCCAACAAAAAAGAAGGCATATTGCAGACCATTGGCTGGAAAAGGGAGTCCAGATATGTGGCAATGGGTTGGAGCAGAGAACCAATAGCCAAGACTATTGGTCTCCCAGGTGGTTGGGTGAGGTGCTTGTGCACTTTCGGTAACGTCTAGAATACAGGAAACCAGTGACGTTTCGGGGTAGTAAGCCCCGTCCTCAGACCAATAAAATATATACATACATTGCCCCGAAACGTCACTGGTGGATTAAACACATCATTTGTTAAGACCCGGCGAGTGCGTCTCCTTTTCTTATATACATGTTCATTTTGGATGCACCCCGGGCACATATTGCTGATTTATTACAGTGAGTGCGGAGCTCTGGGACTGTTTTGTATTACTTTATTTAGCTCCGGCACCCTAAAAAGTTCATTGACTGCCTCCTTCCTTATGGTTTTTACACTTGAGGATTCACGTTGTATTTTGTTTTGGAGCACTGATTGTTGGTGCGCACAAACTCACAACATAATGGATACAACCGCAAATGCAGAACATGACACAGACATGGATTATGATGCTGAACAGGATATACAGGGGGCTACGGTGTTCAACTTCACACAGGAGGATGCTGACCGCATCAGATTTGATGCTTTACCAGTCAGAGATACTAAAGAACCACCAGAACACCTATATGCCAAATGGCTAAAATTAAAAAAGAGAAGCACTGATTTGGCATTGCATGGCAGCTTTCTTTCTGAGTATCACAGAAAGATGTACATTCCTAGAGGATTCAGAATGAAAAGTGTGCCAACAATAGGTCGCAACAATACTGCCTTCTGTATCAAATGGTGCAGTATTTTAAACAAGTGTTCAATGGATCTCATGCTCCTGGTAATTGAAGAGGTGAGGACCCTCATGCAGGCAGCTAAAATAGAGATTGACAAATTTGAAGAGCAATACAAACCAACTTTGGAAGCAGACAGTGAACATAATTGGCTGGCCAAACTTGAACAACAAGTTGCTCAATACCAATTGGAATTAACAACATTCAAAAACAGAAAATGGGATGTAGTGATGGCAGATTACAAGGATAAACGTGTGTACCGATGGCTTTTGAGCCCAGAAGAGAGGAGAATTATAACTACCTCCTACACACGTAATCCAAGATATCACAAACCAAGGAACCTCACTACAGTGGATTCCTCTGGGAACAGTTCAGAATCTGATGGGGCCCCCAGCATACATGTGGAACCAGGAATTGGCCCCCAGGGTGTAACTACCCGGTCAAAAAACTTCAGGGGCACAGGCCACATAATCGGAGGGGGGGGCACAAGAGGAAAAGGAAGACCACCCAGACCACAGAGATTCTGACAGAAGATATTGTGATAAATCTTAGCTCATACTCCTTGTCTCCCACTGAAGTAAGGGTACTCAATAAAGGTTTTTCCTTTATACCCACCGAATATGATGACCCTTTCACATCCTTCCTGGATAAACATAAGTTTGAAAGAATGTTGCGCTTACGAGAACACTTTGGAAGTAGTCAAGCAGAGACACCAAGATTTCGAGCAAAAGGGAAGTACGATCCCAGCAGTTCGAATGCCAGTATTAAGACCTACAGCAGGCTACTGGGGGATGGAGCCAGAAAAGACCTACAAGGAAACTTTGGGAAACATCGTAATAATCTCTCACGACAGGAGAGGGATGCTTTGAAAAGTCTAAAAGAAAATACCGAATTGGTATTCCGTGAAGCCAATAAAGGTGGGGCGGTGGTAATCTTGGATTACTCATACTACCGTAGTGAAGCAATAGCACAGTTGAATGATGATAACACCTATAAACAACTTTCAGGAGATCCAGTGTGGTCCTTTAAAAAACAAATTGATGCTTCTCTACAAAATGCACTAAGTAACAATCTAATAGATGAACAGCTCTATAGATATCTAACAGTACAGTTCCCACGGGTTCCTGTATTCTACACGTTACCAAAAGTGCACAAGCACCTCACCCAACCACCTGGGAGACCAATAGTCTCGGCTATTGGTTCTCTGCTCCAACCCATTGCCACATATCTGGACTCCCTTTTCCAGCCAATGGTCTGCAATATGCCTTCTTTTTTGTTGGACTCCATGGCCCTCATCCAAGAGCTTAAGCAATATGATAATCTAAAAGGTACGGAATTGCTGGTTACCCTAGATGTGTTTAGTCTCTATACCATTATACCACACAGTCAAGGTATGGAGGCAATCCGCAACCACCTGAGAAGATATCCTTTTGTAGGACCAAATACCGAGTGGATTATGGAGATGTTAAACTACTGCCTCACTATGAACTATTTCCGATTTGAGACCCAGTTTTATTTACAACTTTTAGGCACAGCGTTGGGGTCGAGTGTGGCCCCATCATTTGCCAATTTATACATGGCAGAGTTTGAACAATACAATACTGATCTATTTTCTCATCCCAACATAAGGATATTTCGTCGCTATATTGACGACTTGTTTCTAATTTGGGACGGATCGGCACAGGATCTCCTGCTATGGTTCAACCAGCTGAACGAATTACGTCCTAACCTACAATTTAAGATGGAGTATAGCGAAATATCTGTAGACTTTCTAGATTTGCGGATATATAAAGACCAGAACCGTCTCTCCACTACACTCTTTCGTAAGGCCACGGACAGAAATTCCCTGCTTCAGGCTACCAGTTGCCATCCTCCAGCTCTTAAGCAGGCACTGCCAATCTCCCAATTCAAAAGAGTCGTCAGAAATAATAGTGACCCTGTACAAACAAAACAACAACTGTTAGAAATGAAGTCTAGATTTCTTCAACGGGGATATAATGAGCAGCATCTAAATAAACATCTGGAACAATTCTGGGATCTGCCACAAGAAGAAGCCCTACGCGCAACGACCAGGACAGCGGATACCGACAGGATGACGTATGTGACAACATACACTGTGGACAAACAGAATTTACCAGCAGTATTAAGGAAGGACTGGGAAATTGTGCAGTCTGACCAGACTTTACCTTTTGTCAATATGGGACCACCTAGAGTCTGCTTTAAAAGATCTAGATCCATTCGGGACATTCTTGTCAAGGTGGATCCGATTGACTGTTATACGAAAACAACATGGCTAAAACGTTCAAAACCAGGCTGCTTTAAATGTCTTGGATGCACTACATGTAGTGGACTCAGTGCTACCAAGTTCTTTGTACACCCACATACCAACAAAAAATTCTACATAAGACATCGTGTTACTTGTACCACTGAATATGTTGTCTATTTGATTCATTGCCCCTGTGGGTTATACTACGTGGGCAAAACAATTGATGACCTGCGGACCCGCATGGCCAACCATCGCACTGCAATTAGAGCAGCCATTGATAAAAAACAATCTGACCAACCTGTGGCCAGACATTTTGCGCAGGCTGGCCATGCGGTGTCCAACTTACGTTATGTCATCATTGATCACGTTCCCAGGCCCAATAGAGGGGGAGACAGGGCCAAACTACTTCTACAAAAAGAATCCAGATGGATCTATACATTGAATACTATAACGCCGAATGGGCTAAATGTAAATTTAGATTGGCACTGCTTCCTATAAAAAACTGTTTACAAAAAAATTGTTGATGATTAATTGATGGCTTATTTACAAAAAATTGTTGATGATTAATTGATGGCTTATTTACAGATTTATTTCTAGATTACGTATATATTCATGATGTATTAGATACATAACCTTTAGTCAGATTACAAATTGTCTGATATATTGAATACTTTGATCTTGGGATACTATTGCCAAATGTTTCGTCTAACGTGTTGTTGTTATTTTCTCCAGCAGAATTGTTATTAGCCCTGTATAATACTACCCGGCTCTTACGGCTTCCTTTGGCACTTACAGTGCAGATGGGCGTTTCCGTAGGACCCGGCGTCTGATGTCAGATTGTGAGTATTGTTGATTCCGGTTGCCATGACTACCCCCGGTTCTGCGCAGTGGCGCAGGGGGAACGCTGTGGACACTTCCGGCATAGAATCTTGGTGGAGGGTAAGGTAATATAAGTCTGCAATGTATGTATATATTTTATTGGTCTGAGGACGGGGCTTACTACCCCGAAACGTCACTGGTGGATTAAACACATCATTTGTTAAGACCCGGCGAGTGCGTCTCCTTTTCTTATATACATGTTCATTTTGGATGCACCCCGGGCACATATTGCTGATTTATTACAGTGAGTGCGGAGCTCTGGGACTGTTTTATATATATATATATATATATATATATATTATTCATATATAAATGTGTGTGTATAAATACATTTATAAATGTGCATATGTGTATTTATGTGTGCGTAATTATGTATGTACACATGCAATATCATCTTTGTTTATTTTTAATGTTTTGAATATAAATATATATTTCTATATAAATTTGTGTATGTATAATATCTATCTATCTATTTATCTATCTATTTATCCTTGCATATATTCATTAGACATGTGCGATTCGTTTCGGATCGATTTGGAAATTCGGCCGAATTTCTTAAATTCGGAGATTCGGATTGATTTGAATTTCCGAATTGAAATAGTGCCGGTATTACGAGTTTTGCCTGGGTGGCCAAAAAGTGAGCGGTACAGCCCATACCGACAAGATTCGTACTGTCATCTAAAATCAGTAGTTATGGGTTTTGCGCTACAAAGCTGTAGCATAAAACTCATAACTAAAGTGTTACAAAGTACACTAACACCCATAAACTACCTATTAACCCCTAAACCGAGGCCCTCCCACATCGCAAACACTATAATAAAATTATTAACACCTAATCTGCCGCTCCGGACATCGCCGCCACTATAATAAACATATTAACCCATAACCACCACACTCCCGCATCGCAAACACTAGTTAAATATTATTAACCCCTAATCTGCCACCCCCTGCCGCCACTATACTAAAGTTATTAACCCCTAAACCTAACCCTAAGTCTAACCCTAACATCCCTAACTTAAATATAATTCAAATAAATCAAAATAAAAATTACTATCATTAACTAAATAATTGCTATTTAAAACTAAATACTTACCTATAAAATAAACCCTAAGCTAGCTACAATATAACTAATAGTTACATTGTAGCTATCTTAGTTAATAACTATTTACTAACTAGTCTACCTAGTTAAAATAAATACAAACTTAGCTGTGAAATAAAAATAAAACCTATTTACTAACTACCTAGTTAAAATAAATACAAATTGACTTGTAAAATAAAACCTAACCTGTCTTACCTGTCTTACACTAACACCTAGCATTACACTAAAATTAAATAAATTACATTAATTAAATACAATTAACTAAATTACAAAAAAATAAACACTAATTTACAAAAAAGAAAAAAGAAATGATCAAATATTTAAACTAATTACACCTATTCTAATAGCCCTAACAAAATAAAAAAAAAACCTAGCCTAAACTAAACTGCCAATAGCCCTTAAAAGGGCCTTTTGCTGGGCATTGCCCCAAAGAAATCAGCTCTTTTACCTGTAAAAAAAATACAAACAACCCCAACAGTAAAACCCACCACCCACACAACCAACCCCCCAGAAAAACCTACCTAAGAAAACCTAAGCTCCCCATTGCCCTGAAAAGGGCATTTGGATGGGCATTGCCCTTAAAAGGGCATTAAGCTCTTTTTCGGTGCCCAAAGTCCCTAAGCTAAAATTAAAACCCATAAGAAACCCTTAAAAAAACAACTAACTTTTACAGTTTATCCCATCAAAACAAATTAAAAAGCTACTCAGAAATGATGACTTCCAACATTGACCCATCCCTGTCCTGGCTATCATACGCACAAATAAAGCACTTTCTCTAAACCCACAAACACAAAGATTTAGTTCTCAGATCGACAACAAACTTCGAAAAACTATGTCTGATGACAAACACACCGCGCCACTTAATATCAATCCTTTACAAACTACTTCTGGTGAAGGTAGATAACCAACTTCCTAACTATACTAGAGCATGGGAGAAAGAACTAGACACAGAGTTTACACTACAAACATGGAACAAAATATTTATTAACACTAAAACAGCTTCCATCTCAGCCCAAGTGCAAGAAACAAATTATAAGTATCTAATGAGAGGGTACCTCACACCAGCAAGATTAAAGGTGATATACCCACACACCACAGGTAGATGCTGGAGAGGCTGCTCTGAGGTTGGAACTATTCAACACATATGGTGGGATTGCCAAAAACGTCAGGAATTCTGGACAAAGGTAATAAATCACATGTGCAAGCCGTTAGGGGTTCTGGTACCAAGGGACCCAAAATTTTTATTATTTACCACCCTACCCAAGGTAAAAAGATTAGACAAACACAAGTTGCTGTTCACCATGATCAGCAGCACAAAGCTCCTGATACCCAGGCACTAGAAATCTACAACGGTCCCGTCCCTAGGAGATTGGATTGCACAGGTAGACCAATTCTTACTACTAGAAAGATACTATTATATTTAAGTGGGGAAGGTTGAGACACATGAGTTAATGTTGAACACCTGGGAGAATAGTAAAACGTGATAACAGCCTCTTATAGCCCCCTGACTCATCCCCAGCACCCCACACTCTATTAAAATTCCCTTTTATAGTTGACAGAGACTTTAGGAAAGATGACCCTGTAGCCAGGGAATGGTGGGGAATCAAAAGGTATCTGAAACTGTTATTCAGCATTAACTTATATTATTTTGTCAGTGCTATTGAATGTATTGCTATGGGCTTTTGATGTAACTTAAGTCATGGTTGTTGAACACTAAGAACAGACAAATCCATTGGCGCACAATTTGACACAGCTACACTAGAGTAATAGAACCATGATGGCAATCTTCCCCGTGAATTGGAATTTCAATTTCAAGCTGGTAAGGTACATATAAAACCTGGAATTCAATGTGCCTAATACACATCCAACTAAAGGATGAAGATCAGCAAAGACATTTTTTATAGTTGATTTACATAAAGAACTTGTGCTCTAATGTTAGATGGATCTAGCTTGGGGCACTGGACTTGATATCTGCCTGCGGGTTGCAATGGCTGCTCATTCATTGTTCCTTTTGAATTGTATATGTATCTTTATAAGATCGGTTGATGTAATATTATTTTATTTTTTTTCATTACAACAATAAAGCTTTTTTGGAAACAAAAAAAAAAACAAACTAACACTAACCCCCGAAGATCCACTTACAGTTTTTGAAGACCGGACATCCATCCTCATCCAAGTGGCAAGAAGTCCTCAACGAAGCCGGGAGAAGTCTTCATCCAAGCGGCAAGAAGACGTCCTCAAGGCGGGCAGACGTCTTCATCCAGATGGCATCTTCTATCTTCATCCTTCCGACGTGGAGCAGCTCCATCTTCAAGACATCCGGCGCAGAACATCCTCTTCATACGTTCCCAGCCGTAGACTGAAGGTTCCTTTAAATGGCGTCCCTTGAATTCCAATTGGCTGATAGTATATGAAAGCAGTTTTGCAAGAATGTTATCCATTTGCAAGAACACTAGATGGCAGCACTATTCCCTGCCATGTAACACTCCATAAACCTACCTAGGTATCTCTTCAACAAAGAATACTAAGGGTACAAAGCAAATTTAATAACACAAAAAAATAAGAAACTTTTTAAAAATTGTATGCTCTGGGGCATATTTATCAAGCTCCGAAGGGAGCTTGATGCCCCGTGTTTCTGGCGAGCCTGCAGGCTCGCCAGAAACAGCAGTTGTGAAGCAGCGGTCACAGAGACCGCTGCTCCATAACCTGTTCGCCTGCTCTGAGCAGGCAGACAGACATCGCCGGAAATCAACCCAATCGAGTAGGATCGGGTTGATGGACACCCCCTACTGGCGGCCTATTGGCCGGGAGTCTGCAGGGGGGGCGGCATTGCACCAGCAGCTCTTGTGACCTTGATAAATTGGGGCCTATATCTGAATCACAATAAAAAATATTTGGGTTTTATATCCCTTTAAGAGGAAATGAGTTAAATTAGATAAACCTAATCTCTCGTATCAAGAGAGAATGATGTTGAAACATCTTGCAAATAATACGGATTTAATTATTAAACCTGCTCATAATTATGGACTGGAGTAAATATATAGCAGAAATCAATAGCCGATTATAAATCAAAGAAAATTATAAGACGCTTACCTTCAATCCGACTGAGAGAATTAAGTCGCAATTATTTCAGTAATAATAGAAGTTGAGGAGAGCTACTTTATCACCACCCAGCAAGAAGAATATTTGATCCAGAAAGATTCAGTTATTCCAGTATATTATTGCCTTCTAAAGATCCACAATAATCTAGAGCATCTTCGGAGCAGACACATTAGCTATATTTGAACCAGTGTCTGTCTTTTGGATAATTTACTACATCCTCTATTAAACACAGTACAATCATATGTAGGAGACCACATCTAATTTATTTTTTTATTGAGGGTTTGATAGTTCCATCGGATTCCATTTTGGTAACATTGGATATCAAGAAATTATATATCTCTATTCCAGATAAGGAGAGTTTATAGTGTATTAGGGATGATATAAATTCATGTGGTATCTATGGTCCCCTGGAAAGAATGCCGGTTTTGAATTTCCTGGAGGTAGTCATACCACAGAACTTTTTTGTTTTTGTTTTAGGACATATTTTACTTACAGACAAAAGAAACAGTGATAGTCCCCTACTAAATGTATTATTTAGGGAAAGGAGGACAGGGATAAATATGGAACTTTTCCATGTAATATTAAGGCACACTTTACATGTGAGACCCAATATACAGTACATGTAATTATTAAATGCCAGTGTGGGTCAGCTTATGTAGGTGAAATTTCTAAGATTGTAAAAAATAAATAAATTAAAGAAAATAAAGCAGCAATAGGGAAACTAGATTCTAAAGCCCCTCTGTAGTCCATCACTTTATAGTCACAATAAAAGCCAATTCACATTACATATCATAGACGTAGTGGGTCCTTTAAGATGAGGAGGTAACAGAACAGAAATAACTCTTTTAACAAAAAGAGGCAAAATGGATAAAAACTGGATGCCATGGTCCCCCATGGATTAAATAGGGTTATTTTGTATGGTCTATTTTTATAGTCTGGGTAACAGGTACACGAACATGTTTATTAAATCAGTGAGAGATATTTGTTATTTTGTTTGTAAACAGTTGTTAATTGTTGATGTTTATTAAATTAGTGAGAGATATTTGTTATTTTGTTTTTAATCACAGAGCGCATCTGGCCAGCTGTCTAGTCACAGCCTCGCCCGACCGCGCCATTACACTCAATGCAGCTTGCTCCTGCTCTGTCTGACAGTGGGAGCGAGCTGCACTGAGTGTAATGGCGTGTTCGGGCCGGGTCTGAAAAATAGTCTTTTTTTATAAAAAAATTCATAGGGAATATTAGGTTTTATAAAGCTAACGGTAATGTAATGTTATATAATTCTGCACTATGTGCAGAATTATATAACATTATTTTTTAGGTTTACTGGCCCTTTAAGGTTAAAGGTGACTTAAATATATTATGAACTAGACATGTGCACACCGGAAAATTTAGTTTCGTATCGATTCTGTATTTTTTCATTTTGTTTTGGATGCATTCGGATCTATTTGTTATATCATTCATTCGTTTAAGATGCATTCCGATTGATTTGTTATAGCGGTTATTTGTTTTGTATGCATTCGGAAGTTCGGTATGTTCGGATTCATTCATTATGTTATGTTACGTTGATTCGAATGGTTCCAACCAACACAAAAGGAATAATTTCACTGTTCTATCTCACTATATTTAATTGCAATATATCTCTGTTAGTTTTTTTTTTTTAATAAATATGGACCGTCAAAGGAATTGGGATTAGTCCACAGAGTCAGACTTTCATCCCATGGCCATTCGAATAAAATGAATGAATCCGAACTAATTCAGATTTTTCATTACAAATTGATTCAAATTTGTTTAGTTTCATTACTAGGGTGATTCGGAGATTCAATACATACGAATCTCCGAATCACCCGATTTTCGTCTGAATTTTGATTCGGAACGTAACAAATTGCACATGTCTATTATGAACTTCTTGGTTGTTTTAGGTGTGAATACACTGTAAGAACTGTATAATCTTCTATCACTTGAAGGCATTGCTATTAAATTATTTGATTGATGGAAGGCACACATTGCTATTTAAGAAGAAAGTCCAGAGATGGAATCAGGCCATGTCGAAGGGTGAGCACAAAATGTGCATTGTCTGTGAGGTGACGTTAGAAGCCAACTATGTAGATAGCGACAGAGGAGATGCAGATACAGTCATGAGTTACCACTACACTCTTTGCTGCATGACAACATTATTGACCAGAATATAATATTTTGTGCCACATTCCATCTATATTGACTCTGGCAGGCAAAAGCCTTTAAGGGCCACAAGAAGCATTTGAGCTGTATGCATTTTATGTCAATAGGTATTAATCATTAAAGGCCAACTAAAGGGATAACTTATATTGGTCCTTAACTCATCTGTGAACTATACAGCCAAACAATTTCAGAATTAATGATTGCGAGTACTGGTATTTAGCTCATTAATTACTATAAATACAGGCTGACAGACAGAGCACCAGTAGTACTGTCCCTTTAAAGAATAATAATTTATTGTTAGAGTGGTACACTCTCCTATCAAATTATGAATCTCTGTACCCAAAGCTACAGAATTTTGTTGCGCTATACAAATAAATGATAATAATATGCAGTTGTGATAATGTGGTTAAACTGCAGTGTTATATAATATCGTGCAGGTCATTGCATCTCTGTGACATTAGCGATATCTTTATTAATGCCTTGCTGAAATACTTTTGCAACATGAGAAACATTTATATTATATCGTATGTTCAGATTTACATAATAGTCTCATAGCTGATTCTGGTTGTTTTTATTAGACAGGGGACGCCCAGTCTGGGGGATTTTATATATTATATGTTTTCTTTACATTCTTGTTGTCCTCTATACTGGAAAAGAGGTTACCGGCACTCATAATATTAAATCATTTTTTAACTTCTTGCTTTATAGTGCTGCCAGAAGAATTTTTAATAGTGTATTTTATATAGATAGATAGATACAGACAGTAGATAGATAGATTGATAGACAGAGAGAGAGAGACAGACAATAGATAGATAGAGGCCCATTTACCAAATGTCGGTCGGACTTGATCCGACAGTGCGGATCAGGTCTGACAGACATCGCTGAATGCGGAGAGCAATACGCTCTCCGTATTCAGCATTGCATCAGCAGCTCTTGTGAGCTGCTGGTGCAAGGCTGCCCCCTGCAGACTCGCGGCCAATCGGCCGCCAGCAGGGAGGTGTCAATCAACCCGATCGTGTTCAATCGGGTTGAATTGTGGAGATCTCTGTCAGCCTGCTCAGAGCAGACGGACAGGGCTATGAAGACTCGCCAGAAACACGGCCTTCATGCTCCATACGGAGCTTGATAAATGGGCCTCATAGACTGAGCATAGATAGACAGATAGATACCTACAGACAGGTTATAGATAGAGATATAGATATATAGATATAGATAGGTAGATAGATAGACACACACCAGTCATATTCAGCAGTAAACATAGTACATAATGAACCACAAATAAAGGTAAAATTCACATCGTATTTGGCAACTCCTCAAACATTGTGATATTTGTTTCCACATGAACAGCCAAAATGCTTATTTGAGAGCTGGCTTCTGTCTGCCTTGATTATTGCCATGTTTTATTTGGAACACAAATTGTATTTATATGTAAATTATCACTGAGGATTTCCTATAGGAATTTGAGAATTTAGCCAGGATTCCAGGATTAATCTGAATGTTAAATTTGTTTTTACTCTGCCTGTATGTTTTCAAACAGGTCTGATGGAAAATATAAGTTATTCGGTTTTCTTTAAAAAATAAACAAAATATGTAAAAAGCAACATTTTATCAGGACCAAATTTAATAGTGTGTATTTTATTAACCCTTCACATAACAATGAAATATTGACGTATTTTAACCCTTTTGCAGCTGACACATCTTTATACCTATGGTGCTGGAGCTGTTTTGAGTTCTTTGGCCCTCATACATTTACACATAAATTAAAACTTTTTATTTTGTGAAGTACCAACACAAATTATACCTTGTTTTTTTCAGCAAACCAAGCAACTCATTTTTTTAGTCATTTTCTTTGGTGTACATAGTAAATAGCAGTAATGCTGTATTATCCAGAAAAAAAGAGCTTGATTATTGCCATGTTTTATTTGGAACACAAATTGCATTTATATGTAAATTATCACTGAGGATTTCCTATAGGAATTTGAGAATTTAGCCAGGATTCCAGGATTAATCTGAATGTTAAATTTGTTTTTACTCTGCCTGTATGTTTTCAAACAGGTCTGATGGAAAATATAAGTTATTCGGTTTTCTTTAAAAAATAAACAAAATATGTAAAAAGCAACATTTTATCAGGACCAAATTTAATAGTGTGTATTTTATTAACCCTTCACATAACAATGAAATATTGACGTATTTTAACCCTTTTGCAGCTGACACATCTTTATACCTATGGTGCTGGAGCTGTTTTGAGTTCTTTGGCCCTCATACATTTACACATAAATTACAACTTTTTATTTTGTGAAGTACCAACACAAATTATACCTTGTTTTTTTCAGCAAACCAAGCAACTCATTTTTTTAGTCATTTTCTTTGGTGTACATAGTAAATAGCAGTAATGCTGTATTATCCAGAAAAAAAGAGCTTAGCAGTTAGAGATACCCCAGTTCTATTCTTTACCATTATGCAGCGCAATGTTGCGTGGTGGAGGCCGACAGACGGTGCAAATTCCTGCTACTAAATGGTGCTACACAGGAGGTGGGGATGTTTAAACTGTACCTGGATCCACAGGTGACATTGATGTCATTACATGATGTTCTGCACTTTCCTTCTACTGGGTGGAGTCCTGTGAAATATGTGAACTGGAAACCAACCATCCTCTACAAATTCCAAGTCCACATAAAAAAAAATGTCTGCACTTTTGGATGCCAGTGGGGGTTATGGTGGCACCCAGCAGCTGCAGCCCCCTGATAACCTAGGCTCAATCACAGAGGTATTGACTACCCCCTCCACTGTGCCTGCCTACTTAGATAATACACACAGTGACAATGGATTTAAAGCAGCAGGGGGTCACCCTACATGCTGTTGGGCCCTTAGTCCAGGACGGCTTGGTCACTCAGTCCGCTCCTGCACTACAACCTCTCAGGGTGCGGGGAGTGGGGAAAGCAAATACTACAATTTTAAAAGCCAAATCACAGAAACAAGGCAAAATGAATAATCAAAAGTACATTGTAAAGTTGTTGTTTTTTTAATTATTGTTAGTCCATTTAATGGAGAATAAAATATTGTATACAGTGATTTTATTTTCGGCTCAGACAACCTGCTTATTTACAATAGTCCCTAACTAACTACAGCAGGAACATGGATTCCACTTTACTTTTTCAAGATGCGTATACATTTATTTTTGTGAGTAAACAGATTTTAATACTTTAAAAAAATCTACTGCATCGCCACCACCTACATAAAACTATTAACCCCTAATCTGCCGCTACCGATGTCGTCGTCACTATACTAAAGTTATTAACCCCTAAATCTTTGGCCTCCCACATCACTACCACTAAATAAATCCATTAACCCCTAAACCTAACCCTAACGTGACCCTAAGCCTAACACCCCTAACTTTAACATAATTAAAATACAGCTAAACTAAAGTTACAATTATTAACTAAATAATAACTATTTTAAATTAAATACAAACTTACCTGTAAAATAAAACTATAGTTATATTCTAGCTAGCTTAGGTTTTATTTTTATCTCACATGTAAGTTTGTATTTATTTTAACTAGGTAGACTGGTTAGTAAATAGGTATTAACTATTTACTAACTACCTAGTTAAAATAAATACAAACTTACCTGTCAAATAAAACATAACCTGCCTTACACTAAAACCTAACATTACAAAAAAAATAAACAATAAAATTACTAAATTACATAAAAAAACAAACACTAAATTACAAAAAAATAAGAAACAAATTATCAAAAATAAAAAAGAATTACACCTAATCTAATAGCCCAATCAAAATAAAAAAGCCCCCCCCCCCAAATAAAAACCCCTAGCCTACAATAAACAACCAATGGCCCTTAAAAGGGCCTTTTGTGGGGCATTGTCCCAAAGATAACAGCTCTTTTACCTGTAAAATAAATACAAACACCCCCAACAGTAAAACCCACCACCCCCACAACCAACCCCCCCCCCAAATAACATAACTATCTATAAAAACCTAAGTTCCCCATTGCCCTGAAAAGGGCATTTGTATGGGCATTGTCCTTAAAATGGCATTTAGCTCTTTTACATGACCAGACCCTAAACTAAAAATAAAACCCACCCAAAAAACCCTTAAAAAAACCTATCACTAACCCCTGATGATCCACTTACAGTTCTTGAAGTTCCGCTTGAAGGATCCATCCAGCCGGCAAAGTCCTCATCCATGCGGCAAGAAGTCTTAATCCAGACGGCATCTTCTATCTTCATCCATCCGGTGCGGAGCAGGTCCATACTGAAGACATCCGGCGTGGAGCATCCTCTTCATATGGTTGCCGCCGTAAACTGGAACTTCAATGCAAGTGACACCATCCAAGATGGCGTCCCTTGCATTCCTATTGTAATAAACATTTACATATGAGAAACAATTGTATTATGTTTGTTGCTCTTTTGTACAATGAACCCAGGAGATACTGTTTCCACTGAGTAAATGTACTGTGAGCGTAGTTAATGGCCAGTAGTAATGAATGGTTTAGTGATTGTGTATAAGTTACACTTGTGATTCTGGAGGTTATTTGCACTATTTACAGATATAGTTGTGGATATTAGTAATGTGCCTTTAAGTTACAATGGCTTGGTATAATCGTCAGTCTACACACACACACTCGGAATCCACATTCATACTAATGTCCCACTCAGCATATAAAAAGATAAGAAGCTGGTATTCCGGATCGCAATTTATACAAGTATCAGCAGCGGAGTCTACATAGGCAAAAGGTAGCGTACAGACTGAGGATGGCAGATATCATATATGGAGACCAAATGATAAACAGGTATGAGCAGAGAGAAGTTCAGTTGTTACCTGTGACTTGCTTGCAGCTTGTATGCGTCTGAGCTGAGCGAGCGTGTGTGTGACTTACTTCCGGTCCTGCGGTAAACGAGACCGCGATGATGAATCAAAGGAAACGGCTGACTCCTGTCAGCGGTAAGAAATAGAACAACTTCTGTTAAACGTATTTCCGTGATGTAGAAATCCTAAATACTTTGTGAGAGAGAGAGATTATCTTTAGTAAAAGTTATAGCAGGAGTTGAGGTGATTCAAAGATTAAGTATATCAGCCTTAAAGGTAGTTGCAGACAGATTCACTGTGCAGCATGATGTCTTCCAGTATTCAGGCAAGGAATTGGGAAAACAGGAAGCCTTATAAAGGGTCACAGGTTAATGAAGGGAGATACCTTAAAGGTATATCACACCTATTGGCTGAAAGATTTCAGTCAGCCAACAGAATTAGAACTGCTAAAATCCTATTGGCTGTTCCAATCAGCCAATAGGATTAGAGCTGCTAAAATCCTATTGGCTGTTCCAATCAGCCAATAGGATGAGAGCTTTCTTATTTTATATATTTTAAATGAATGTTTTAACAGTGATTTAAAAGGATAATGTATATGCCAAGATGTTAGATTGGGGGGGGGGGGGGGGGCTAAAAGCAATTGGGTTAAAAACGGATATATTAAAAAAACTTTATACTCTAGACCTTTCTCTAAAGAAAGTAGGACCAGTTAATCATGTATCTCCAACTTCGTACATTCACCCCCCTATATAATAGACGTTGGGGACTCAATAAACCAGTTCCTTAATAATTTTATAAAAAAATGATAGTTCATAGAAATCTGATTACAATGATCAGGCTAAATATTGTAAAGGAAGAGTTTAATAGTTACATCTGCTTATCAAAAAACACTATACGGTACATGTATCTCTAAATACCAAAGACAATTAATAGCACAAATATTCACTGATGCAAATAATTTGTATCTTTTGAGGATATCGTAAATTCCTTTGGTGTTCCTAAACCACCAATCCTCCAATACATTTACTAAATACAATAATTAAAGACCATGCATACTATCATTCATACTAATTTTTATTAAAAAACTCTTTAAAAATTCCTATTTATTTGGATGAATGACTCAAAATCCCAAAACCATATAAAATGTATGTATTGATAAAATTATATGTACTTATTCCTTGTCTATACAGCTACTATTTTAAAAACCATATGTCCTGTGCAACATTCATAAACAGTTTGCAATGTCTCGTTTTTTCAATGTTACAGTTCAAAAATTAGTTCTCCAAAGACACAGTTTAAGTGTATTCCGCTAATAGGCAATGTCATCATTTAGGCCTTAATCCGCTGTATATTATGCCCCTTTCTTTAAAACCTCCACAAAACTAATAAGTGTTCTGTATCATATAAACTTATAGTGGGAGGCTTTCTTACCTCTCTTCTTTAAGTGTAGGGGATTGCGAGTCTCACCTTATTGTTGTTTATTCATCTTCACTCCTCCTGTGTTTGGTAATAAGGAGCCGTTAGCCTCTGCAGCTTCTACGCTGGTTCTGTTGTTTGTTAGGTGTGACGTCACTTAATGTCGGCACCGGCACCTGTAGAATACTTGCGCAAGTATTTTCCTCAGTATTCCTCCTTCCTCCGATCTGTCTCCTTCTCCTAGGCAGAATGTTTCTCTGCTATTAAGTACTTTGTACGCAGAGTTAGTGACTGTCTTTATCGCCCCTTGTCAGGTTTCTTGGATATGGAGGTTCTCGCAGCTTCTGTTGATATTTGTAATAATCTTTGTGTCTCTCACTGCCACAGTTCTACGCGTTTCACCCTCTTTCAGGGCTTTCTTAAGATACTGTGTTCAGTCAGACTCGGTTTAAATCCCCCACTCTTTTTTCTGATTGGTCTCCTGGTTGCTTCACTTTCTTCTTAAAGGGATACTTCACAAAATGAATATTTCCTCTTCCTTCTTTCATTTTATATGGTTAAGTTTCTCAATTTCTTCATTTTTCATAACACCCATATTTGTACATAAATTTACTTTAAATCCTCTCAAACTATTTATTTGAAATAATTGTTTAAACAAGTGATTGGTTTTTAAAATGTAAGTCATTGCCCATATCTTTGAGTTATTCTATTTGCCCCTTAATTTAATTCTATACGTTTATTAAAAATCTATACCATTCATAACACTCTTACATTTTCACTCATTTATATTCTCTATATGTTCAGTTATTTTTCTGAATTATTTCCTCTTTCTAAGTTAAAAAGGGGTTATATCCATTTCAGAATTCAGCCCATATGGATATAATGTGTTAAAATTATAAATAACCTTCGGCTTCTTTCCTAAGCAATTTTTCTTCAAAATTGCCTCCCCTCCAATTGCCTTGTACCTTACATAAACCCCAATACTTTAGGTCTTTAATATTATTCTTAAGTTGTTCTCTGAAGGGTAAGTAGAGGTGGGTATCCAGATTGCCTTTTTCTATATTCCATAGATGTTCTCTTATCCTGTCCTTCAGCATCCTGGTCGTTTCCCCCACGTAGATTAAATTACACGTGCATTGCAGCATGTACACAACCCCTTTACTACTACACCTAATTGTGTCTATTATCTCATAGTCTTTCTCTGTGCCTGGGATCAGGATTCTTCTCTTTTTATTACTGTGTCTACATGCTTTGCATGTTACACATGGAAAGAAACCTTTTAAGGCATTCCCTAAAAGATCTTTGTCATTATTCTTCCTATTACCTTTCTTTCTTTTAAACTCACTGGGAGCTAGTAATGTTTTGAAATTATTTGTTCTCTTAAAAAACATTCTTGGATATGGGGGTAGTTTGTCTCCAATTATAGGATCGTTCTCTAATAAATGCCAATGTTTTCTTATGATTTTTCTTATCACATAATCATCACTATACTCGGTTATGAAAGGCAGATTACACTGATCACCCTCTTGAATATTTTTCCTTTTGTATTCTAACAAGGACTCTCTTTTCGTATTCCTAGCTCTTGTTACTGCATTACTTATATTGTCTTCCTTATATCCTCGTTGTCTGAATTTATTTTCTAGTGATATAATTTCTTCATCAAAATCCCTCATCTTATAGTAATGGCAGCTGGTTGCGTGAATATAATTGTTTGAATCGGTGTGTTAGTTATTGGCACCTCAATTTTAGCTATTATATCAAGGTCTAAAAATGTTATCATTTTTCTACTGTTTATGAATGTTGCACAGGACATATGGTTTATAAAATAGTAGCTGTATAGACAAGGAATAAGTACATATAATTTTAACAATATATAAATGTTATATGGTTTTAGGATTTTGACTCATTCGCCCAAATAAATAGGAATTTTTAGAGAGTTTGTTTTAATAAAATTAGTATGAATGATAGTATGCATGGTCTTTAAGTATTATATTCAGTGAATGTATTGGAGGATTGGTGGTTTAGGAACACCAAAGGAATTTAGGATATCCTCAAAAGATACAAAGTATCAGTGATTATTTGCATCAGTGAATATTTGTGCTAATTGTCTTTGGTATTTAGAGATATATGTACCGTATAGTATTTTTTGATAAGCAGATGTAACTATTAATCTCTTCCTTTACAATATTTAGCCTGATCATTGTAATCATATTTCTATGAACTATCATTTTTTATAAAATTATTAAGGAATTGGTTTATTGAGTCCCCAATGTCTATTATATAGGGGAGGTGAATGTACAAAGTTGGAGATACATGATTAACTGGTCCTACTTTCTTTAGAGAAAGGTCTAGAATATAAAGTTTTTTAATATATCCGTTTTTAACCCAATTGCTTTTAGTGCCCCTCCATATACTCTGTAAAATACAATTTCTGACTATCTAGGAAGGAGGTAGTGAACTGGGAGAGGCTATATTGGGCTAAGATCAGTGCTTCATCTCAATTTTTTATGCCAAGGTGTTAGATTGGGAAGGGCTCAAAGGTGTGTATAGATTTTTGTGTGTATATATTTGAGTTGATTTGTATGTCTGTAGATATATATGTGCATGTACGTGTGTATATGTGCACTTTTTCAGCAGTATTATGTGCTCATACACAACACATAACTTCGCCATTTGTA
Organism: Bombina bombina; assembly: GCF_027579735.1. Classification (NCBI taxonomy): domain Eukaryota; kingdom Metazoa; phylum Chordata; class Amphibia; order Anura; family Bombinatoridae; genus Bombina; species Bombina bombina. Next base: position 109,726,741 of record NC_069501.1, on the reverse strand, counting down.
ATAGGAACAATAATTGCGCACACTGTGCTATCCATTGACAGTATAGAGAGTGCTACAAAATGTCAACCGCTCTTACATTCTCTTTTACCATCCACTTGTAATACTAGATTATGCGCTACTCAGCGCAGGGTTGCAGTAAGGATAGCGTACCCTGTTCTATCAATAGCGCTTCATTTGCAATCTAGGCTGTAGTAAGTTAGGTTGAGAAATGCAAAAAGTATATGCTCTAACAAATAAAAGCCTGTAATAAACAGGAAATATAAACCCATTGCCTAATGTGATTATTATTCATACATTTACTGAAACGTTCAGACATTAAAGAGCCATTAATGTGTTTGGTACAAATGTCTTCATGCACTGGAACATTTTTACATTAGTAATAACTTAATGACAGATCAAGAATTACTTCTGATGAAATCCTGTTGTAAAGTATTATACCAAATTCTTCAGTGAGAAATAAAAAACCTGGTGCAATGAACCAGTTTGAGACATTAAGATAAAATCTGAAATTTTAAAGCATTTGCTTCATTGCCAGATTTGAAAAAAGGTTAAAGGAAACTTCTAAGATCTGTGCCAGATTGGTTTTCCTTTCTAGAGTGCTAAGATCAGCCTAGTCATGAAACAAAGGAGATCTTAGGGCAGGCGTCAACAAGCTTTTATGGGCACTCTGCCAAAGTAATACTATGAAATGACCTGGCATGTCAGCCTAATTTTTATCAATACTTTACTAAAACTGAAACATAACAAATGACAATGGGTATTACCTTTCAAAGGTGAATTTGGTGTAATTTTCTCTAACAGGTAAAAGCTAGAAATACTGCTAAGTTTAAAGGGACATGATACCCAAATGTTGACACATGAAAGTGAGGCAGCACAGCTGTAAAAAACTGACTGGAAAATATCACCTGAACATCTCTATGTAAAAAAGGAAAATATTTTACCTCAAATTTCCTAAGTATTCTCAACCCACTATAAAGAGACTTTAAGCAGCCAGTTAGGATGCTTGTCCCAGGACAAGCTAGGGAGTGTCCATCTGTCATGTGCAGGCACAGTCATGTTATTTTCCTATTAATTTTAAGTAATTTCTATAAAATCTCATTTGACCCCCAAAATATGTTACACATCTACAACCACCAAAAAACTCCCATGCTAAATAGTTTCTAAATGTTGTCCTGAGTGTAGAAATACCCAATGTTTACATGCTATTTGCCTTTTTTGCAATTTATAGGGCAATAAGTACAAGTAGCACTTTGCTATTTCCAAACCATTTTTTTTTCAAAATTAGTGATAGTTACATTGTAACACTGATAATATATATATATATATATATATATATATATATATATATATATATATATATATATATATATATATATATATATATATATATATATATATAGTAGACAACCCAAAGTATTGATCTAGGCCCATTTGGTATATTTCATGCCACCATTTCACCAACAAATGCTTCTCTGGGATCCACTTTGCTCAGAAATAGCAGACATATATGGCTTTAGCATTGCTTTTTGGTAATTAGAAGGCCGCTAAATGCTGCAGCGCACTACACTTGTATTATGCCCAGCAGTGAAGGGGTTAATTAGGTAGCTTGTAAGGTTAATTTTAGCTTTAGTGTATAGATCAGCCTCCCACCTGACACATCCCACCCCCTGATCCCTCCCTGATCCCCCTCAAACAGCTTTCTTTTTTTCCCCCACCCCATCTTAAGTACTGGCAGAAAGCCTGTCAGTACTAATATAAAAGGCTTTTCTCTTTTAATATATATTTTTTATATATATATATAGTTTCTGCAGTGTAGGTTCCCCCTAACCCCCCAACCTATACAATCCCCCCCAAACAGCTCTATTAACCTCCCCACTCTTCCTATTTGTGGCCATCTTAGGTATGGGCAGCTGTCTGCCAGTACCCAGTTTGCAATGAAATAGACTCAATTTTTTTTAATAAACTCATTTTAACTGCCCCCCCTCAATACCCTCCCCCTCCCAGATCCCTTTTCCAACACTTATCCCCCCTCTCCATCGTTCCCACTCACAAATGATTTGCCGTATCGTAGCAGTTCCACCCGCTCCCGCCCCTCACACACACCCTTCCGCCCTCCTCCAGCTCCGTCCAGCGATGGGCCGCCCACCCGCCTCCCTCCTATCCCTCCCACGCCACCAACAATCAGCACCATCGCTGGCCGATGCGGAGAGGGCCCCAGATTGGCCCTCTCAGCATCGGTTGCTTACCAGAAGGTATTGGACAATGCCCCAATATCGAGGCATTGCTGCAATACCCTAAAAGCGTCTGGAAGCAATCACAAATGCTTTAAGCGCTTAAAACCCCTGAGGATGTACATGGTACGTCCTTGGTCATTAACCACCGGTTTTTGTGGACGTACCCTGTACGTCCTTGGTCGTTAAGGGGTTAACATACCCTATGTGTTTATATAGTGTAAATAAAGTAATTGTAATTTCCTCCAATCAGCATGTGAGCAGAAAAAAAACATTAAAGGCTCAAGACTTCCAATACCATATATCATCAAGAGAAACAGAGTCTACAAAGTTACATCATACTCAATCAAAACAGATGACCAAAGTATTTTTAAAAATCTCATATATAAGGATGATACTGCTCAACTACAACCAAAAAACAGGGTGGATACAATAATTGATTTGAATTTTTTTTTTTTTATTTAAATCAGATTTTTTTAATAAAATGATTGGAGGAAAAATCTATCTAAAGATATTTTTCTATATAATATACATTATAATCCAAGGGTTATTAATCATGAAATCATTATTTTTTTTAAAAATTATGTAGTTCCATTAATCTATTAACAATGTTATGCTATCCCAGAAGTTTCTTTGAATTATTTTGAGAAATGTTTCTATCTAGATGATATCGCAGATGTTTTGTTTTGCAGTTTTCAACTCTAAATGTAGCCACCAATCAGCAAGCACTACCCAGGTGCTGAACCAAAAATGGGCCGATCCTAAGCTTTAAATTCAAATAAAGATACCAAGAGAATGAAGACAAATTGATAATAGGAGTAAATCTGAATCACGAAAGTTTAATTTTGACTAGACTTTTCCTTTAAGGCTGTAGGGGAATGATACAGGTGAAGAATAGCTGGGTTGTCTTAGTGAGGTCAACAAATTTTCAGCTTTAGGGAGGTCCTTCTTCTTTTACCGTATAAGCTGTCATAATCAGTTTCACTTTCTCATCTTCCTCTGGATCTCAAGCCATCATAATTTTTCCAGAAGCTTTTCTTTTACTGTGCATTTTTCCAAGAGGGCATCTGTTCCTCCTAAGTGCTTCTAGGATGGAGTGGGTCTGATTTCTAGGAAACGTCCTGCAAAACAGCAGATAAGTAGTGTTTCTCCCACGCCTGAAGCTGCCTTGGTGCACTCTTTCCCTGGTTTTTCCTCTCACTATTCCACGTTTGTTGCTAAGGTTCACCCTTGTGCTCCCAATTTTGCTGATTCCCCACATCCCCTTTTTCTCCTAACGTGGCCTCTCCATCTGAACCTGCTCTCTCAGGTACTCCTGCATCTGGTGATCCAGCTGTGTGTGCTCCCATTCCTGAAGTAAGCCCTGATGTCCCTTTGTCCCATACCGTGGTCTTTGGGCCTGATCAGCCAATTTAGATAACGTTGGTTCTATAGTAGAGGTAGGCCCTAATTCTCCTCCGTTACATTATGATGTCAATAACGTTGGTGATATAGTGGGAGTAGGCCCTAATCCCACCATTACCTTCCTTAACCAATTCTCTATCAGTGATTATTTGCATCAGTGAATATTTGTGCTAATAATTGTCTTTGGTATTTAGAGATACATGTACCGTATAGTGTTTTGTGATAAGCAGATGTAACTATTAAATTTTTCCTTTACAATATTTAGCCTGATCATTGTAATTAGATTTCTATGAACTATCATTTTTTATAAAATTATTAAGGAACTGGTTTATTGAGTCCCCAACGTCTATTATATAGGGGAGTGTGGATGTACAAAATTGGAGATACATGATTAACTGGTCCTACTTTCTTTAGAGAAAGGTCTAGAGCATAAAGTTTTTTAATATATCCGTTTTTAGTGCCCCTCCATTTACTCTGTAAAATACAATTTCTGACTATCTAGGAAGGAGGTAGTGAACTGGGAGAGGCTATATTGGGCTAATATTAGTGCTTCATCTCAATTTTTATGCCAAGGTGTTAGATTGGGAAGGGCTCAAAGGTGTGTATATATTTTTGTGTGTATATATTTGAGTTGATTTGTATGTCTGTAGATATATATGTGTATGTACGTGTGTATGTGTGCACTTTTTCAGCAGTATTATGTGCTCATACACAACACATAACTTCACCATTTGTAATAGGAACAATGATTGCGCACCCTGTGCTATCCATTGACAGTATAGAGAGTGCTAAAAAATGTCAACCGCTCTTACATTCTCTTTTACCATCCACTTGTAATACTAGATTATGCGCTACTCAGCGCAGGGTTGCAGTAAGGATAGCGTACCCTGTTCTATCAATAGCGCTTCATTTGTAATCTAGGCTGTAGTAAGTTAGGTTGCGAAATGCAAAAAGTATATGCTCTAACAAATAAAAGCCTGTAATAAACAGGAAATATAAACCCATTGCCTAATGTGATTATTATTCATACATTTACTGAAACGTTCAGACATTAAATAGCCATTAATGTGTTTGGTACAAATGTCTTCATGCACTGGAACATTTTTATATTAGTAATAACTTAATGACAGATCAAGAATTACTTCTGATGAAATCCTGTTGTAAAGTATTATACCAAATTCTGCAGTGAGAAATAAAAAACCTGGTGCAATGATCCAGTGTGAGACATTAAGATAAAATCTGAAATTTTAAAGCATTTGCTTCATTGCCAGATTTGAAAAGGGGTTAAAGGAAACTTTTAAGATCTGTGCCAGATTGGTTTTCCTTTCTGGAGTGCTAAGATCAGCCTAGTCATGAAACAAAGGAGATCTTAGGGCAGGCGTCAACAAGCTTTTATGGGCACTCTGCCAAAGTAATACTATGAAATGACCTGGCATGTCAGCCTAATTTTTATCAATACTTTACTAAAACTGAAACATAACAAATGACAATGGGTATTACCTTTCAAAGGTGAATTTGGTGTAATTTTCTCTAACAGGTACAAGCTAGAAATACTGATAAGTTTAAAGGGACATGATACCCAAATGTTGACTCATGAAAGTGAGGCAGCACAGCTGTAAAAAAAATGACTAGAAAATATCACCTTAACATCTCTATGTAGAAAAGGAATATATTTTACCTCAAATTTTGTATTCACAACCCACTATAAAGAGACTTTAAGCAGCCAGTTAGGATTCTTGTCCCAGGACAAGCTAGGGAGTGTCCATCTGTCATGTGCAGGCACAGTTATGTTATTTTCCTATTCATTTTAAGTAAGTTCCATAAAATATCATTTGACCCCCAAAATCTGTTACACATCTACAACCACTAAAAAACTCCCATGCTAAATAGTTTCTAAATGTTGTCCTGAGTTTAGAAATACCCAATGTTTACATGTTCTTTGCTTTTTTTGCACGTTATGGGGCAATAAGTACAAGTAGCACTTTGCTATTTTCAAACCATTTTTTTTCAAAATTAGTGATAGTTACATTGGAACACTGATATCTGTCAGGAATCCCTGAATAACCTTTCACATGTATATATATATATATATATATATATATATATATATATATATATATATATATATATATATATATATATATATATATATTTTAGTAGACAACCCAAAGTATTGATCTAGGCCCATTTGGTATATTTCATGCCACCATTTCACCACCAAATGCGATCAAATAAAAAAATAAAATGCTTCTCTGGGATCCCCTTTGTTCAGAAATAGCAGACATATAGAAGTAAATTAGAAAGTTGTTTAAAATTGTATTCTCTATCTGAATCATGAAAGAAAATTTTTGGGTTTCATGTCCCTTTAAGTACTGGCAGAAAGTCTGTCAGTACTAAAATAAAAGGCTTTTTTTTTTCTTTATAATTTTTTTTATATATAGTTTCTGCAGTGTAGGTTAACCCCTAACCACCCAACCTACACGATCACCCCAAACAGCTCTCTTAACCTCTCCACTCTTCCTATTTGCGTCCATCTTAGGTAGTGGCAGCTGTCTGCCAGTACCCAGTTTGCAATGAAATTAGACTCAATTTTTTTTTTTAACAAACCCATTTTTCTGTAGTGTAGCTGCCCCCCCTCAATACCCTCCCCCTCCCTCTCCCAGATCCCTTTTCCAACACTTATCCCCCCTCTCCATTGTTCCCACTCACAAATTATTTGCCTTAGCGTAGCAGTTCCACTCGCTCCCGCCCCTCACACACACCCTCCCGCCCTCCTCCAGCTCCCTCCAGCGATGGGCCGCCCGTCCGCCTCCCTCCTAACCCTCCCACGCCACCAACAATCGACACCATCACTGGCCGATTCGGAGAGGGCTACAGATTGGCCCTCTCAACATCGGTTGCTTACCAGAGGGTATTGGACAATGCCCCACTATCGAGGCATCGCTGCAATACCCTTAAAGCGCCTGGAAGCAATCACAAAAGCTTCCAGCGCTTAAAACCCCTGAAAATGTACAGGGTACGTCCTTGGTCATTAACCACCGTTTTTTGTGAACGTACCCTGTATGTCCTTGGTCGTTAAGGGGTTAACATACCCTATGTGTTTATATAGTGTAAATAAAGTAATTTGAATTTCCTCCAATCAGCATGTGAGCAGAAAAAAAATGTTAAAGGCTCAATACTTCCAATATCATATATCATCAAGAGAAACAGAGTACGCAAAGTTACATCATACTCAATCAAAACAGAGGACTTAAGTATTTTAAAAATCTGATATATAAGCCAGGATGATACTGCTCAACTACAACCAAAAAACAGGTTGGATACAATAATTGATTTAAATTTTTTTTTATTTTTTTTATTTAAATCAGATTTTTTTAATAAAATGATTTTAGGAAAAATCTATCTAAAGAATTTTTTCTAATTAATATACATTATAATCCAAGGGTTATTTATCATGAAATCATTATTTTTTTAAAATTATGTAGTTCCATTAATCCATTAACAATGTTATGCTATCCCAGAAGTTTCTTTGAATTATTTTGAGCAATTTTTCTATCTAGATGATATCGCAGAAGCTTGGTTTTGCGGTTTTCAACTCTAAATGTAGCCACCAATCAGCAAGCGCTACCCAGGTGCTGAACCAAAAATGGGCCGATCCTAAGCTTACATTCAAATAAAGATACCAAGAGAATGAAGACAAATTAATAATAGGAGTAAATCTGAATCATGAAAGTTTAATTTTGACTAAACTATTCCTTTAAGGCTGTAGAGGAATGATACAGGTGAAGACTAGCTGTGTTGTCTTAGTGAGGGCAACAATGTTTCAGCTTTAGGGAGGTCCTTCTTCTTTTACCGTATAAGCTGTCATAATTAGTTTCACTTTCTCATCTCCCTCTGGATCTCAAACCATCAAATTTTTTCCCAGAAGCTTTTCTTTTACCATGCATTTATCCAAGAGGGCATCTGTTCCTCCTAAGTGCTTCCAGGATGGAGTGGGTCTGATTTCTAGGAAACGTCTTGCAAAACAGCAGATAAGTAGTGTTCCTCCCACGTCTAAAGCTGCCTTGGTGCACTCTTTCCCTGGTTTCTCCTCTCACTATTCCACATTTGTTGCTGAGGTTCACCCATGTGCTCCCAATTTTGCTGATTCCCCACATCCCCTTTTTCTCCTAATGTGGCCTCTCCATCTGAACCTGCTCTCTCAGGTACTCCTGCATCTGGTGATCCAGCTGTGTGTGCTCCCATTCCTGAAGTAAGCCGTGATGTCCCTTTGTCCCAGACCGTGGTCTTTGGGCCTGATCAGCTAATTTAGCTAATCCTGTTAGGCCTTTTCTTCATCAGGCCTCTGATGCTCTCATCAATGGTCATACATTGGATTTACCTTCTAATCTCCCTTCAGTACTTAATAATGCTAATAACGTTGGTTCTATAGTAGAAGTAGGACCTAATCCTCCTCCGTTACATTATGATGCCAATAATGTTGGTGATATAGTGGGAGTAGGCCCTAATCCCCCCATTACCTTCCTTACCAATTCTCTCCCCTCTGGACCTTCTAGCCCTGTTCTCCAGCCTCCCTCCATCTTCGGCACATGCTGTATCCACTCTTCTTTCATCTGTGGCTGCTGTAGTGTCTGGCACTCCTCCTTTGGTGTCAATGTGTTCTCCCGCTCCATGCCCTTTTTAGATGTAATTTTGAAATCTAATTTAGCTAGTAATACAATAGAAGTTGAATTATACAGGAAAAATGACAGCAGGTAATACACTGTTAAAAGCTAATTCTTGCAATCCCAAACATGTTATTCGTGCCATACCTAATGGCAGTATATGCGCAAGAAAAGGAATTGTACCACAAAAAAATGGTATGAGGCACACTCTAAAGAAACAACAGAAAGGTTTTTAGAAAGAGGATACTCAGCTCATCAATTGCAGATAGCAAAGAATGGACAGAAAAGATATGTTCATACCAAATACAAATAAGATGGGCAGGAGTGATGATTTTCAAAAGAAACCATTTTTTATCACCACCTATAGCAAAGAACATAACCGTGTATGTGAAATAGTTAAGAAAGCTCTACCAATATTGAATGTTGATGATACACTATGTAAAATCATGGAGAATGGGTGTCAATTTGTCACTAGGATTTCTAAGACATTATCAAACATACTTTCTCCCTCAATGTTACCAAGTAACAGAACAGATATTTGGCTCACACCTAACAAGGGCTTCTTTAGATGTGGAAGTAGAAGGTGCAAATCATGCACCCATGCTATATTTGGTGATTTTTTTCCTCCTTTGATGAAAAGAAAAAACACGATATATAATTTATCTGCTAACATGTAAACTTTGTAATATAAAGTATGTTGGTCAAACGATTCGACCACTAAAGAAAAGGTATTTGGAACATTTGCGCTCCATTGGAGACATTGAAGCCTATCTATCAACCTCCGTATGGAGCTTGAGGGCCCATATTTCTGGCGAGCCTTCAGGCTCACCAGAAACACCAGATATGAAGCAGCGATCTAAAGACCGCTGCTCCATAACCTGTCCGCCTGCACTGAGGAGGTGGACAGTCATTGCCGCAATTCAACCAGATCGAATACCTTTGGGTTGATTGACACCCCCCTGCTAGCGACTGAGAATCTTTAGGGGGTGGCGTTGCACCAGCCATTCACAAGAGATGCTGGTGCAATGCTGAATGCGGAGAGCGTATTGCTCTTCACATTCAGCGAGTTCTGTCGGACATGATCCGCAATGCGAGGTCTGACGTACATGATCCGCAACTAGGGTTCCCAATGGTTTAAACTCAGATTGGGATGTAAAGCTATATGTAGAATAATAATAATATATTTTGTACAATATTTGTCTTTACTTCTCAGATAAGAAAATAATTTATTACACTGTGGATATATGTGATATGTTAAATTTTTGTTTAATGCCTGAAATATAGGGGCATATGTATATAGGTGACATTCTGTATTTGATGATTTAATGTAGTTTATTTATCTAGGAAACATTGTTCTAGATTTATTTATTTTTAGACAATATTTTTGAGGGATTTAATTCTCTTAATTGGCAATAACACACTATATGTCATATTCAAAATTAACATATCAAAGGTTAGATGCACAGTGAAAAAAGTAATATATCAGCACAAAAATATGGAATGAGATTTATATTTGTCTTTGAATTTGAAATTACTATGATGTTCAAATTATTCATGTTAGGAACATTAAGAATAATATGTTGTTTGTATATAGTTTATAGATTAACTTAATAGCAACAATATTAAATAGTGATATGTATCTGTGTCAATTGTTCTAAAGGATAAATAACACACTGTGACACAATGAATTGTTGCAAGCTAATCATTCATATTGTTAACATATGTGTTTACTCTGATTACGTTAGGGCATACACATGTCCTTTCCCCTTTAAATAGGGGCTCGTATCAGTGTGTCACATGGGTCATTGAGAAAGTGTAACCATACAAAACGCGTTTGACCTATTTTTCCTGTACAACTTTTTAACTTCAAGCTTCAAGTAAAAGTCTATTTTTTATGACGGTCATTTGGCTTTCTTATGCTTATACCCAGAGAGGATTAAGTAATCTTTACATTGGCATTCTGATCTACATGTTATTTTAAGCAACTTTCCAATTTACTTTTATCACCATTTTTTCTTTGTCCTCTTGGTATTCTTAGTTGAAAGCTAAACCTAGGAGGCTCATATGCTAATTTCTTAGACCTTGAAGGCTGCCTCTAATCTGAATACATTTAGACAGTTTTTCACCACTAGAGGGCATTAGTTAATGTGTGTCATATAGATAACATTGAGCTCATGCACGTGAAGTTACCTAAGCGTAAGCACTGATTGACTAAAATGCAAGTCAGTCAAAAGAACTGAAATAAGGGGGCAGTTTGCAGAGGCATAGATACAAGGTAATTACAGAGGTAAAACATGTATTATTATAACTGTTGGTTATGCAAAACTGGGGAATAGGTAATAAAGAGAATAGGTAATAAAGAGATTATCTATCTTTTTAAACAACAAAAATGTTGGAGTTGACTGTCCCTTTAACAGTTGACAAAAGTATTGTTACCTGTTTATTTTCATAATAGGGAATTATGAGTTATATAAATATAAAATATATGAAATAAAAGCTTTGTTATTACATACTTAAAGTGTTCAGGAATAAGTGGACTGAACCATTATGTGAACAAGAGTCTGAAAGAATTGAATACTGCCAGAAGTAGTGATCACACTGAAACCAGCCCAGAATCTGTTAACTTTCTGTTGTCATTATGTTACTCTCTTTTGCGCTTTATGTTTTAGAGTAATTTGTACTTTCTGCATAGTGCAGTTGGTATTTCACTCTTCCCAATACCATGCATATGGTCACTTTTTTGATGCTCCCATTTAATCCATTTAAACCTCGGTTCCTCCACAATGCAGATGCCTTTATCTACCTTGTTTTTCCCTCTAAAAAATATTATATGTTTCCTACCCCAAAGCACCAGCCTAAAATCTGTTACTAGAGAAATGGAAATTGTGTGATCTGTGATAGCCTCATTCACAGTTTGTCTAAATACATGGATATAATGCAGTGATAGTTCTGTCTTTAGACCACCTGCAAACTAGGCTGTCACAGATTGGAAGGTTCTAAAATGTCAAAGACAAATAGTCTATACTGGCCTGGTATGCCACAACCAAAGATAATATTGACAGTGATTCTAAGAGTTATTGTTTGCTGATATGAAGACATACAGTGAGTGAGTTGCAATGGTTCTACGAATAAATAAATAATACTAGATTTGAAGATTGCATCAGCTTATCTTCCTAAAACATATGTTACAACATCCATTACTAGGTGCAAGAATGGGTCATGGGTCATATATCCCATTCCCTCAAAAAACTGCTGAGCCTATCCTCTTGGGGCTCTATGTATCAATGTGTAAGTGAGCATTGTTCCTAATTAGGGAACATGTATACCTGTGATAGTTGCTAGCTGGCAATCACCCTGGTCGGATAAGTCTGGGGTGATTGTAAACCACCAGCTCAGAGCTGGCAGAGAGGTTAAGAAATATTGGTCTTAAGACAACTGCTTTTAAGCTATTGGCTGCAGAGGCTCCAAAGCTGCAGCTTCATAAAATGAGCCCTTGATCTTTTACCCAAAACTAGCAACTTGTCAATTTTACATCTTGTTAGGAAAGGGCTAGCCCTTTGTTGAAGATAGGGCAAATAATTCCAAGAGAATGAGACAAAATTAATAATAGAAGTAAATTGGAATGTTGTTTAACAATGTATGCTCTATCTGAATGACGAAAGAAAATTTATGGGTTTCATGTCCCTATAATTATTTTCATTCTGTAATTTTGTATTATCTTTATAGTGTGACTTTACTTGTATGCAAGGGGGTTCTCATGAGAAAGTCTGAAGAAAGCAGATGAAAACACATAGAAGAAATCACAATCTCTGCGTATGTGCTGATAATGAGAATAATCGAGATTTCAATGGCAACTTGTAAACGGAATAGATGTCAAGACTCTGGGAATTGTAGTTAGAAGGACTATGATAGGCATTTTTACACACATTTTTTAAACATATTTCTATGCATTATTTATACTTAAAAAACAATAACCTTGATTTGCGGTTGCACTTCTCATTTTTTTTTTTAGTTCATAAGTTGTGGATGTGTGTTACTACGTGGGACCACTAGTATTTGGGATGCAGCACCACTGATATAAGGGAGCTTGACACCAATTGGAAACTAATATTGAACAGCACGGTAGGTTTTATTTTTGGGCGGAGTACCCAAATCAAGTACATTTTAAACTTTTACATTTTCTCTTTCCTTTGTTGACTATTTGATTGATTTATTAGTGGAGCTGTTTAGTATACTGCAGTAGTGCTAACGCTTTGTTTAATTTTGTATTGATGAAGGAATGTCTACAGACATGGTTCTGGCCAATGATCAAGTTCAGACACAAAGTATGCTTCAAAGGTAGCCTTCCATGTAATCCACAAGCCAGCCCAGAGGAATACTACTTCAGGCCAACTTCCAATTCCACCAAAGGCCACTTAAAGTGCAAGCTGTGACCTCCATTATGCTAGAAGCAGTGGTGCCCATGGTTAAGTGGCCAGACCAAAGCTCTGAGATTATCCATGAATTCTCATCAATACTGTAAGGTCCCTCAATAGATTTTTTATAAAGGTGATTACAATTACAAAACAGTGCAGGGCGGTAGCCATGACATGCTGAAATACCAGCTGCTGTGAGTGGACTACTAATAATCTGCCAATTATCCTTAAAAATAAATACCATCTAACTCTATAACTAATATATACAAATGTGTTAAGGTCTGCTGTGTAAGAGGATATCAATATTGTTGTGTTTTCTCCACTAGAGTGCTAGAACATCAGTAGCTGCCTTTTGCAAGTATCCAACACCTCCCCCACCCCTGGTAATCGTGGTAGAACAGTCATCTTCTGCTGCTAATGTATTTTAAATCGAAATGGCAGTGAGCATGCATACAAGTCTTTGAAGAGGTTGTACACACGCTACTGGAAGAGCTTACTATTCAACATTTACTGTGGAGTGAGCTTGCATCCCTAACACAGCAAAGATGGCAACTTGTTTCCTGTATTATCTCAGATGGCGGATTTGGCCGATGGAAAAAATATCACTGATACATCGTCTACAGAAGGGGCGAACAAGAACACAGATACAGACCTAACCAACCAACTGAGAAGAGCGAGTGGTGACCACATCTCCAAATGTTGCACCACTAGTGAGCAGCTCCAATAAGAACCCTATGCTTTTATGAAATATTGTACTGTGTTGAGGTGTTTAGCCATATGTAGCACCAGTGGGTGGGGAGGTTCACACTACTGAGGAGCAGAGATAGACACCTTGCAGTCCCGGATGGAATGGAAGAGATAGAGGCAGCAGAGGATGCCTGGAAGCCTTGGGTCAAATCCATCATTGTGATTACAGCAGAGTTGGTGGTTGAGCCATCCAGTGAAAGTTCACGGCCCAATTTTTTGTTGATTACGGGGACTAGGGCCAGCTTTAGAATGTCACCTGTTGTGAAGAGGTGCAAAATAAGAATTGGGTAAAAACTGTCCATATACATGGACAGGAAGAGGCTTGCTAAGTTCCCCTAAATAAAGTACCTGTGTTAAGCATAATCATTATGTTTCAAGGGGACATTTTAAGAGGAGCCATACATTACATTACATATCTACACACAGTAAATATTGGGACTGTATGACTCTCTCTTTTTCACTGTGTGGGATTTGCTTTGCCCAGGATGCTACAGTTTGACCACCTTGAGAGTCATGCTGTCAATGTGGCAGAAGTAGGCATCTGACACATAGATATCACTATATTAATATTGGTAATACTATATAAGCTCTCTATTAATAGCTTTAATTTTTGTTTAATTTAATTTAAATCCGTGTTTGCATGCCAAACATTTTGTAAGTAGAGATATCATTTTAAAAAAAATATATGAATTTTTCAGTAAATAGTAGGTTTGTCACAAGGACTTCTTATATTCCTTAAAATTCTAGCAATTTGTTTAAGGCCCCCATTCAAATAATCATTGATTTTATTGCTTTCCTCTTACTCAGGATCGTGAACCTAGCATATGTAGTTAAACATGTTTAGTGCTATTTACTGGTACCTGTAATGTAGCAGTCGATAAATTGTTACCTGCTGTGCAAAGTATCTTAGAATTAATTAACTTGCTCATTTTATTTATCCTTCAGATAGTATTCTAACTAGCACCATAAGTGACAGATGTGCAACAACTGGAAACCCATGTGGTAACCATATTTGATTTGCATTGAAATTTACTTGAATTTGAAAGCCTCTTCCCCATTACACAATGTAAAACACTGCACAGCTCTTATAATTAATTGGATTAGAACCCAATATAAATTATAGATTAATTTCCCCCTGTGCCTTCCTTTTGTGTGTTGTGGCAGATAAATCCTGATAAGATATTTGTGTTCAATTTAGATAAAGCATTCTGTTGTTTTAGAACAGTTTCTAAGCACTTCTCCTTTAACAAGCATTTTTCTGTTAATTCCTCATCTCTTGTGACCTTTAAACATGCATCGACATTCAGCTTTTCCACCATATCTTGTTATGTTGATGAATAATCTGCACCTGGGGCTTTCAGTCATGTCACAATGAGTCTGGCCATTCATCTAATGAATACGTACAGGTTATTTCTGATTATTCCTTCATAGCTAAAGCTCACATTGAGTCTATTTTAAGTTATTATGCAACCTTACCACTGATGCTACCAGCAGTAATCAAAAACACAAAAAGCATTAAGACAGAGGGCTTTATTATCACAATATGCAGAGTGAAATGCTGAATGTTTCTCTAGCAAAAAAAGGCTGTTATATCATTTTTGAACATATAAAACAACTTGTGAACGCACTGAAATTTACCCACTGATTTTCGAAAAATTATTAATACTCCATGACCTCTGATATAAAGGTAAATGCTCAATTAACCTAAGTAAGCTAATTTCTGCATTGGCACATCATCAAGTGACGGAGCTCCAAACCCCTCACATATTGCTGGATTGTCATGATTTGGGATCTGTGCCCCACTGTCCCTTTTGAAGATCCCTCTTTCTTAGAAAAGTCAAACTACGCACCAGCCTGACTCTGCCCAATCCTATCAACTGCACATCACTGACTCCGCCCCAAAATGTATCGTAGGAGTAACCGTTTGCACATTTTGGCCAGAAAGTGGGCCTTTTTAAGTGCTTTAAAACGTCCCACTACTGGGTAACTCCTATGATTCCTTGTTTTTGGAGAGCAGTTTTCATTATTTTGGGGCATCTGAACTTTTTAAAATATTTTTGCTACTTTTCAGGTGACATTCAAACATCGTTATTTGGATCACACCTATAACTTATTGGACATATTGTTTTTTTGACATATATATTACCATTTTTTTGGGATATATTCTATTTAATTTGATATTGATTATTTTCATATCTTTTTGGGACTTTGTTCATAACTCTTTCTTACTTATTCTGTAAATTGACATGTCTTTTTTATATGTACACATATATATTATTAGAGGTTTACATTCTGGCTCTTCTGTATTGTCATATAGCGGAAATTGGCAGTTTAACTGATTCCCTATCTGCCTATATTGATTTTTTTCTACAAAAGTTTGTGGTGTCCTTGACATCTTACATCAGGGACTCAACAGACTTGTTGCTTAAATTGCAAGCCATAACAATGGATGACGAATGCTGGTGGATTACCTGTGATGTCGGAGCCCTATACTCTAATATCAAATACGAGTTGGGGATACAAGCTGTGCGTTCATACCTAGAACAAGATATGTACATGCCCGACACACAGATTGATTTCATCATCCAACTCATCACTTTTATTTTGCAACACAACTATTTTCTATATCAAGTTAAAATTATTTACAGATGAAAG
This sequence comes from Bombina bombina, assembly GCF_027579735.1. Classification (NCBI taxonomy): domain Eukaryota; kingdom Metazoa; phylum Chordata; class Amphibia; order Anura; family Bombinatoridae; genus Bombina; species Bombina bombina. The sequence goes on along the minus strand of NC_069501.1, from coordinate 109,710,625 downwards.
GAACGGCCATGGGCACCAGGTTCGCACCCAGTTTTGCTAATTTATTTATGGGACAGTTTGAAAAATTATATATATATATATATATATATATAAAATTGCAGAGGTGAACGGCACTCACGAGTATGTCAGCTACCTGGTGCTCTCACTAGGGAGAAACAAACAGTAAAGCAGGTATGGATCCCACGGACGGACTCCGTGTTGCAGCCAGGATCCAAATGAAGCAGGCATGCAGGTTTTTTCAAAAGCACTCAGTTTATTGGCAAAATTGTTTACCAAACGTTTCGGCTCACACACAAGCCTTTGTCAATGGTGTACAAAACCAAATGTGAAAACTTAAACACAAACACACCTTAAATACCCACCCAGCCCAAGTGATAGACCAATCAGAGAATGTAACTGCGGCACACCCACTCTCACAGACCTAGACAGCTTTTTGCCGGGCTCAATGTGGGCGCCACGTGACATCATCACGTTACCGCCGTCCTGTGTGTAACCAAGGAAAACATGCGTAACCATGGAGACAATGCATAAACAAAGGTATTGTGCGGGTGCGCTGGCGGGTAAGACTCTGATGGGAAACAATATATCAATTACTCAAACAGTGATTTAAATACCCCATAAAAATACAATACTGGAATAGGTATCTATCTATATGCAACATTGAGACAGACCTAATATGTAGCTTATAAGACAAATAGCGCTACCGAAACCCAAAGTATAAAAAACTAATGACACAGCCCTCTATACTCATGGTATCAAGGCATGTGGGGAGGTAGCAGGTGAGGGCGAAGAGACAATCTAAAGCCCCCATATATATTCAAGCAGGTATACATTGCATCATGCTAGTGGAGTAGGTAGAACTTAAGTCCTGGATGACTCCCAATAGTTCACATCTCATTTGTGTTTATACCAACAGCCAAAGTCTATGTTGACATTCAGGCCTCGAGGGGCAACTGTGTCCAATGTGAAGATCCAACGGGATTCCATTCTTAGTAGTGCCAGTCCTCTATCACCACCACGTCTGTTGTGGGGCACATGATCAATCAGCATCACTCGTAACGAGGAAACAGAGTGTCCCGCAGTTGCAAAATGTCACGCAACCGGTTGTTCTGATCGTCCTTTTTCTATAGGTGGTCTATAGGAGAGCTCCTACCCTTAAGACCCTTCTGGCTCCTAGTAAAATTGTGAGAGACAAATCTGTATTAAAGCCTAGTTTTCTGGATGAGGCCAGGCCCAAACACAAAATCTCCAGATGTGGAAAAAAACGATGTGACGTGCATGTGCTCCTTTATCTCACACCGTGTATCCACGTTTACCTCACAGACAACGGGTAAATTATTTAATATAAAAAATTCCATGACCTGTGAGTCTTCCTTGGTGGTTTATCTGCTAAACTGTGAATGTGGGGCCAAATATGTGAGCCGCACATGTCGCAAAGTGAAAAAGAGATGGGGTGAACACTCCACAAACATTAAAAATAAATCCAAGAGCCACAGTGTCTCAAGACATTGCCGGAATGAACATGGGGCATCGAAAAATCCCATGAGAATATTGCCTATTGAACATGTGCCTAGGGCCCAAGTCAATGCATTTATGACCCTCAGGAGACGTGAATCCTATTGGATCACGAAATTACAGACTCTCCAGCCCAACGGTCTGAATGAAAATCTCGACAAGGCAGCCTTTATTTAAACTAGTATAAATAGTTTATTTAATTATTAGACTGAATTCCATCTAGAGATAGCTCAATTGACAGTCATTTTGTGTATTCCTGATATTAGTGACTTTGGATATATGTTAACCCATCTTGATCACATTTTTTAGGGTTTGTGCCCATTTGGCCCATTTTCTCTTACTATTGTGGCACTCTTATTTATCACACACACACACATATTAGATGTCTACCACACCAGACTCCAGTTCCAGTATCGCAATATTTTCACTAGGATTAGGTTCCCTCAGTCACAACACAACATATAATATATGTTATACAAACATACCATTGAGTTTGTATATTCTAGTAGCATAAAGTAGTAGTAGCATCCAGTGTTATACTTCACTCATACTTTTTCATATAGTATTTTACTTCTTCCTGGATAGATTTCATTTCACATTTTATTATACACTTTACACTGTAGTTAGGATTTTTAGCTTATATACTAGCATCATATTTAGTTGTGGCTTATATCACATTCTACACTGCAGTTAGGCCCATCTGCTTATATTTTAGCATCATATGCAGATACGGTTTATCCACATTTTTTCACACCTTATAGTGTTTATCGTTAAATATACATATTATCATTATTTTATGTTTTACATAATATCATCACATTGTATGAATGGATATCTTAGTATCAAACATGTAACAAATATCCATCATCATGGCCTTTATTGAAAGGCTTAGGAATCTTTATTTAGCGACCTCGCCAAATATATCACATTAGGTGGCGCTCCCACTATCCTATCCCAGTTTGTAGGGAATTTAGGTTTTACTTGTCTATTTGCCCGCTATGGCCAGTAGTACAGTTGACAGCCTTAGTGTAGCTAGGATAGGGCTTTATGGTTACACGATTGGCGTGGTTACGCATAAGCAGCATGGAGTTTAGGCCCCGTCCCCCTCCGTGTGCTCTCCCTTTCTATTGGTGATCTCGGTGCCTCAATCCAACCATATCTTTACATGGAGTTAGGGACACTGAAGGGGTTAGAAACCGGATGGCGATGGCGCCACAACAACATTCAGTTAAACATTTGGGACAGTTCAACTTAGAGTTAGATCAAAGGAGTACCAGGCAGGTTTGTTTTTTGTTTTTTCTTTTCAATAAAAGTCGTTCAGCGTCATCAGTGGGACTTATACATATGAACACATTATCAAAATTGTAGGGGCATATATTATATATTGTGTATAACACAGAAATCGAGACACTGTTCTAAACAACTTTATGTGTTACTGTGTTGAGATGTTTTATTTTATTCTATTTATATATTATTTAAATTTTGTCTATCGTTATATTATATTATATTATGTATTTGAATGTTATCTCAATTCTCAGCCGACGCGGAGCATCCTCTTCAAACGAAGTCCTAACGAAGAATGAAGATTCCTTTAAATGACGTCATCCAAGATGGTGTCCCTTGAATTCCGATTGGCTGATAGAATCCTATCAGCCAATCGGAATTAAGGTAGGAAAAATCCTATTGGCTGATGCTATCAGCCAATCGGATTGAAGTTCAATACGATTGGCTGATCCAATCAGCCAATAGAATTGACCTTGCATTCTATTGGCTGATTGGAACAGCCAATAGAATGCAAGGTCAATCCTATTGGCTGATTGGAGGCGGGAGTGTGACGGTTTAGCGGTTAATACATTTATTAAAGTGGCGGCGATGTCCGGTCGGCAGATTAGTGGTTAATAATTGTAGGTAGGTGGTTAATAAATATAATGTAGGTGTTGGCAATGTTAGGGGCAGCAGATTAGGGGTTCATAGGTATAATGTAGGTGGCGGTGATGTCCGGTCGGCAGATTAGGGGTTAAAAATGTATTTTAGTGTTTGCGATGTGGGGGGGGGGGCTTCGGTTTAGGGGTTAATAGGTAGTTTATGGGTGTTAGTGTACTTTTTAGCACTTTAGTTAAGAGCTGTATGTTCCGGCGTTAGCCCATAAATCTCTTAACTACTGATTTTCAAATGCGGTAGGAGTCTTGCCAGGAGAGGGTGTACCGCTCACTTCTTCCAAGACTCGTAATACCAGCGTTAGGTAAATCTCATTAAAAAGATAGGATATGCAATTGACGTAAGGGGATTTGCGGTAGCCTCGAGTCGAGGAAGAAAAGTGAGTGGTACACCTGTACCTGCCTGGCTCGTAATACCAGCGGGCGTTAAAAAGCAGCGTTGGGACCTCTCAACACTGCTTTTTAAGGCTAACGAAAGACTCGTGATCTACCTGTATGAATTTTTTGTATATACACAATGGGATATGAATCGGGGATGATATATGAAATGTTTATGTGTTTATAAGTAATGTTAGTTTGTGTACATGGTGTTTGTACATATGAATAATCATTGATATTGTATTTGTAGATTGTCTTGATAAAGGCTAACCGAAGTAGCCAAAATGTTGACTTTTACATAATATTATTTAATAAAGGTTTGGATGATACGAAGACCTGTGAGTGCCCTTGCTTGTGTTTGCTTTTCTATATTTATATATATATATATATATATATATATATATATATATATATATATATATATATATATATATGTATATGTACACTATACATAAACTGTAGAAAAGAGGCTGGTACTTCTCCTTGAAATCGTAAAAGTTTTCATTATTTCAGTCAAAGTTAAAATTAGAACAAGCGGGGTTGCAAAGCTCGTGAACAATGCTTTACATGTTTCGGCATCTCAGCCTTAATCATAAGCATGGTTCAAATGAAAAGAATGCTAAAATAAATGGGGCTTGCCCCTCGCTTATTGGACAAAATACATCATGTGACTAACTATCCCAGAAGAAATCCTCAAATTTAAGGTAGAATGGACAAGTAATACATAAGAAAAAATTGTTAAACACACTATTGAAATCAACTCTGCTAGACATAAATTATAAAAAGCAAAATATCATCTAATAATTTGAATACTTTTATGGAAGAGAAAAAAAGATGCTTAAGTATATGTTACTTCATGATGAAAAAATGTGTGCTAACTCAGTTTTGACAAAACTTTTAAATTATAAACTTATTATATACAATGAAGTTACAAAATGAAATATTGCAACATATAAACCAATTCTAGGTATTCATAAGAAATGAAAACTTGCAAGAGTTAAACCCAAAACAAAGGATGCAAAAAAATGAGGAATGCAAGAAAATAATGAATGGGGCAAAAGTTACTTAATCGAAATGTGATATATAAAAAATATAATATATATATATATATGTATTGAGCAAGATTATTATTCAGATAATGCCTAATAAAATGAGTAGCTGATTTTTGATTGCTCTAATAGGTGTATTTAACCTAAATCGTTTGTTGAAGAACTATATATAAATTGCAAATGTTTGCAGAAAGCAATTCTGAAGTTGCAAAAAATAAATAAGAAAAGGGAACAAATTGGTTTAAAGTGTTAGTGGAGCTACTCCCAAAAGTTAATAAGGTCAAATATGGAATTGTACCCTTTTGGTATTCTTGTATCAAGGTTAAATATCCAAAAGGCCTCTCGCTTCAAAAGTAATTTTCCCATATTGCCTCCTCGTTTGGGTAACTTTACTGCCTCAATCACCATCCATTTAAGTGTTATATTAACACTGTTGTGTTCTTGGATGAAATGGTTTGCAAGCTCTGAACAACCTTCTTTGCGTTTGATGTCAGAGAGATGCTGTCTAATCCTCTCCCTGACTTCACGTATTGTACAGCCTATGTATTGTTTACGATTACAAGTACACCAGATCAAGTATACTGCATATTTAGATCTACAATTTACAAAAGTGTCCAAATCGTATTTTTTGCCATTAGTGTGTGATTCAAATGTGTTCGAAAAATTTGCAAAACTGCACAGAATACACTGGCTGTAGCCACATCTGTGCATGCCTTTCACTTGGAGCCAAGAACTAGTTTGTTTATTACTTTTAAGCTCACTGGGTGATAATAGATTGCCTAAGGTGACACCTTTTCGATAGGAAAAGTTGCAACCTTTGTGTACTTCTTGTTGCAGCCTATCATCTGCCAAAAGCATGGGAAAATGTCTTTTAATTACTCTACAGATTTGTTGGTATTCGGACGAGTATTGGGTTACAAAGCTTACTCTGTCAGCGGAGAACTTCGACTGTTTTGATTTGTCAGGTTTCTCTCTAAGTAGAGACTCTCGAAAGATAGCATCAACCTCTAATTGTGCTTTTTGTATCACTCTCTTTTGATAGCCCCTTTGTGTAAATCTTTTAATAAGATCTTTACTTTGAGATTCATAATCTCATTGGCTGCTACAATTTCGTTTAGTCCTGATCAACTGTCCCTTTATAATTGAATATGGGACATGTTTTGGATGGTTACTGTGACCATGTAAAAGGGTATTGCCCGAGATGGGTTTCCTATACATAGTAGTCTCCACACTTTTGCTGTCATGGTTAAATGATAAAGTGATATCCAAGAAATTAATTCTGTCCCTATTGAATTCATGTGTAAACCCAAGTCCACACGGATTATCATTGAGATAATCAATGAAATCACTGATATATATATATATATATATATATATATATATATATAGAAAGGGTAAGTCCCACCAGGGGGAATGAAGGAGGAGACCCGGAGACAGCAAACAAGATATATAAATCTTTTATTCTTTAGTTCAGCCAGACGGCCAAATGGCAGGTGCAAGTACAGGTAGACACCTGACGCGTTTCGCTCATGCGTACATGCGCTTCATCAGAGGCTAATGAGTTTTTTGTGAAGCAAGACCTATATTGGGGCCTGTAGCCAATCAACAGTCAGTTTGCGAATTGCAAATGTGCAGGTAATGATTGATTAATTGTTTGTGAGAGGTTACCTGCCCCCTAATAGGTCTCGCAAGATATATTGTTCATATCCAACAGAGCACACAATAACAAATCCTAACAATAAAAACTAAGATAAAATAACGTGATACAATAATGGATCTATTGCTTATTTCAAAAAAACAACAGTATCAGTTTCCAATTACTGTGACATATGAAGAAATAATAACATGTTGACTGTTTGATTTTAGTTAAAAAACCCATATATAAATCAATATATTTAAATATGTCATCTAAGTAATATAATATTGTTAGAATAAAAGGAACACAACTAAAAAGATAATAGAAAATAAAAACAAGTTTAAAAATAAAGTCTTAATAAATGTTATAACATATAAAACAAATAATAATAATTATTGTAAGTGATGTCTCAGTTCTAAATTATTAATTGTATTCAAAACAAAAGGACCTTCGATATAGGTGACTCATAATAAGCACCAATGGGTTAGGAAAAACTTTATTGTTTTATCACAGGTCGCTTGAAAAGACCACATCCTGTGTTAATGGATTGTATGGTCTAGTAGTACAGATAGAGCATATATTATTTTGTGCTATATCCCTGCTATGGGTTTAATTCTATAGTTTAAAAACCTTATAAGACTGTGCCTAGGGATAGAGTAATGGTACTCAATTATCTGTACTAAATCATACTGAGACAATCTAATATCCAATAGAAATTTTAAAGACATATTCAATCGGCCATAAGCTGTAGATAGTGCAATATAAAGGATATGGTAGATATGAACAAGGGTATGTAAGTCTTGGAGGAGGGGAATTAGTCCCACTGATCACTTAAGGATCAAATTAGAGTTTGTTCAAACAGTAAGTTAGATTCAAGTAAGGAAACCAAATATAGAAGAGAGAGATTTTACTTTTGTATTATGTAATTTACATTGTATAATGGATTTTATATTTGATTATGCGTGAGAGTTATAATATTTATTAGTGATTACTTCTCTCAAAATTAGTTTTTTGAAAGATTTTTTGGTTGAAGGTATATCTCCCACCGTCAGGGCTTTTTCATTCACTACTTTCTTGTCTATTCAGAGAAATAAAATTCTCTACAGTCATATAGAGATGTAAATATTCTAAACTATTCAGTAAAGAGATCAACGTCCATCCTCTTATTCATTCCCTCTGGGGCCCTAGTGTGTAATTTTACTATCCAAAATATTTCCTTTTTGCGAAGAGTTTTTCCTCTATCTCCCCCTCGGGGGTGTTGTTTTATGGTGTCTATGCCAATAAACGAGAAATATTTAGGGCCTATACCATGAGTTCTAAAATGTTTAGCCACTGGTGTTTTTGGTTCTTTCTCGTCTAGAGAACGTAAATGTTCTCGGATCCTTTCCTTTAATGGACGGGTCGTGATGCCTACATACTGACTTGAGCAAAATAGGCAGTTGATCAAGTAGATCACAAATATGGAATTGCAGTCTATCCTGTCTCTTATTTGAAAAGTCTGTTTAGTAATATTTGAAGAAAATGTGTTAGTAACTGTAATACAAGTACAGCCCTTACAAGGGACATGTCCACATTTAAAACAGCCAGATCTAAGGCTTAACCAGTTTTTATTACTGGTGGATTTTCCTGCAAAGTTTTTCCTTGTAATATCTCCCAAGGTAGGGGCTTTTCTAGCTACACACTTTACGCCTGTTGTAAGTATATTACTTAATGTTTCGTCACCTTTTAAGATAGTAAGGTTCTTTTTTACTATTCTACAAATCTGTTGGTATTGTTTACTAAATTGGGTGATGAATAGCATGTTACTATTGGTACTGGTTTGATTGAATTCAGTGCTCTTTCTCTTAGGTTTAGTTATAAGTAGGTCCTGTCTGTTTATGTTCCCTACTTGTTCTTGAATGCATGTTAGTAGATGTTTCTGGTAACCCCTATCTACTAGTCGAGCTGTCAGCTCATGTGCCTGTGTATAGTATTGGTTAAGTTCTGTGCAATTTCGGCGCAATCGTAAATATTGCGCCTTTGGAATACCTCTCTTTAGATGGGAGAGATGACAGGAATCCGCACGCAGTATGGTATTGCGTGCCAATGGTTTTCGGTAGGTACTAGTAAAGATTCTGTCAGCTCTACTCTCTATACTGAGGTCTAAGAAGTCGATTTTAGTTTCATGTTTGTTTGCTGTAAAAGTCAAATTGTAATTGTTATGGTTCATATAATCTATGAATTTGTCCACTGATTGTCCATCATGACTGTTCCAAATGATTACAATGTCATCGATGAAACGACCATACATAATGACATTAGTAGCAAAAGGAAAAGTGCTGGAGAAAATACGATTTAATTCAAGCCACCCCATATAGATGTTGGCATAGGCGGGGGCAAATTTTGCCCCCATCGCTGTGCCACATTTTTGTAGGTAATATTCTCCTTGGAAGACAAAGAAATTATTTTGAAGTAAAAATTCAGTGATTTGTACAATGAAAGATATGAATTCATCTCCATAGTTAGAGTGACGATGTAACATAGCGTCTACTGCCCTAAGACCCAACATATGAGGAATGTTGGAGTATAGGGCAGTGACATCAATGGTGGTCCATGTATATGTGTCCTTCCAATGGATGTCTTTAAGTTGAGTAATTAAGTGTGCGCTATCCCGTATGTATCCAGGAAGAGCTAACATGGTGGGTTGGAGAATGTGATCAAGCCAATCACCCAATCTTTCGCAAAGGGACCCATTACTGGCCACTATGGGCCTGCCAGGAGGTTTTTCCAAGCCTTTGTGTATTTTGGGTACAATCCTAAAGTAAGGGGTGGTTGGCTCGTGCACATATAAATGATCTGCCAGTTCTTTGTCCATGTGATGATGTTCAACTGCAAAATCCAACAAATGTGTTAATTTATGTTTAATGGAATTGGTAGGGTTGAAGCGCAATTTAGTATACAATTGACTATCACTAAGTTGAGAATTTATTTCTTCCACATAGTCATGTTTGTTTAATAGTACTACTGCCCCTCCTTTGTCCGCTTGGACTATGACAATATTATCATTATTCTGAAGTTTAGACAGAACTTTTCTCTGTGTTTTAGTGATATTGTCAGAATTAATATTGAGGGGATTGTAATCAACCGATCTATATAGATCTGTGAGTTCCCTCTCTACAACTCTCTGATATGTGTCCAATAGGTGGTGTCTTGAATGTATTGGATAAAAGTGAGAGGTGTTTTTGTAAATAAAGTTAGTGCATTTATTAGTTAGAACTTCAGTGTGTCTAAGTGAATCTTGTTCTAAAGTAACAAGATTAGTTAAATCTAATAAATCTGTGAATTTTAATCCTACTGATAAGTGTTGGGTAGTGGGTGTAGGATCCTGAGTGTCAGTGAGCCTACTGTGAGTGTTAGTGTCAGTTGCGGTATTGTGAAAGTGTTGTTTCAGAACTATTTTTCTTACAAATTTATTTATATCGATTAAAGTGTTGACTAAATCAAAATTGTGCACAGGTGCATATGATAGGCCCTTGTTTAGTAGGTCTATTTCTGTATTGGACAAAGGATATTCAGAGAGGTTAATAACCGCTATTTCTTTACATTTTTTCTGACCCTGCTGGGGTAACGGTAAATGGACTCTGGATTATCTGTTTCTACAGTAGTATCGTTCTTTTTTGGGGTACTGGTTTGATGTGGCTGTTTTATCAATGATTTGAGTTCTCTTCTATTGGTATTTGATGTTGGATTAGGCGTTGTCACCTCAGATGTACTAGGTGTTTGTTCATCCTCAGTCATTTGTTCACTGCTGTCATAGTGATCTGTGTCTATACTGGAGAAAGTGACATGTTTAATAGTGTCATGTTTGGTCTTATTGCCCTGTGTATGTTTATTTTTTTGCTTATTCTTGTTTTTTAACTTATTATTTTTGTTTTTATTTGTTGGCCAATTAGACCTAGTAGGTTTGTGTTTTTGCCAAGAATACACTATGTCAAGTTCATAGTCCTTGACATCTCTTTGGTATTTTAGTACTTTCCTATCAGATAGATTGGTGTCTAATTGGTCTATTGTTTCATTAAGTTGTTTGGTGTAATCTGAATATTTCTGAGTCTCTTCAAAAGGTTTTAAAGAAATCATACTATTGTTGATTTCTGTTAAAATCAAATCTCTCTCTTCTTTTTTGTGGTTTAGTAATTGTTTCATCAATATGATGGAGCAATTGGTCAAATTAATATTCCATTCCTCCATAAATTTTATGTTATTCAGTGCAAATGATGGGAATTTTTTCATGCGTAATCCCCTAGGTACTTTGTTCTCTGATATATATAATTCCAAGAATTCAATGTCCCACCACAAATTGGTTTCCTTAAATCTCAATTGTTCTAACTTAGAAAAAATGTTAGTAATGTCATCCTCTTTGACTAAACTAGTTATCTGTACTTCACCTTTTAGTGCAGTTTCCATAATGCGTTTTCGTTTATTTTCATCTATAACCCCTATGGGTAAATTACTGGTGGCCATTATGGGAAATGCACTAATGTCCAAAAAGAACTATATATATATGTGTACAAATAGTATTGTTTAGAGATATAGTTACAAAGTAGTGTAAAGATTAATATATATACATGTTCGACCCAATGTGCTGCTAAATGGGAAAAAAAATCAAAAAATTATACAATAAATGCAAAGATAGCAGTACAACAGCTAGTAAGTGTAATTTTCCTTACTCAGAAACAATGGTGTTTGAAAATTTGTTTAGCCAAATCTAAAGTATAGTATTTTAGATAATGGCACTATAGAATGTTCCAAAAAGTCCATTAACCTGTTGCAGTAGAAGAGAAGTGTATTTGAGTAAGGAAGTCTTGCCAAAATTATAATCCTGTAAGATAAATTAGTTAACTAATGTCCGGTAAGGCCAAAGCTTTTATAATAAAGGAATAGTGTCCAATATGTTCCGGAAAAAGTAATGGTTATGGTAACTTGTATCCCGTGAAAGTCACAGAAATAATAACAGGAAAAAGTATATCTTCAAAACACTGTGGGGTTAATTGAAGGAAAAATACTTAGCTAGTATCCTCAATGCCAGCGGGTGTGTAAAAGTCTGTCAAAGTGCTGTTTCGCCAGTAGAGATGGTGTGCCGGATCGTTCCGTAAGCAGGACTGCAGTGGCAACTTCCACAGATGGTCGTGGCTTGGTGAAAACCCCTCCAGTCGCGTCTGTGGGTAATGCCTAGGTCCGCGTGGCTCACCGTGATCCTTCTGTGACGTCAGGACGTGCGCTACTCGTAAGCGCCTGATGACAAGTTCCTGGGTCAAGGGTAAGAGTGGCTCCGCTACGAGGTCGGGTGATGTCTGAGGGCTCCAACAAGCGGTATCCCATCCGCTGAATAATAGAAAGGGTAAGTCCCACCAGGGGGAATGAAGGAGGAGACCCGGAGACAGCAAACAAGATATATAAATCTTTTATTCTTTAGTTCAGCCAGACGGCCAAATGGCAGGTGCAAGTACAGGTAGACACCTGACGCGTTTCGCGCATGCGTACATGCGCTTCATCAGAGGCTAATGAGTTTTTTGTGAAGCAAGACCTATATTGGGGCCTGTAGCCAATCAACAGTCAGTTTGCGAATTGCAAATGTGCAGGTAATGATTGATTAATTGTTTGTGAGAGGTTACCTGCCCCCTAATAGGTCTCGCAAGATATATTGTTCATATCCAACAGAGCACACAATAACAAATCCTAACAATAAAAACTAAGATAAAATAACGTGATACAATAATGGATCTATTGCTTATTTAAAAAAACCAACAGTATCAGTTTCCAATTACTGTGACATATGAAGAAATAATAACATAATTTATGTAAGAACTTACCTGATAAATTCATTTCTTTCATATTAGCAAGAGTCCATGAGCTAGTGACGTATGGGATATACATTCCTACCAGGAGGGGCAAAGTTTCCCAAACCTTAAAATGCCTATAAATACACCCCTCACCACACCCACAATTCAGTTTAACGAATAGCCAAGAAGTGGGGTGATAAGAAAAAAGTGCGAAAGCATATAAAATAAGGAATTGGAATAATTGTGCTTTATACAAAATCATAACCACCACAAAAAAAGGGCGGGCCTCATGGACTCTTGCTAATATGAAAGAAATGAATTTATCAGGTAAGTTCTTACATAAATTATGTTTTCTTTCATGTAATTAGCAAGAGTCCATGAGCTAGTGACGTATGGGATAATGACTACCCAAGAAGTGGATCTTTCCACACAAGAGTCACTAGAGAGGGAGGGATAAAATAAAGACAGCCAATTCCTGCTGAAAATAATCCACACCCAAAATAAAGTTTAATGAAAAACATAAGCAGAAGATTCAAACTGAAACCGCTGCCTGAAGTACTTTTCTACCAAAAACTGCTTCAGAAGAAGAAAATACATCAAAATGGTAGAATTTAGTAAAAGTATGCAAAGAGGACCAAGTCGCTGCTTTGCAGATCTGGTCAACCGAAGCTTCATTCCTAAACGCCCAGGAAGTAGAAACTGACCTAGTAGAATGAGCTGTAATTCTCTGAGGCGGAGTTTTACCCGACTCAACATAGGCAAGATGAATTAAAGATTTCAACCAAGATGCCAAAGAAATGGCAGAAGCTTTCTGGCCTTTTCTAGAACCGGAAAAAATAACAAATAGACTAGAAGTCTTACGAAAAGATTTCGTAGCTTCAACATAATATTTCAAAGCTCTAACAACATCCAAAGAATGCAACGATTTCTCCTTAGAATTCTTAGGATTAGGACATAATGAAGGAACCACAATTTCTCTACTAATGTTGTTGGAATTCACAACTTTAGGTAAAAATTCAAAAGAAGTTCGCAACACCGCCTTATCCTGATGAAAAATCAGAAAAGGAGACTCACAAGAAAGAGCAGATAATTCAGAAACTCTTCTGGCAGAAGAGATGGCCAAAAGGAACAAAAAACTTTCCAAGAAAGTAATTTAATATCCAATGAATGCATAGGTTCAAATGGAGGAGCTTGAAGAGCCCCCAGAACCAAATTCAAACTCCAAGGAGGAGAAATTGACTTAATGACAGGCTTTATACGAACCAAAGCTTGTACAAAACAATGAATATCAGGAAGAATAGCAATCTTTCTGTGAAAAAGAACAGAAAGAGCAGAGATTTGACCTTTCAAGGAACTTGCGGACAAACCCTTATCTAAACCATCCTGAAGAATACTGTAATATTCTCGGTATTCTAAAAGAATGCCAAGAAAAATGATGAGAAAGACACCAAGAAATATAAGTCTTCCAGACTCTATAATATATCTCTCTGGATACAGATGTACGAGCCTGTAACATAGTATTAATCACAGAGTCAGAGAAACCTCTTTGACCAAGAATCAAGCGTTCAATCGCCATACCTTTAAATTTAAGGATTTCAGATCCTGATGGAAAAAAAGGACCTTGAGACAAAAGGTCTGGTCTTAACGGAAGAGTCCACGGTTGGCAAGAGGCCATCCGGACAAGATCCGCATACCAAAACCTGTAAGGCCATGCCGGAGCTACCAGCAGAACAAACGAGCATTCCTTCAGAATCTTGGAGGTTACTCTTGGAAGAAGAACTAGAGGCGGAAAGATATAGGGAGGATGATACTTCCAAGGAAGTGATAATGCATCCACTGCCTCCGCCTGAGGATCCCGGGATCTGGACAGATACCTGGGAAGTTTCTTGTTTAGATGAGAAGCCATCAGATCTATTTCTGGAAGTTCCTACATTTGAACAATCTGAAGAAATACCTCTGGGTGAAGAGACCATTCGCCCGGATGCAACGTTTGACGACTGAGATAATCCGCTTTCCAATTGTCCATACCTGGGATATGAACCGCAGAGATTAGACAGGAGCTGGATTCCGCCCAAACCAAAATTCGAGATACTTCTTTCATAGCCAGAGGACTGTGAGTCCCACCTTGATGATTGATGTATGCCACAGTTGTGACATTGTCTATCTGAAAACAAATGAACAACTCTCTCTTCAGAAGAGGCCAAGACTGAAGAGCTCTGAAAATTGCACGGAGTTCAAAAATATTGATCGGAAATCTCACCTCCTGAGATTCCCAAACCCCTTGTGCCGTCAGATACCCCCACACAGCTCCCCAACCTGTAAGACTTGCATCTGTTGAGATTATAGTCCAGGTCGGAAGAACAAAGAAGCCCCCTGAACTAAACGATGGTGATCTGTCCACCATGTCAGAGAGTGTTGTAAAATCGGTTTAAAGATATTAATTGAGATATCTTTGAGTAATCCCTGCACCATTGGTTCAGCATACAGAGCTGAAGAGGTCGCATGTGAAAACGAGCAAAGGAGATCGCATCTGATGCGGCAGTCCTAAGACCCAACATTTCCATGCATAAGGCTACCAAAGGGAATGATTGTGACTGAAGGTTTTGACAAGCTGATATCAATGTTAAACTTCTCTTGTCTGACAAGGACAGAGTCATAGACACTGAATTTATCTAGAAACCTAAAAAGGTTACCCTTGTCTGAGGAATCAATGAACTGATTGGTAAATTGATCCTCCAACCATGAACTTGAAGAAACAACACAAGTCGATTCGTATGAGATTCTTCGAAAATGAGAAGACTGAGCAAATACCAAGATATCGTCCAAATAAGGAAATACCAAAACCCTATTCTCTGATTACAGAAAGAAGGGCACCGAGAACCTTTGAAAAAAATTCTTGGAACTGAGGCTAAGCCAAACGGTAGAGCCACAAAACTGGTAATGCTTGTCTAAAAAGAGAATCTCAGACACTAAAAGTGATCTGGATGAATCGGAATATGCAGATACACATCCTGTAAATCTATTGTAGACATATAATGCCCTTGCTAAACAAAAGGCAGGATAGTCCTACAGTAACCATCTTGAATGTTGGTATCCTAACATAATGATTCAATAATGATAGATCCGGAACTGGTCTGAAGGAATTGACCTTCTTTGGTACAATGAAAAGATAAAATAAGACCCCAGCCCCTGTTCCAGAACTGGAACTGGCATAAATACTCCAGCCAACTCTAGATCTGAAACACATTTCAGAAATGCTGAGCCTTTGCTGTGTTAACTGGGACACGGGAAAGAAAAGAATCTCTTAGCAGGAGGCCTTAACTTGAAGCCAATTCTGTACCTTTCTGAAACAATGTTTCTGAAACCAGAGATTAAGAACGGAATTGATCCAAATTTCTTTGAAGAAAACGTAATCTGCCCCATACCAGCTGAGCTGGAATAAGGGCCGCACCTTCATAGGTACTTAGGAGCTGGCTATAGGTTTCTATAAGGCTTGGATATATTCCAAACTGGAAATAGTTTCCAAACTGATACCGCTCCTGAGGATGAAGGATCAGGCTTTTGTTCCTTGTGAGGAAAGGAACGAAAATGATTATTTACCCTGGAAAGAAAGGGAAAGCAAAGTTGACTTAGAAGACATGTCAGCATTCCAAGTTTAATCCATAAAGCTATTCTAGCTAAAATAGCTAGAGACATATACCTGACATCAACTCTAATGATATCAAAAGATGGTATCACCAATAAAATTATTAGCATGTTATAGAATAAAAATAATGCTATAAAATTATGATCTGTTACTTGTTGCGCTAACCAAAAAGTTGAAGCTGCAGCAACATCCGCTAAAAATATAGCAGGTCTAAGAAGATTACCTGAACATAAGTAAGCTTTTCTTAGAAAGGAATCAATTTTCCTATCTAAAGGATCCTTAAATGAAGTACTATCTGCCGTAGGAATAGTAGTACATTAGCAGGAGTAGAGACAGCCCCATAACCTTAGGGATTTTTGTCCCAAAAAACTCTAATCTGTCAGATGGCACAGGATATAATTTGCTTAAACGTCTAGAAGGAGTAAATAAATTACCCAAATTATTCCATTCCCTGGAAATTACTTCAGAAATAGCATCAGGGAGATAAAACACTTCTGGAATAACTACAGGAGATCTAAAAACCTTATTTAAACGTTTACATTTAGTATCAAGAGGACCAGAATCCTCTATTTCTAATGCAAATAACACTTCTTTAAGTAAAGAACGAATAAATTCCATCTTGAACAAATACAAAGATTTATCAGCATCAACCTCTGAGACAGAAACCTCAGAACCAGAAGAACCATTATCAGTATCAGAATGATGATGTTCATTTAAAAATTCATCTGAAAAAAAGAGAAGTTTTAAAAGACTTTTATGTATACTAGAAGGAAAAATAACAGACATAGCCTTCTTAATGGATTTAAAAAATAAAATCTCTTATGTTATCAGGAACACTCTGAAAATTAGATGTTGACGGAACAGCAACAGGTAATGTAACAGTACTAAAGGAAATTTTATCTGCATTAATAAGTTTGACATGACATGCAATACAAATAACAGCTGGAGAAACAGATACCAAAAGTTTATAGCAGATACACTTAGCTTGGTAGCTCCAGCATTGTGCAGTGATTTTCCTGAAGTATCTTCTGACTCAGTTGCAACGTGGAACATCTTGCAATATGTAAAAGAAAAAAACAACATATAAAGCAAAATTGATCAAATTCCTTAAATGACAGTTTCAGGAATGGGAAAAAATGCCAAAGAACAAGCTTCTAGCAACCAGAAGCAATAAAAAATGAGACTTAAATAATGTGGAGACAAAAGTGACGCCCATATTTTTTCGCGCCAAATAAGACGCCCACATTATTTGGCGCCTAAATGCTTTTTGGCGCCAAAAATGACGCCACATCCGGAACGCCGACATTTTTGGCGCAAAATAACGTCAAAGAATGACGCAACTTCCGGCGACACGTATGACGCCGGAAACGGAAATAGAATTTTTGCGCCAAAAAAGTCCGCGCCAAGAATGACGCAATAAAATGAAGCATTTTCAGCCCCCGCGAGCCTAACAGCCCACAGGGAAAAAGTCAAATTTTAAGGTAAAAAATGTTAAATTAAAATGCATTATCCCAAATATGAAACTGACTGTCTGAAAAATAAGGAAAGTTGAACATTCTGAGTCAAGGCAAATAAATGTTTGAATACATATATTTAGAACTTTATAAACAAAGTGCCCAACCATAGCTAGGAGTGTCACAGAAAATAAGACTTACTTACCCCAGGACACTCATCTACATATAGCAGATAGCCAAACCAGTACTGAAACGAGAATCAGCAGAGGTAATGGTATATATAAGAGTATATCGTCGATCTGAAAAGGGAGGTAAGAGATGAATCTCTACGACCGATAACAGAGAACCTATGAAATAGACCCCTTAGAAGGAGATCACTGCATTCAAATAGGCAATACTCTCCTCACATCCCTCTGACATTCACTGCACGCTGAGAGGAAAACCGGGCTCCAACTTGCTGCGGAGCGCATATCAACGTAGAATCTAGCACAAACTTACTTCACCACCTCCATCGGAGGCAAAGTTTGTAAAAACTGAATTGTGGGTGTGGTGAGGGGTGTATTTATAGGCATTTTAAGGTTTGGGAAACTTTGCCCCTCCTGGTAGGAATGTATATCCCATACGTCACTAGCTCATGGACTCTTGCTAATTACATGAAAGAAAACATGTTGACTGTTTGATTTTAGTTAAAAAACCCATATATAAATCAATATATTTAAATATGTCATCTAAGTAATATAATATTGTTAGAATAAAAGGAACACAACTAAAAAGATAATAGAAAATAAAAACAAGTTTAAAAATAAAGTCTTAATAAATGTTATAACATATAAAACAAATAATAATAATTATTGTAAGTGATGTCTCAGTTCTAAATTATTAATGGTATTCAAAACAAAAGGACCTTCGATATAGGTAACTCATAATAAGCACCAATGGGTTAGGAAAAACTTTATTGTTTTATCACAGGTCGCTTACTCTGTCAGCGGAGAACTTCGACTGTTTTGATTTGTCAGGTTTCTCTCTAAGTAGAGACTCTCGAAAGATAGCATCAACCTCTAATTGTGCTTTTTGTATCACTCTCTTTTGATAGCCCCTTTGTGTAAATCTTTTAATAAGATCTTTACTTTGAGATTCATAATCTCATTGGCTGCTACAATTTCGTTTAGTCCTGATCAACTGTCCCTTTATAATTGAATATGGGACATGTTTTGGATGGTTACTGTGACCATGTAAAAGGGTATTGCCCGAGATGGGTTTCCTATACATAGTAGTCTCCACACTTTTGCTGTCATGGTTAAATGATAAAGTGATATCCAAGAAATTAATTCTGTCCCTATTGAATTCATGTGTAAACCCAAGTCCACACGGATTATCATTGAGATAATCAATGAAATCACTGATCTATATATATAGATAGATAGATGATAGATAGATAGATAGATAGATACCTCAAATCTGTGCACCTTGCTTGCTGCTGACGGTGTTCCAGAAGAGTTGTGGCCTCTCCTGGGCATAAACACGCTGGAGATAGAGGGAGAGAAAGATATTAATGATGTTTATGATTTTAGGCTAAACAGGAACAAACCATTAATTCTCACTTCAAGCCACCCCCACTCCACAAGGGTTAGACTTTTAATCCTGATCCTCTACATTCTATAGAGGAATAACATTAATTGAGGAAGGATAGGGAGGAAAAGCTGGAATTAAAGTCAGATGTCTACTTGGAGGAAGTAGGTGAGAATTATAACTGCTTGCCTCCCTGCAAGTGCTATTAGCATTACAGTATGCTAAAAAGAAAGAGTACCACTAGCTGTCTCTCTTTCAAAAGAGGGAAATAAAGAGTACTTGTGCACTGTAAGTCTTGTAAGTGACAGCAGAAATGTTTGAACAACACCTAAACTAAGTGCAACCATGCAACACTTATATGCACATGGAGCAGTATCCATCTATGTTGAGTTTTGCTGTAATTAAAGGGCGTGAAATGTCCAATTTACTTATTTTCTCGAATTTGCTTCATTCTCTTGGTATCCTTGGTTGAAGGAGCAGCAATGCACTACTGGGAGTTATCTGAAAGCCAATGCTAAGATGCAAATATGTGCAGCCACCAATCAACAGCTACCTAGGTATACTTTTCAACAAGGGATACACAAACAGAACAAAACAAATTAGGTAACAGAAATAAATTGGAAAGCTATTAAAAATGGCCCGCTCTATGTGAATCATGAAAGAAAACAAATTGGGTTTCATATCCCTTTAAAAATAATAATTAGAACTGGTTCTGAAGGAGGTAGGGGATATGTTTAGCCTCCCTGGTGTGGTGTTTACTGTGTATTAAACTGTAAAATATCTATATTGGCATTTATGGGATTCCTGCAATGAAGATTATTATCGGTTATTTCTAGAGCGCCAACAGATTCGTCAGCGCGATGAAGATTATTATCGGTTATTTCTAGAGCGCCATGAAGATTATTATCGGTTATTTCTAGAGCAACAACAGATTCTTCAGCGCGATGAAGATTATTATCGGTTATTTCTAGAGCACCAACAGATTCTTCAGCGCAATGAAGATTATTATCGGTTATTTCTAGAGCGCCAACAGATTCTTCAGCGCGATGAAGATTATTATCGGTTATTTCTAGAGCGCCAACAGATTCTTCAGCGCGATGAAGATTATTATCGGTTATTTCTAGAGCGCCAACAGATTCTTCAGCGCGATGAAGATACATACATATAACATATAACTGCAGGTAGAACTGATATTGAAACATACATAAATAAAGAGCTGACAGAGACCATGTTGTAAAGTCCAGAATTCTCATGGGAACATATTTCCATTGTTCTAGTTGTAATGCTTGTGATTACTCAAGGTGAGGTAATAGCACAAAGGATAGATGTTGTTGAATAGATATGTTATTTTGGGGATGAAGCTGTTCACAGCCTCGTGGGTTAGTCATGCAAGAGACCTATTAAACAAATATCAGTGAACAAATATGGGTAATGAATACGTTAGGGACAGATTCTTTTTAAAGCTTTTGTACTTTTAGAATTAAAAGAAGGATGTTCAGCAGAAGAATTAAGCATTTATTATCACCTAGACAGAAGAAAATGTGAAAAAAGTGGGTTTTGTATTCTGAAACGTCTTTATAGATCATGAAATAGTCTGAAAAATGTACCATCAGAAAGTAAACATACTATCCCACATATCTACCCAGACAACAGAGTAAAAATGATAACTAAAAAAAAGCAAATTTAAAGGAACATTAATACATTTTATACATGCACAGTGTAAATCAGAATTGTAGTACTAAATTATTAATCATTTACATACAAAATACATTTTTAAAGAATTTAAAACTGAAACTGTATAAGAAATATGTGAAACATTTGATAAAATAGCAAACAGGCACTTGAAAAACATAGCGAGTATGTAGCCAATGAGAGCTAGCTGTAAATGAGTCTGTGCACTACTCTAAGCAATCACTGTGTAGTATGTAATAAGGTCCAGTAATCGATCACATTTGCAGCATACTTATGTTACAGAGTATGAGCTTAAAGTGATAGTAAACTTTAGCTAATCAAATCCCATATATGTAATGTTTGCCTTTTTTAAATCTATCCGTGAAAAGGGCTAAATCTGTGTCTATCGTAATGCTTCTATTACAATGTTATGCCGGCCCATTGGGATGAACTTTTTTTTTAAAATGACAATTTCAATGAACATCCAATCAGTGTGTGTGTCATACAACAGTCTTGAAGTTCAGCCCTTTGAAAGCACTTAGGAATCCTATGTAGAGAGTGGGTGGGACTGCTCTCTATGTCACAGCCCAGCCAAAAGAGGAAATGAAGGGGGAGGAAGAACCGAAGATACCAAGTAGGATTATAAATCTTTTATTGTTATTATATAAATATATATATTCAGTTTTGCTTGTACACTAATATATTTTTAATTGCAACATTCTTAAAGTCTGACATTTACCATCACTTTAAGTCTTTCTTTGGAGTGTTGGACAAACACGATTTTACTCACAAAATTTTTTTTTATAAATGAAGACAAGCCTTTATTTTTACAATTAAATGAAGTAATTGCTTTATGGAAAATTACAAATTAAGTTTAATGCCCCTTAAAGGAAATAAAAAGGATTGATACAGTTCTATAGAGAACTCCATGGGCAACACGTTTTTTGGACGGTCCCCCTGAAGCAGGTTGGTGTAGTATAGAAATCTAAGCATCCTTATTTTACCTAAATACTGTGTAATGTTAATGTGATCTTCTTGCACACATTCCAAATATAAAGATAATTGAGCTTGTATGTTTTTGTGTGCTAAATTTTCTATAGCTTATCATAACTTGAGGCTATATTACCAACTAGTGGATGTGGAGATATTGAGAAATCACACAGTGATCTTGAGATCTGGTGGTTAACATTTAAAAGGGGGTGGTGGATCACAATCAGTTGCGTTTCTCTGGGGGTGCTATGGATATTCAAGCATGTGTAGCACCCCTGTTGAGCTGCGAAGGGCAGCCCATACTCCGTCAAGTGGCTGCATATATTATTTTCACCACATTTGTTAGCCCAAAAAAGTTGTAGAACCACCAGTGATCAAAATCTACCTGTTTGGGCATAGCTGCTATTGTGCATTCATTTCTTGTAGAGAAGGATCAACAAAAGAAAAGCAAAGAAAATAAACAGGGTAAAGTATTTGTGATCCTAACACTGTATCAGCAGCTTAAGAATACAAACAAAAATATTTTTATCAAGCTGGTGATATATGCAGCTTTATGAATACAATTATCTCTGATTCTGTCCTATTCCATAAAACACAATAAATCCGTATGTTTGGCTGCTATGGAATGCTATTTTATTGTGGGAAGCTGAGAGCTTGGGGAACATGCTTCTCTACAATGGAATTTCCCATTTGATTGTGAATGCCAGTCACATATCTTTACCCAGCTGGAAACTTTAGATACAATAATCGTTCTGACTTCACTTCAGCACTAATCTAGTTGTACTTTTCCATCCTCTACTGATAATAATGACTGCAATGTAAAGGTTTAATTGTTTTCCAACGTTGTATTTTATCTAAGGCGTATGCAGAGTACAAGGGATTCTGTCTTTTAGTGGGTATGTAGAAGGCTTGTCCTCCAAATGATACATAATATTTGTGTTGGAAATAAAAGTTATATTTACTGATTCAACTAGCTCTACACTTCTGCTATGTGGGTGGGAAAAAAATTACATTACTGTTCCTCATTTGAAAAAGATGAAAACTCAAGCAGGGCTGTTGATAACAAACTAATTAAAACACTAAGGGCTAAATTACAAGTGGTACGCTATTTAGTGCTTTAGCTAGAGCACAAATACTGCTGGAAGTAAATTTTTAACATGCATGGGATAGAGCTTGTATTACAAGTTGAAAATAAATGGTTTACAGGCGAATGAAAGCTGACGTGTACTAACTTCAGGACTTTGGATATCACAACGGAATTAAAGTGAAAGTCAACCCTAGCGTTTCACAAGCGCTAGGATTGGCTATTGAAACAAATAAAGGGGACTTTAATTCATGAAGTATAACATACTTCATGCAAAAAGCTCCTTTATTTGTTTCAAGAGATCGCCGATATGAGCTGCTAAGGCATCCCACTGCAGATCGCTGTTTTGCTAGAGAGGTGACGTTTTCACCTCTTTAGCCAATAGCTGTCCAGTAAATCTGGCTTGGTGCCCTTGGGAGACGGATTTACCGCATGGCTATTGGCTAAGCGGTGAATGAAATGAATTTAAGTCCCCTTTATTTGTTTCAATAGTCAATCCTAGTGTTTGTGAAATGTTAGGGTTGACTTTCACTTTAAATTATTTTCCTCATAGACTTTAATAAGCCCTAACACTTATCGCTTGCTCGCTAATTCGACACTGTGTTAGACTTGACATAAGTTATTCATATTTTACAATCCAATGTACTTCACATAGAAAATGTTCTTTTTATTTTTAAATAAATATATGATTTTTTTGTAAAATATATATCTATACCTATATATCTATATAAATATATACAGTAGAGATGTGCATTTGGAAGTTTCGTGAACCTCCAAATGTGGAAGAAGATGGCCCTTCATGCCGCTTGGCTTTTTTTGTTGTCATACTCATTCTTGTTTAGTAAACGTTGAGCAATGTTACATGATTCAGATTTTTTTTTACAGCGCGCCTGATTGTGCCATTCAACTACATATAGCGTGCTCCCAGCTAGGTAAGGCTGATTTACCTACTAAGCATGTCCACAGTATATACAGATATCCATTTGGTGATTGGCTGATGGCTGTCATGATAAAGGAAAAGAGAAAATGGAATTAATTTTGTAATTTGCTAGAAGAAGAAAAAAGAAATTCAAAGTGCTATTGAATTGTATGTTTAATATGTATTTGTTGATTATGCGCTTCCACTGTATTTTAAGTTACATTAGAGGCACTGGCTTTTTGCGCACGTCGGATACAGCGTGAGAAAGTAAAACGTTTTTGCTTTTGCGCTAATCCGATGCGTGCACATAGCCGGTTATAATATATCGCAATCACGTTAACGTATTCTCCCATAGACTTCAATAGAGTGCGAAAAGTGGGGGAAAAACGTAACACCCAACAAGTCGTGCAGGCCCATTCGCATATTCTCAAGAGAGCTAACCGGACATGAAATATGAATGTTTCACACTTAAATGTTCTTCACATATCAGAATATGTTCTTTTTATTCTTAACTAAATATTTCTATATATATATCTGGTGGTCTTTTGGTAAAATATATATCTATACCTAGATATATATAGATATATACAAATATATATATGAATATCTATTTTAAACCACTTAGAACATAGTTAGATCTCACTGCTATAAACAGAACACTGGCTCTCCTGGGCCCTATGTTACAAGTGGGAGAGTTTCAAACTGGAGTTATATTAATAATACTCTCATTCAAAATGCCCTACTAACAACATGAAGCATTAACACAGCCATTGTTCTAACCTTACCTCATCTCATCTCTTTACAGGTATGCATGTCTTCTGCTTCCATTACTACCATGGCTGCTTGTCCACATCCCTTTCAACTGTGTTATTTTGGTATGCATTATGTTTGAATTACTATTTTGTAATCGGTTATCTGCATGCCTGTATAACTTCAGCCTGCATTTCCTTCCATTTGTTCACCCCCCCCCTTGAATCTTATTTGCAAGTGTGCAGCTATTCTGCCTGTTACCAAGTATCTGAAATTAAATCATTTGTAGTAAGATCTCACTGCTATAAATAGCAGATCACTAGCTCTTCAAGTGGCCCTGTGTTACAAGTAGGAGCGTTACCAACTGGAGTTAGTGGGGATTGCAGTTTCTCCCTCCAGTTTCTAACAGGTATTCCTTACTAACTATACACCTGCACAATGCTCTCCATGTCTTTTCTGTCCTGCTTTGTCTGCCCTTCTCCTAAAACTGCATGTCCCTATTACAATAACCCCCACACTATCCATATCTCACGCTCCCTTTTCTCATCCTATATGGTGTCCTCTCATGAACTATGTCTCCTTAGAAATACTTCCATATCTAACTCTCCTATCTCCAATGATACCCAATCCTACAAGTTTCACTCTCACCTGTCATTCCTGCTACAGAATGCTGCTGGTGACATCTCTCCTAACCCTGGTCCTGCAGCAACCCCCATAATTCCACACTTTTGCTCAATCTCCCACAGAGAAACTCTAGGTCACACAATTCTAACAATCTCATCTCCAGTAACCCACAGCACTATCATCTCCAGTAACCCACAGCCTATGCAATGCTCTTGCTGTTTTCCAGGAATGTATTAATAATGTCCAACAAGATATGTTGCAACAGTGTGTCGTGGTGTACTAAGACAATTTCCTTATATACTCGCCCTCACTTGAGGCTCACCGTTCTGATATCATACGGGTACTTCAGAAACTATGTGAGAATGGTCTGTTTTACAAACTCGAGAAATGTGAGTTCCATCAAACTCAAGTCACCTTCCTAGGTTATGTAATTTCCGCTGCAGGGTTTTCCATGGATCCTGACAAGTTTTCTGCAGTTCTGCAGTGGCCTTGCCCAGTTGGTCTTTGGTCTATTCAACGTTTTTGGGGTTCACCAATTACTAAAGAAAGTTTATTAAAAACTTTTCTTACTTGGTCAAACGTATCACAGACATGACCCGTATAGAGAATGATCCACTCCATTGGTCACCTACTGCAATTAAGACTTTTGAGAGTCTTAATACTGCTTTTTGATGCCGCCCCGGTTCTGGCTCATCCTAACTCTGCTCTGCCTTTCATTCTAGAGGTCGATGCGTCTGAGACAGGAGTAAGCACCCTCTTATCTTGACATCTCAGGTCTGAGGGTTCCTTGTATCTGTGTGGTTTCTTCTCTAAGAAATTGTCTGCCTGAAGAAGTAGTACCATGCAGTACTAGGAAACACATTTCAGTATTTTATTATTATTTTTAAAGTTTTAATAAACAAATCCCCTGTGCCTTAGGTTTTTTCACTGCATCACATTGGTTTGGTGATTTAATATACACATTTGATACTAGCGGAGTATATCTCTGTTCCTGAACAAGCTGTTCTTACCGGAAGGATCTATCTGGGGGGGGGCTCTGATTCACCAAGTCTGCCTATATTGCACTTATTTTAGTGAATTTCAAACTGTGAGTATTCTTCCTTGTATATGAGAATTTATTTGGAGTGGAGTGGAGCAGTGAAATACTATACCATTGGAGCGCCTTCTCTTTGTATTTTTTTGAAGTAACTTGAAAAGATGACTGTTATTTTTAGAAGTAGTGTGCTAAACTAATTCTAATAACATTTTCTATGACTCGGAGCAAGGTGAGCGACTTGAACATGCAGAAGAAAAAGTAATCTTCAATCTCTCAGAGCATTTGTTTTTTTTGTTTTTAAAACTTTATTTATAGAAAAGAATCCAAGACATACAAAATAAGTACAATCACATTGGTATACTAGGTTTCGATATCAACATATGCAGAATAAGACATATAAGGCAGTGATCGTGTTAAAAGGCCCGATACTGAAATGAAATCATCATGCATGTACTTGGACTCACTTTTTATCAAAAATATCTAAATAAACAGACAAACAAAGGGAAGAAAAAGAAAGAAAAAGAAAAGGGAGAAAGCATACTACGATAAGGAAAGAAAGAGAATAGCGTAGAAGGAAAAACGGAAAGATCAACAAACAACAAATATGCTCATACTCACCCAGGGTACCTCCGGATCCCCCCCATCCAGCCAACACCACGCCTCCGCAAATGAAAGGAATTCTCAACAGTTTGAATCAGTGGAAAGACACCAGTTGCCCTTTAGATTTTCGTTTAAGACATACAGACTGTTTTTAAAGGGAAGGAGAACTCTATCCCTAATGTAACAGGCTTTCATTAACCCTGTGATACACCTGTGCTTGTAAATGTAATTTTTAGTTAACAATGCATAACTTTGCAAATAAACTTTGTTTATAGCATGCTTGTCTCAATAAAAGCTGCTATGTAATGTTAGATTGCAAATTAATATTGCTATTCACTTGATAAATATGCCAACAGTAAGAAATACATTCTTTCAGCAAGACACTTATAACTAACTATAAATGATAGATTTCTTTTAAATCTATCATGTACAGCTTCTATACATAAAGACTGTACCTTGTTATAAGAGCCTGTTCACATAAATTGTGAAAAATATAATCTTTAATATGCTTATTTTGCAATATATGTATGATTATATTCAAATATATGTTTAAATGATGTACAATATGTACAATGTATAACTGAATACTTTTATATGTTTAAACAAAAGTCTTTTACAATATAAAAGGTTTTTATTATCTGTCTGCTAACATACTAACCAGCTAACTAGTCTTAACATAAGATGTTATATGATTTAAAATGGAGGTTGATTCAACCTTGAATTTATAGCTCTAAAATGGATGCTCCTTGCAATTTAAAGTGCGTATGTCTAAACTCTTGTATAACAGATTATCAAGGCCACATAGTTGAAGATAGAAAAAGCTAGACAAGTTTTGTTGATGTTAAAATTATGCTAAAAATACATATAAAAAGAAAACAATAAATGATGACGTCATCCAAATAAAAAACTATAAAAACACCTTGTTGTAAACATGAGGCAGGTGACTCTGACAGGATATTATAGAGCATCTCTAAGGATAAGATTTGGTTGCAAAGAAGTCATTTCGAGTGGTATGTAACAATTGTTATTGAAAGCAAGTTTAAACTAAAAGTCTTTTAACTCTGTGTGTATATTGGATTTAAATTAATTTAATTTTATATTACTTCTGTAAGCTGATTTTTCTGTATAATAAAATTTATTTTTAAACAATGTTATCTTCTCAAGTACCATTTCTTTATTGTACTCAAAACTTTATTTGTAAGAAATGAGACCTGTTTCACTGATATAATATTTAAAGTGCTTGGAATTTATATTTCAATATAACTGTGCTTTAAGACCTTATAAGTGAATTAGGTGTGAACCACTACACTAACTATGTTTGGTAGCTGCATCAAATATACCTCCCATTTAAGAAGAAACCTCTTCACTCTTTTCTCAGGGTCTCCCCTTGTGTCTGCCTGCTCAATTAACATCTGAGTATGTACCGCCCTTAGCAGCTGTTGAAATGGAGGGGTTCTCTCTCCCACCCATTCCCTAAGGATAGCCTGTTTAGCTAGCATGAGAACTGTAGTTATAAAAGTGTTGTATTTATGTGTCTGGTCTCTAGGCGTAAGAAAAATCACATACTGTGCTGAGAGGGGTAAAATTTGCTTGGTTAGTTTGCCCAGCCAAAACGAAATCTTCTGCCAGAACCTCTGCACCTTTGGGCACCCCCACAACAGATGAATCCAGTCAGGGGATACCCTGCTACATTTACTGCATAGATCATGTGCCCCTCGAACCCATTTTGCACGCATGCTAGGGGTAATATAAGCTTGGTGCAAGAACTTTAGGTGCGATTCTCTCAATTTTGCAGAGATGGTGCCCTGAATTGCCCTCTCAAAGCTCAAAGTAATCTGCGCTGTGTCCACCTCTAAATCTTCAAAATGAGACCATTTCGATACGATCCCACGCAGAGTGGAATCCTCAAAATGACGATACAACAGAGTATATGTGTGTGTGAGTTTGTAAGGTCCCAGTTTTGCCAAGGCACAAAGTCTGTCTATATTGGAAGGTTCCTTAGACAACAGTCCCCCTGAAATTAATGTGGAAATGTAATGTCTGCATTGGAAGTACGCAAACCTGTGGGTGCTGGGGAGATCATACTTCACCCGTAAGTCTTGAAAAGGTAGAATGTCAAAGGTCAAGGGATTCAGTAGTTGATAAAGTCTGGTCAGATTTAATTCTTGCCATATCTGAAATGCTTGTGTAGTATAACCAGGAAGGAAGTTGAGGTTACCCTGTATTGGGAGATATTTACTAGTAGATTTCTGCAATCCCCATAATCTGCAAATCTTGGCCCAGGCTCTCAAGGGGTCCCTAAATAAGATATGATTTTGTACAAATATGGGTAATGATTTAAAATCTGCATGAGGCAAGAAAGCCAAGTGTAGCGGTTTGATGAAGTTAGACTCTAGATTAGGGACTGTGTAAAAGTCATTCCCTACCAGCCAATCCAGTATGAACCTAGAAAGAGCTGCCCAATTATACCACATGATATTAGGAAGACGGAGCCCACCCCCACTCACCGGCATTGACAGAGGAGTCTTACCTATCCTGTGTTTCTTACCCTGCCAAATAAAATTGCCAATGGAAGTCTGCAAGGAGGCAATGTCTTGCTGGGTAAGAAGCAAGGGCAACATCTGCAAGGGGTAAAGAAGCTTAGGCAGAGCAACCATCTTGAAAAGATGCACCCTTCCTGAAAGAGAAAGGGGGAGCTTCACCCAACTCAGCAACATTTGTTTAATATCTTTTACAATCCCACCAAGATTAAGAGAATATAGTTTATGAGGATTGACATGTATGCGAATGCCCAAGTATTTAAAGCAGCCGTCAGTAATTGTAAGACCAGTACCCGCCAGATCTGTGTTACAGGAGTTCTGTAACCACGTGACTTCAGATTTGTCGATATTAATCTTATATCCTGAGAACTTACCAAATTCCTCAATAATATCCAAGAGAGGGTGTAAATTGGCACCCGGGTCACCTATGAAGAGCAACAGATCGTCAGCATATAATGAAAGATGCTGCCGTCGGCCGTGTATGTCTAAACCCGCACAATGCTGTCTGATGTAGGATGCTAGGGGCTCGATGGCCAGATCAAAGAGGAGAGGAGAAAGGGGGCACCCCTGTCTCGTACCCCTCTGCAACGCAAAAGAGGGAGAAAGCCCTCCGTTTATTATGAGAGAAGCCTTGGGGGCCATGTACAATTGCTGCAAAAAGTTGGAAAAGTTACCCCGGATACCGAAGTGAGATAGTGATGTGTGCAAATGGTCCCACTCAATGAGATCAAACGCCTTTTCAGCGTCAAGCGCCAAAAGGCAAGCATCTGGCAGTTGAGAGGGGGATTGTGCATGTGCGTTGTACCAATAATGGATCACCACACCAAGAGTTTTCCTGATGTTCAACACTGACGATCTGCCCTTTACAAAACCAGTTTGGTCGGCATGGACTATATGTGGTAAAACCGTTGCCAATCTATCCGCCAGGATCTTCGTCAAAAGTTTATAGTCTCCATTTAACAATGAAATGGGGCGATAAGATGAAGTAAGAGTGGGATCCCTATCGGGTTTCAATAAAAGACAGATGTTGGCTTCAGAGAATCTGTCATTTATTTGCTCAGTGCCTGCCAGGTACGCAGAGTATAGGGAAGATAGGACAGGGGCCAGTTCTTCATCCAGTATTTTAAAATATTCGGCGGGTAGCCCATCAGGGCTTGCCGCCTTGCCCAGCTTGTTCTGCCGAATGGCCTTAAGAACCTCTTGAGGAAGTATCCTAGAGTTCAAGAGGGAGGTCTGGTCCTCCGTAAGAGTAGGGAGTTGCACTGCATCCCAAAACTTGTGTTTTGCTTCTGAATGAATTAATTGTTTAGAATATAGGGAAGTATAATAATCTACAAATTCGGCCATGATGTCTTTAGAATCGACAGTTATGGTACCCTTGGATTTAATGGCTAGGATCTGGGACTTAGGCTTGTAAGAGTGAACCAACTTGGCGAGTAACCTGCCAGCCTTATTACCATGCCGATAATAATGCCCCTGCCTGTGGATATTGATTTTATTGTCTTGTTGAGCGAGGTATGTATCACTAGTTTGTTTAAGGTCATAGTACGCTTTCCTAGTCAGCAATGTAGGGGTAGATAGATAGTTATTATAAGCCTCAGTGAGTTGAGAAAGAAGAGCCCCATCCACCCTCTTAAGCTGCTTGTTATGATGCGCTGTGAAAGAGGTTATGTGGCCCCTCATCACCGCTTTGGAGGCATGCCAAAATAGATCTGGAGCACTTGAGTGGGAAGCATTGTCCGACGCGTAGTGTGTCCAGGAGGCTTTTAAATGGCGACGAAACTCAATATTATTATAGAGGTGAAGAGGGAATCTCCAAGTATTATTTGGAGGCTTAGGAAGCTGAGGCTGAAGGAATAAGGTAACTGGGGCATGGTCTGAAATAGTAACTTGACCTATACCTATGAACGAGATCTGTGGCGTGATACTTGGTGCAGTCAGAAAGTAGTCAATACGTGACATGATATGATGCGTTTTAGAAAGGCAAGTGAAATCTCTCTCAACAGGGTTTCTAGCTCTCCACACATCTACCAGGTTCAAAGTTTCTTTAAAGGAGCCAATAAGGGATACCTCTCGCTTATATCTAGACATATTTATCTTCAAAGCTTTTGAGACAGAAGGGTCTCTAAACCTATCTAGGGGAAGAGCCTGAGCCAAGTTAAAATCACCTCCCATAATTATAGGAGCGTTATATGTGGTCAATGTGGCTAAAAGGTTCGTCCAAAAGTCAGGGTCATATGCATTAGGGCCATAAACATTGCATAGGGTGTATGTGGAAGTGTCATTTTGAATTAAGGCAATTATAAATCTCCCCTTCTTGTCTATGTCTACCTTAGAAAAAACAACTGCCAAACCTTTGCGCACTAGGACTGCAACCCCCCTCTTCCTACCCTCTGTGGGGGAGATTATAACCTGTCCAACCCAGCGTATTTTTAATTTCTCATGTTCCTCAGCTGTTATTTTCGTCTCTTGGAGTAAAGCTATGTCAGCCCTTAATGAGTCTAAATGGTGAAGAATTATGCTCCTCTTTGCCGGGGATGTGATGCCCCCTACATTCCAAGCAATAACTTTAATGGGAGGTGACATATCTAAAGCTTATAATGGTAATACATGTATGTGCTGTGTAGTTTTGACTTACGTTTATATGATGACAGTGTTTAGCCTTCGTTGGTTGGCAGTGTGGCGGAGGGGAGGGAGCCAGAGGCCCCCAGGCATAGAGTCCACAGCAGCTATGGAGGAAGCGAGAACATAAAATGGCATTAGTATTATGCTGAGGCCGAAGTTTTCCAACCACAGCTGTATAAACAGTACAAGATATTTTCAACATTCCAGAGTTTAAAATAACCTCAAGAGGCTTAGCATAGATCAAGACAATGGAGTCAGATATACAATGATTAGATTTTCTGTATTGGGACCAACAATTACCAAACACGATTGTATTTGTATTGAAAAATATGTTCAGCATTTCAAGGAGTGGCTCTACTTCAAGGGGTGTAGCGCAGGGTAGAAGAGAGGGAACAGACAAACAATGGCCAGGCAAAGTTTGAGGTGGGAGAATACATAGCATACATTCAGGAACAATACCCCTGGAACAGAGCAGCTCTGCAACACCAACGGCAGTGGACCATAGGAGATGGAAGGCAGACAGGGGATCGCCATCCAAAGGTGCTAGATGCAAGTCAAGGGCCAAACATGCAGGAAAGGGGGTGGGAAACCTAGAATGAGTAGGGGCTCTACCGATAACATACCTGTCTGAACCATGGGTTATGCGACGTGGGGGGTATTGCATAGTCTTAATAAGGTGGGGTGTGTAGGAGCTGGGACTAGAGCAAACATTGAGAGTACTAAGAAAACAAACCATATGAACAACCATACTTATTATGAAATCTATGTCGCCTATGTGGGCCGGAGAGGAGACACTGCAACACCTGCAAACGTCAATGACGTAAGAGAGTATTTCAGACAGAGGCAAGTGCTCAACAGCAGAAGGGAACTCGGCGTCCAAGTGCCCCCCCTCCAAGCCCCACAGGCACACACACCAACTGAGAACTATTAACCACAACCATGGTCTCTGCAAGATAGGGACCAAACATGTCATAAGATACATTTTATGTAAAAAAAAGAGAACATTGATTCTTGTTAGAGTCTTATCAACCATTATCCTGCCTTCGCTCTGTAGACAGAAATGCTTGCGCTGCTGCAGGCGAGGTGAAAGTTTTTGGACCTGAAAGGGTCTGGATCTTAAGGGTAGCTGGAAACATAAGAGCAAATTTACGCCCCTGTTCATGCAAGGTGGAACAGAGTGAGGCAAAGTCCCTGCATCTCTTAGTGACTTCCACCGAAAAATTATGAAACAACAAGAGGCGGTGATCTTCATAAATGACTTCTTTAGCCGTTCTGTATGCTCTGAGAATGGCAAGCTTGTCCTGGAAATTCAAACACTTAAAGATTACTTGACGTGGTTTTTCCCTGGAGTTGTCCAGATATCTGTTAGGGCCAATGCGGTGTGATCTCTCAATATCCAGTGGGAGGCAATCCAAAGGCATGCCCAAGAGCTTTGGAAGGGTTGAGGCGGCAAAGTCCAATAGATCTTTATCCTTGATAGATTCAGGAACACCTACAATTCGCAGGTTGTTACGTCTACCGCAGTTTTCTAAATCTTCTACTTTGTCCATTAACTGTTGATTTTGTTTCAGCAAGTGCTTCAATGAAATATCTGATTCTTGCTGCCTATCCTCAACCCCCAAAATTCTCTGTTCTGCAGCAGACATACGTGTAGAAAAGAGTCTCACCTCACTGGTCAAAGTATCAACACCAGCCTGCAAGCTGTCCATCTTTGGTAAGAAAAATGCTTTAAGTTCTTGCAAGAGTGAGGAGTGGTCACCAGGTGAATTGTTTTCAATATCTGCAAGTGAGGTGTTTGCCTGAGATTCAATAAGGATTTTGTGCCTCTTGTCCTGATTTTTTGATCTTTGACTCATGGTGCTACTTGAAGGCGAAAGCAGCCTGTGAAAATACTCGTCCATTTTCATAGAACAAATTGTACAAGAGGACTAGTATTGCAGGAACGTTATGCATAAACCACAAAGTGACACTGAAATTCTGTGAGATGCAACGGCCCCTCAGGCTGTGAACGAGTAAGATGAGTAAGAAACAAACAAGCAAGCTGTATTTACCACAAGAGCATTCCTCTTGCCCCGTAGGCTCCCTTCCCTTCTTATCTCACACTAGAAATGTTAGTCCCAGGTGTAATAGGATAAGTTCACTGAGGTAGCTATGAAGCAGTAAAGTGTCAGGCAGATTATTCAGTTAGAAGTTATGGGCCTCGAGTACGCTCACAAGATCACATGAGACAGATGTAAATTTTTTTTTAGCTATACCAGCTACGCAGCAAATAATAGAGAAACTCTGCCCCACTCTGAAAACATAGACCTTAGATATAGTCCTGGGAATTTTTTTTTAGCTATACCAGCTATGCAATAGAGCAGAATGTTCCATATGTCTAGCCCCTGTGCGGTTATAGATTGCTGAGTTTGTTCACAGCTCCAGCGCTGCAGCTCTCTGTCCCAGGCCCCCAGTTATCTACCAACTTGTGTCTTGATATAAGTTTTTTTTTTTTTTTTTTACTTGCTCTCCCTTCCAAGATGAAGTGAAGCAGGCCGGATTACTTAAATGCAGTCAATTGCTATCAGCATTGCTTCTAATTGAGTTAATCATTTAGCCCACAATGTCCCTTCAGGGTGCGTGTTACCTGAGTACCGCTTATTATTGTCCCCTTTTCAGCTGCCACAAAGACAGTTAATCCGGCTGGATCGGTATCCTATAGCGTTGCCGATATATCCCTTAGGCTGTATGATTCTACAGCTCCGTCCGGGCTGTGACGGGTACTGTGACGGCGCCCACGAGGTCCGTTAGGTGCGCAGTGTCGCGCAGATAGAAATGCCTTCTGAGGCAAGGGCGATTTTCGGCCCTTCACAATCTATTCCTGGCCGGTTGGGGTCCTATTACATCTACCCAACAAGGCGGTAACGTGGGATAAGGCAGCCGGCAGCAGAAAATGGGATATATTCAGAGTTAAATTGCGGAGCTCTTCTCTTCTGCTGCCAGCCGCTAGCTCCGCCCACCAGAAGTCCCAGAGCATTTGTTAATGAAGGAGGAGGAGAGAGTGTTAGAGTGAGGCCTGAATTTTGTACCTAGGTCGAGAGGTAATATGTCTTGAGAAAAAATTGAGATGTACAAATTTGGCAGAACCTTGAGGCTTAAGGACTACTATTTGGATAAAACAAAAGGAGGGGTAGAGGCTAAAGAGATATATAAATCTGTAAGTGAATTTGATCCACCTATACATAACCCTAATATAACCACATTCCTAAAATTGATAGAAAAGGATATGGATCTAAATAGGAAGCAGCCTTCCAAAGTAAAGATTAATTTCACTAAGGCTGAATGGGATGCAGTAAATAATTGGAAGAATAACAAGGACATTATCTTGAAGCCTGCGGATAAGGGAGGAAGTGTAGCCCTCATGAATAATAAGGACTACAGGAATGAGGATGTGAGACAGCTGGGCAACTCCTTTACCTTTAAATAGAAACCCCACATTTGAATATAGAAGAGAATTGGACACAATACTACAGATGGGGCTGTCCAATGGGTGGATAAATGAAAATGAGAAATCATATTTAACAACTGAGTATCCAAAAATACCAGTGGTTTTTTTTTAATATAATTTTTTTATTGAAGTTAAAGTATAGATTAACAAACAAGCTTCGCCATGAGGCCAAGATTACATCAGAGTAAATAATACATTGTCTATAATTTGACATTATTGGAATAAGAAAAACAAGATACACATGTAACAGCATAATTACATATCGAATCGTTATCTGAAGATAGACAATAAGTTTAGGCGAAGTGAGATATAACTTCGTTTTATGTTATATTATTGATAAATGATCTCCACAGAACTATAGAAAATAATCAATAAGGTATCAGAGTCTGAGATATCAGGCTGTGGAGATCTATCATATGCTTCAGCCACTCTTGGGCTGAGATATATAGGGGGGGGGGAGATATTCAGCGGGTAAGCACCGCTATACATAAGAGGTAAACAGTGTAGGGGGGGGAGGGCGGAGCCTTATATAAGTATGAGAAGTTTAGAGTATGTGCTAGGAGTTTAGGAATGCTCAAGTGGAAGGGTCCCCGCTCTGTCTAGGGAAGATTATATCTAGTAAATCATAGAGCAGATTAGGGTATACTCTGTCATTAAGCTTCACCTCTGTTAATATGATTGTACCTATAGGGTAGAAGAAAGTTAGTTAGCAGAGGGACATTATCAGGGCTTAGGATGGCTTAACATTGTCATCACGGCAAGACTTGTGAACTATGGACAAGGAGGTTAAAAGAAGTAGGTTGGGGGACTTCCGGTGGGAGGGCTGAAGAGATAGCAGCTTTGAAGGAGAGCTCCGGAGCTCAACTCATCTTAAAAGTATTTTTCCTAAAGTATTTCCAACTGCATTAGTGGTATTTCTGCCTCCTAAAAGCTCAAGTGCACCTTAGCCTTGGTACATCTGGTGCCCGGCAACTCTAGCACTGGTTAATAACACCTGACCCCTGCCGCAAGTCTGATAGCACATGGAAGTGCACTTGTAAATAGTTAAATTGGATAGAGACCTACTGCACGGACGTTCTAACACTATGGCTATCCTAACTGAATATTGTCAAATGCAAGACATGTTGCCTGCCTTGAGAGCCCTGCTGCTTCCAGCGATCACTAAATTGGACACAACCATGCAGCGACTGCTAGCAGAGACGCAAGCTCACATGTCCCCATTTCTGTCTGCTGAGCGCCATCTTTGGCTGGAGACGCCGTACCATGAGGCGGCTAATTTGCCCGCGACACCTATAATCCCTAGCCAAGGAGTGGAGCGGGGAGTGGTGGAGGCCACGGAGCTATCTGAGACAACAGGCTCATCTGCAGCTCCTGACTCACAAGGAACAGCTAGCACATTCGCGCAAAGACCACCTAGGAGAGCTGTGGCTGGTGATTGTGGAGGTGTGCTGACCAGGGATCACAATCATTGCCTTCCGAAACACCCGAGACAGAGCCGCTCCTTTCTGAGAGATCAGACTGCCCAATATCGCTCCGTGAGGTACGGTTACTTGTTTACAGTCCGTGCTGGAATCGGCTGATCTATTTTTTGATGACTTTAATAGCGGCAAATACTGAGCCGGCATCTAACACTGGAGCTGCACTATTATAAATGGCCACTCCAGGACTAAGACTTATCGGCTGATTGATACTCCATTATGTGCCGGTTCAGGGTCTCACTGATTCTCAGAACCAAGTGGGGGTATATAATGTTGATTGGGTCCCTCTGCCTGGTAATGATCAATGCTTTCCCGATGACTGTACAAGAATGACAACTTATGTATGCGCCCAAAAGCAAATGCTGAGATTTAAACTATCCTGAATTCTGAGGGCTGTGCCTTACTGGATTTATAGTCTGGTCTGATCATATTACACTCTTACATGAATATAGATGCCAATAAGCTACGGCACAGTGAAGTCCGACATTATACCTGAACGTTTCAAATGTCTACAGTAATGCCCAGTATGCATGCACTCCCTTGGGTTAAATGTGAATGTACTCCGCATAGAGTGTAAACGCTTTACTTCTGAGATTGGCACTGTGTCTCACTCCCCTCCCATCGCTATAGATGTCTGCATGTATTATAGTTATTTGTTTTATTTTGTGTGTGATCAATTCGTGTGGATGGTGTTCTAACATCTATCACGTATCTTATTAAGGCTTAATTTGAATGCGCTGCTCATGTCAGGCTTAACCCCCTTATTACTTTGCCAGCGCAACTACATGCTACATGTCACAGGTTGCTTTACAAGTTTAATGGAGAGGATTCTGGCTGATATCGTGAATTAAGTACTGCCTGCATACCCACCTGAACACTTTAGCCTTCTCTGCCAACAGCTTTTGAAACATTTAGGAGTAGCTATAGAAGTAGTTTACCAATATATATATCGGTCTTCTCACTCGGAGATATAAATCTTTGTAAATTATAGTTGGGATGACAGGTTTGATCCCATCTGTTGATCATGCATTGTAATATTGGTTAGCAGGGCTCTAAGTATGTTTCACTGCCCCTCTGCATTCTATGTGTTCATTTTGGTCTGGGCTGATGCTCCACACCCTCAGTTCACTATACATACTTCATTAAGAATCAACACATAGCTGACATTGGAGCCGTGACATGGGGCTAAGCGTTTCATCCGCAACCTACTTAAACCCTTATCTATGCTACTCCTTTTGAATGTCAAGTAGTTTTATTTGCTGGACATATTTATAGCTTAATTAACTGCATATGCAGATAGTGGGAGCCTCAATGTTGTAGATCTCGGGGGCCGCCCATGTATGAGCAGGTGGGGAGATTCCCTGGTCAGAACGGCCGTAAGTGTAACAAATTCCTTTTCAAGATTGCTGCAACGTTAATATCCTACTGCACTTTGAACAGGTCATACCGAGTTTATCTCTGCTTTAATTTATGTTCTTTTTTTTTTTTTTTTTTTCCCACTTCTCTGCTGGTGTGGGGGGTTGGACATTATCCTGTCCTTTGCAATAGTGAGGTATTCTGCTCGACCCCCTCATGTTTTGGAATTCCACAAGGCACTGCTATAGAGGAACGGCACTGGTATTTCTCTGTGACAGGTTGCCTGCAGTTTTGATGAATGTATGCCTGCACTATCTCCTAAACAAGCACCAAGTAACAACATTGCCTATGTTAATTCTCTCTCAATACTGTCACTTTGCACAATGCAATTTACATCTCACATATAAGTACCTCTTACATTATCTTTTGTGCAAAAACATGCTGTTTCACTTTATTAATCTGATATGACACACTATACATAATATGGGTCTCTACACAAAAACTGTCTAGTATCTTGAATTGTAGGCCCCCTTGCAGTCCCCACAAAGTGTTTATGCCTTGTGGATTCTGTCCTCTACCCCACTTTTTTACATTATAGGTGGTATTATTTACTCAAATAAGTGGGAAACTGCATTAAAAAGCCCCCAGAATAGTGTTGTAGTACTTGTATGCATACTTTGGATGATATCTCAGACACCACAGACATAGTACAGCATTGCCTGATCCAATAGCCCCTACCTGGATATAATTATTACCCTGTCAACCCTCTGACACTATTTCTAAGACCATGGCCTAAGTTTACTCCTACGAACACTTCACTGATGTAAATTGGGAACACTTTATAAACCTTCCTTTGTCATACTGCTATCTAATCACATATATTCCTATTGCTTGTAAGTTAGCTATATGATATTAGAATAACACTGCACATATGGCCAAGAAGATTAAGTAATAAATCATGGGTTTGACGTTAGAGATTAAGCCTCAGGGACAATCTGGACGCCTGCAGCACATTTCTCCCTTGCCTACACTTGAAACACCCTGATTTAAGCAGAGGATTTACGTAAAATTCATCAAAATATTCTCAGCATTAGACTAATGATATAAACTTTCAGGCCGCTACTCATGCCAAGTCTCTCGGTAGCTAGGTGGAGGGGGGCAGCCTATGCTCATTTTTCGTTTTTGTTTTTGTTTTGTTTGTTTGACTGGGATTGTTTGTTTGTTTAGTTTGTGTGTATGTAGTGTATGTTAGATTTAAAATTACTTAAAAAACAATATTGTGGTACACGCATATACCGTATTTATTTGAACATGTGTAGAATCATTGAAAATATTCAGTTATACATTGTGTCGCTACAATTTAATGTATTGAATTCACTGTATTGAATTTTCTACCTTTTACTAATCCACCCTGCGAGGTGGACTACGAACTTACTTTGTATTACTGTACCCATTATTGGCTATAAATAAAAGTTTAAAAAAAGAAGTAGGTTGGTTTTGACCATCAAGAAGTTCTATAAGAGCGGGGAAGTTAGAAAATGTGGATCAGGACTTAAAATGGC
This sequence comes from Bombina bombina, assembly GCF_027579735.1. NCBI lineage: Eukaryota > Metazoa > Chordata > Amphibia > Anura > Bombinatoridae > Bombina > Bombina bombina. Next base: position 109,670,900 of record NC_069501.1, on the reverse strand, counting down.
TTAGTATTGACATCACCATAATATTTGTGAGCTATGGGACAGATTAGGGGATTATGTTGGTTATAACCAGAATATGATTATGTAATAGGGGGGATATTAGGAAGTATGGGGTGCAGAAAAGACTTCTGGGTGAGCTCCTCTCCTGGGGAAATGCTAGCTATAAGCGATGTGGGAAAAAGGAGTAGGGATATGACCCACAGGTAACATGTACCTGCGGGAAAGGGAAGAGAGGAGCTCAGCATAGACAGACACATTGTGCTACCAATAGATTCTACATAGGGGGTATGCCATTATCCAACAGGGAACATAAGTGGATTGAGTAGAAATTGCTCCCTAATATATGGGGAGATGAAAACATCACTTAAAATATCTAGAACTTAGAAAACCGACATAGGGCAAACATAGATAACAATAATCAGCGTCACAGTTATAAGACAACTATATAAATTTAAAATATTGTTAATTGCATATTCCTTTTACAAAGATTGCCATTTGGTAAAAATGGTATATAGTAGAATCATTTAACAGTAAATGAGTGAGCAAAGCTATACTTTCTACTTGGTCCAGAAACTTAAATGAAGGCATGAGGTCACAAACCCTACGTAGCAACTTGTTCTCTGCAGGGTTGGCATATTTTAGGGTTTAGGGTCATTTTTTTAAATGTGAGCTACGTATCATCTGATGATATGAGTGTTCTCACAGAGTATACATATTGAGTGATATTTCATCGTTACTACTAAAGGCTCTGCTATAGAAATATAGTTAGGTTATGTGGCCCTGGGGCTTAACTGGTAACATACTCATCCTTAATGAGACTAGTACAATAACTAAGTCTGGTATTATCAAAAATAACCAATGAGGTGGTATGTTCATAGGACATGTATCTAGAGAATTTAACTGCTAAGCTAACTCATGCAATGTGATAACTGTGCAATACCTAAAGCTGGAGCTGGAACCCATTGCATACAGTAAAACTTATAGGAGAATATTGTCATGCATACTGTTACCTAACAACACAAAGCATATAAACTTCAGTAATACAATAAACATATAAATCTCGTTAAGCCTAATCTAGTTGGCTTATATGTATGTCCCTCAACTGGAGGCTATAGAAAGCTTGAACAGAGTACATTAAGAAATATATGCTGACCGTACATATTATTACAGTATACAGAGTAACCGGTTATGACATATATATCAAGAGACATGTCTTACTGAGTTGCTCACTAAACTAATTCTAAATCTTTGCTCCTTGTGGAGCTATGTAAGGTAATATGTATAGTGATGCAGAACAACCGTAGCTTGGATCCCTAAGTATAAGTCTCCTAATGGCAAATAGAATAGCTAGGGGCCTAGAATAAGCACTCATATTTTGTATGTGAAAATCTGCATAAACCATACTAGCATAAAGACATTCTTAAGGCACAATTAACTTGTCATGCATCTGACTAGAACCTTACATTTTATCAATACATGCTTGTTGCTGAGCATGTAGTGAGTAGCATATAATACAGAACATTTATAAGACATCTAAGGCCTCTCATGTTGCTAAGAATCAAAATAAGACACTAAACTGGATTGCAGATACAATCATGGTAAGACATATCCTGCATCTTCACTAGCAAGAGAGTACAGGTGGTTGTAAACAGATAGTGTCCCAGTTACCTCCAGCACTTAGGGATTATGATTTTAGGCAATAACATTTTTTTCCTTTTCTTAAATAGCATGTTAATTCCACATCTCCAACTCACTTACTCAAGATATATGTTTATCTAATTCAAGTACATATCTAAACATTTTATATTAACAATTTATATAGGGGGAACTAAAACTTTTGTATCTCATTTGCTGCATTTGGTCACCTGTCCTAATGGAATATAGGGGTATATTTCAAATGGGAGCTAATACCCTCTGTAGCTGCTTAGGAAACTATTCTATGTTCATAACAAACACTAATGAAAGGAATGCAGTCTTAGTGGAAGTCAGTGGATGTGTAACAAACATGTAATATGTAGTGGATCTAGGCAAAGAGATCCTATGGTTAGCTTAACTTGAACACTCATGTAACAACTATTATAAAAGCAATCCTAACAGAATAGCATTAACTATATTATATAAGACATATGTCCAGGCAGCCTAACTAGAGTGTGGTATATTTATAAAACAGTAAATACCGTCTGGGCATTACCTAGTTAAAATACATTATGACCTGTGACATTAACAGCATAATATTAGGAATAGATAACATGAATAAAATATAAAAGTTTTCAGCAGACAGTAAGTGGTATGTGCTTGAGATCTACTATTGGGTGCTAAATAGAGCTGATATCCTCTGTAGGTGTTTGGAAGACTGCTCTATGTTCATAACAGACACTAGTGTAAGGAATGCTGTCCTAGTGCAAAGCTGTGGATGTGCAACAAACAGAAACTATGTAATGGATCTAGGCTAAGAAATCTTAATGCTTAACATAACTTTTACACTCATAGAAACAACTATTATTTATGTAGCCCTAGCAAAATATTATTAACTCTAACAAAATAGCATTAACTCAGCTGACAAACAATCCTCAGTAGAAGTTGAGAACAGTACCAAGAGTGTTTTCAGTGCCAAACAGTTCTAATATGCTGTAGGTTAGGGCTCTTATCATAGTCCCCTGTAACGGTATTGAAAGCATTGTCAATTTCAGCCCACTCCAACTCTGAGACATGTCTGTCTAGGGATTTTATCACAGTTCAGATTCTGACCGAGAAAGCCCCTGCCACTCTGAGGGAAAGTGTCAGCCCGACTCATCTGCAGCTCAGGCTCTGTCTTCATTGGAGCTGTTATTATAGGAACGGTTGTGGATAAGAGCGCTATACATATTGCGCCAGGCCTGTTTTTACTTGCAAACTGAAGTGTGTGTTGTGTCTTAGCAAGAAAATCCAATGGGGTTCCAGGTGCGTATGGAAGTATTGCAATGTCCATATGGAACTTTATTAGCAGAGATAGTGCATCGCTAAAGAGATCATTTAGAAAGTAGAACTCATGGGTCTGCACACAGAGAGCTGTGAAACTTTCTGAGGACTGTTTAGGCTTAGTGAGCTTTGATGGACCGGCAGGGCAAAGATCACGCGACTCCATGTCGCGGGTGTTCCAAGCTGCTAGCGTTGAAATGTCAGCGATCCCCTGCTTATTGATAAGTATATCCCCCATGGCTGGGTCTGAAGGAGAGGACCTGTGGCTCGCTGATGCATTCCTTCCAGTGCCGGCCCGTTTAAGTGTAGGTTCTAGATCCCCACTGCACCAATGCAACGGCTCTCCACCATCCGGTGGCAAGCAATGTACCTTCATTACCGAACGGTATGATTTGGGCTCAGATGACTGTCTCAGCTTAGCGCTCTGTGAGGCCCATCCTGAAATTGCGTCGGTGTTCAACTTATCTGCTGTGTGGTCAATGAGGCATGGGCTATATCGGCTAAGTTGTGAATCTCCCAAATCTTCACAATTTATGTGTAGTAGAGGGGGCTGATGCAGTGTCGTCGACAGGCATTCCAAAGGTGATCCCTTCTGTGTGTCTCCATAGTCGCGGTTAAGTAGAGCGTCACTGGCCGTTACTCTCATTGCTGAATCCAATGTATTTGATAAGTCTGAATAGCAGATTGCCATCCGACAGTTAAAGTCTTGTAATAAGAGATACAATAGATCGTAGTCTTCCTCCATTATAGGAATATCCTCTGTAGTTGTCCCGCAAGTATTGGAACTGATAGTAGTGGAGTAGGCCCCACATGCTTTGCTGCTCTCGGTGTGGCGGGTCTCTCCTGAAGGGGTTACCAACCCTCGAATTAGTGGCATAATTCTGTCTGGGCAGAAGATCTTTCAAACAAAGACTGGTTAGCTATAGTTCAGGTACCAAATTAGCTGGAATTTTGCTAGATATAGCTATTTTATTTAATTAAGGCCTAGGAGCTCTAGGATTATGCTTCTGACTGCTTTGGCTGTTGGCTCCGCCCCCCAAAAAATACCAGTGTTTTATGTACTACCCAAAATACACAAATCTCTGCAGGCACCCCCAGGCAGGCCAATTATTTCTGCAATGGGTTTCTTGAATCAACCTATAGCCAAGTTCCTGGATGGATTTTTGCAGGACAGTGTAAAAAAGATACCAACATTCATTAAGGATTCTGCTGACTTTATACAAGGTCTAAAAGAAATGGGACAATGTGATGAATGTGATCCTCTCAGATACCCTATTTCAAACTTATTGGGGAGGTTACAAGTGCTTTATAGATGATGTGTTTTTTGTTTGGAGAGGCAGTGAGGCTATTCTTAGATGTCTTGTAGAAAGATTAAATAACATCAATAGCCCACTTAGATTTGTGGCAAAGTGGAGTACAAAAGAAGTTCCTGGATGTAGAGGTTTTTAAAGAAGGGGATGGTTTTAGCACTAGAATGTACAGAAAACCCACTGATAGAAACACCATGGTCAGATATGAAAGCTTTCACCCCAGACACTTATTAAGGTCAATGCCAAAAGCACAAATGATGAGGGCAATGAGACTCACATCAGATCCAGGGAACTAGAAAATGGCTGTGGAGGAAATGGGCAAGCGGTTATTGCAGAGAGGGTACCCAAAACAGATGAACAGATGATAGAGGATAGTGCACACCAGGTGACAACTGGAGGCAAAGAGACCTTAAATCCAGTGAAAGAGATGACAAATAGGTTATACTTTGTGACAGACTATACAACTGATACATGGAAGTTGAGAAAAGCTGTACTAGATAATTGGAAAATCTTACAGGTTGATGAAAGGTTAGGATTACTTGTAAAGGATATACCCATATTCTCTTATAGAAAGGGATGTAATCTAAGAGACATGTTAGTACAAGCTGATCCTGTTGACAAATATGAAACAGAGAGAAGACACTTCTTAACTAGAAAAGTTGGAGTGTACCGTTGCCATGGGTGTGTCACGTGTGACAATTTAATATTTGGTGATACATTTTATCACAGTCACACAGGGAAGAGATATAGGATAAAGCAGGCTATGAATTGTGAATCCACAAATGTTGTTTATGTGATCAAGTGCCAATGTGGAGAAATGTATGTTGGAGAAACGGAGTGTATGCTGAAAGAGCGGATGGCATTCCACAGGTCCAGCATCAAACAAGCTTTGGAATCAGACAAATCAGACCAACCTGTTGCACAGCATTTTTTTAGATCACAAAAACCCAGTTTCCAGCTTGAGATGTAGTCCTATTAACCAGATTCCAAGATTAAAGAGGGCTGGTAATAGAAAAAGTTGTTACTTCAAAGGGAGGACACAATAACACCAAGAGGCCTTAACAGAAATCTATCCCTAACATGCTTTCTATAAAAAGATATACCCAGGATCAAAATATAATTTCTGGTGAAAATGTATTTGAAATTTGTATATATATATATATATATATATATATATATATATATATATATATATATATATATATATATATATATATATATATATATATATATATATATATGTTTTAATGTTTGAAATATGTAAGCATGTGATTGTATCAAGAGTTGATACCTGAATTTTCTGTCTCCCCATAGAGTTAAACAATACATTGAGTATAGGTAAAAGCTTTACCATATCATGCTGTCCAGTAGATGGCGATATAATTCCAGGTGAGATTGAAGTATTTTTTGGGAGACACAGCAGATATTGGCACCTGACAATCATTGTGCAATCAGTGGTGTGTATAAAACGGGGAAGATGGGAGTGAGTTAGTTACCTTGAGAAAAGCCCAGGTGTGGGCTGAAACGTTGGATATGCTCACTGCAATAAAATATTGAGCTGAAATACAAAAGTTGAGTCTTCATGAATGAACTACTTGAATACAAGGACTTGGCGAATACAATTTTTGCAGTGCCTATTCCTTTTGAGTTATATATATATATATATATATATATATATATATATATATATATGTATGTTATTCTCATAAAACATTTTCTTCACATAGTGTTTCATCTCTGTTGCTTGTGGCATCCAATTAAATATATTTCTGTACAGCTCGCTGTTATCAATGCTGTGTCAGAATCAGATATCATGGTGAAACATGCATGTGTGTTAGAGAGAATTCTCATAGCCGCTCAGCCAATGAAATACAGCCTTTGTTTACAGCATTGTGCGTGTACATGAGAAGCTAGCACATTGCGCAGTAATTGCAAAAGCGTTTTTCCAATGACATAAGTGTAAACGGTGAATTGGAGCATATATTCTGGCTCCAAAAACTGACTCTATTACTATGATACAGAATGGTTCCTTATTTCTGTTAAAGTTGTATTAAAAGTTCATCATTTCTGCAAGTATTCTGAATGTCAATAATTATTATAAAAGGTCACACAACCATAAAAGTATAATTCATTTTAATGCAATATTTTAATTAGATACATGTAAAAAATATAACAAATAGACTTACAATGTAATACAATGCATAACAACGTATTATAAAAGATAAAATGTAAATTTGCAATACATATATTAGTTTTATTTTCTTATTTAGAAATACATGTAAATACTTATTTACAAAACCATACAGAGATGTGTATTTCATATAGATAAATCTCTTTTGTAACCCTTTTATTTATAAAGTGTTATTGTATTTGAGCATGATAATGATAAAATCTTGTTATAGTAGTAAAACTAAATTAGAAGAATTCCTTTGATCGTTCACGTCTTTAGTGTAAATAAGATAAGACCTTCATAAGTGTATGTTTAGTTTACTTATAACTACATCTTATGTCTTGAAGATCAGAAAATATTCACATCAAAGAAAACTTTTTAACATGGACACACAATTCTAAATATAAATCAGTATTAATCGATTTATTATGTATAATTATGATTATATTTTTTTCATAGATATCAATGTTTTCCTTCCATTAAAAAAATTATTGTGATAGAGATTAAACTTATAAAAGTATACAAAAATAGATTAGTAATATAAATAAAATAAGGATTTAAATATAATTTAAATACAAATTTAATCTAAAATTACTATAATTAAAAATGTTTAACATGAAATTTAAATTGGATTAAATTATAATGGATACATATTGAAATCTCTAAATCACGTATCTATTTTTTTTTTTTAATTTTCCAAAGGGCTTTATTAATTAAACTAATTTTAAACAACATTGTGCAAATATTAAGAATACACGTAGATACAAGTATAAAATTAGGTGCTGAGGGGCATTGGTTTAAGTCACTTATGACTCTTGTCCATGGTTAGAAGACAGTATCTTCATTCTGAACTTTGATGATTGACCTGCTTTAGTGCCCCACTTGGGAAGCTCTTTGGGTTTTTAGTTTTATCAGAAAGTGAAACAGTATATAAAAACATAATTTATGTAAGAATTTAACTGATAAATTCATTTCTTTAATATTGGCAATAGTCCATGAGCTAGTGACATATGGGATATACATTCCTACCAAGAGGGGCAAAATTTCCCAAACCTCAAAATGCCTATAAATACACCCCCCCTACCACACCCACAATTCAGTTTAACGAATAGCCAAGACGTGGGGTGATAAGAAAGGAGTGAAAGCATCAACAAGGAATTGGAATAATTGTGCTTTATACAAAAAAATCATAACCACCATAAAAAGGGTGGGTCTCATGGACTCTTGCCAATATGAAAGAAATTAATTTATCAGGTAAATTCTTACATAAATTACGTTTTCTTTCATGTAATTGGCAAGAGTCCATGAGCTAGTGACTTATGGGATAGCAAATACCCAAGATGTGGCACTCCACGCAAGAGTCACTAGAGACGGAGGGATAAAAATAAAGACAGCCAATTCCGCTGAAAAATGAATCCACAACCCAAATCAAAAGTTTTAATCTTATAAAGAAAAACACTGAAATTATAAGCAGAAGAATCAAACTGAAACAGCTGCCTGAAGTATTTTTCTACCAAAAACTGCTTCTGAAGAAGAGAAAACATCAAAATGGTAGAATTTAGTAAAAAATAAGCAAAGAAGACCAAGTTGCTGCTTTGCAAATCTGATCAACAGAAGCTTCATTCTAAAAAACCCAGGAAGTGGAAACTGACCTAGTAGAATGAGCCGTAAACCTCTGAGGCAGGGATTTACCCGACTCTAAATAAGCATGATGAATCAAAAGCTTTAACCAAGACGCCAAAGAAATGGCAGAAGCCTTCTGACCTTTCCTAGAACCAGAAAAGATAATAAATAGACCAGAAGTCTTTAGTAGCTTCAACATAATATTTCTAAGCTCTTACCAAAGAATGTAAGGATCTATCCAGAAATTCTTAGGATTAGGACATAAAGAAGGGACAACAATTTCTCTACTAATGTTGTTGGAGTTCACAACTTTAGGTAAAAATTTAAACGAAGTCCGCAAAAACCGCCTTATCCTGATGAAAAATCAGAAAAGGAGACTCATGAGAAAGAGCAGATAAATCAGAAACTCTTCTAGCAGAAGAGATGACCAAAAGGAACAATACTTTCCAAGAAAGTAATTTAATCTCCAGAGAAAGCATAGGCACAAACGGAGGAGCCTGTAAAGCCTTCAAAACCAAAGTAAGACTCCAAGGAGGAGAAATTGATTAATGACAGGCTTGATACGAACCAAAGCCTGTACAAAACAATGAATATCAGGAAGTTTAGCATTTTTTCTGTAGAACAGAACAGAAAGAGCAGAGATTTGACCTTTCAAAGAACTTGCAGACAAACCCTTATCTAAACCATCCTGAAGAAACTGTAAAATTCTAGGAATTCTAAAAGAATGCCAAGAGAATTTATGAGAAGAGCACCAAGAAATGTAAGTCTTCCAAACTTGATAAAAAATCTTTCTAGAAAAAGATTTATGAGCCTGCAACATAGTAATAATCACTGAGTCAGAGAAACCTCTATGACTAAGCGTTCAATTTCCATACCATCAAATTTAATAATTTGAGATCCTGACGGAAAAAATTAACCTTGAGATATAAGGTCTGGCCTTAATGGAAGTGGCCAAGATTGGCAACTGGACATCCAAACAAGATCCACATACCAAAACCTGAGCAGCCATGCTGGAGCCACCAGCAACACAAACGATTGCTCCATGATGATTTTGAAAATCACTCTTAAAAGAAGAACTAGAGGCGGAAAAATATAGGCAGGTTGATAACTCCAAGGAAGTGTCAAAGCATACACTGCTTCCGCCTGAGGATCCCTGGACCTGGATAGGTACCTGGGAAGTTTCTTGTTTAGATGAGATGCCATCAGATCTATTTCTGGAAGCCACCACATCTGAACAATTTGAAAAAACACATCTGGGTGAAGAGACCATTCTCCCGGATGTAAAGCTTGATGACAGAGATAATCCACTTCCCAATTGTCTATACCTGGGATATGGACCGCAGAAATTAGACAGGAGCTGGATTTTGCCCAAGCAAGTATCCGAGATACTTCTTTCACAGCCTGAGGACTGAGAGTCCCACCCTGATGATTGACATATGCCACAGTTGTGACATTGTCTGTCTGAAAACCAATAAACGTCTCTCTCTTCAAAAAGAAGCCAAAACTGAAGAACTCTGAGAATCGCAAGGAGTTCCAAAATATTGAATGGTAATCTCCCCTCTTGAGATTACCAAACCCCTTGTGCTGACAGAGATCCCCAGACAGCTTCCCAACCTAAAAGACTTGCATCTGTTGTGATCATGGTCCAGGTTGGATGAACCGAAGAGACCCGTAGAACTATACGATGGTGATCTAACCACCAAATCAAAGATAGTTGAATATTGGGATTCAAGGATATTAAATGTGATATCCTAGAATAATCCCTGCACCATTAATTCAGCATTAAAAACTGGAAAGGTTTCATATGAAAATGAGCAAAGGGAATCGAATCCAATGCTGCAGTCATGAGACCTAAAACTTCCATGCATATAGCTACTGAAGGAAATAATAGAGACTGAAGGTTCCGACAAGCTGAACCCAATATAATTGTCTCTTGTCTGTTAGAGACAAAGACATTGACACAATCTATCTGGAAACCTAAAAAAGGTGACCCTTGTCTGAGGAATCAAGGAGCTTTTGATAAAAAGACCATGTCTTTGAAGAAACAACAGAAGTTGAATCATATGAGATTCTGCAGAACGAAAAGACTGAGCAAGTACCACAAGATCGTCCAAATATGGAAACACTGAGAACCTTGAAAAGATTCTTAGAGCTGTCGCTAGGCCAGAAGGAAAAGCAAAAAATTGGTAATGCTTGTCTAAAAAATAGAATCTCAGATAATGAAAATAATCTGAATGAAAACAGAATATGAAGATATGAATCCTGTAAGTCTATTGTAGGCAAATAATGCCCTTGCTGAACAAAAGGCAGAATAGACCTTATAATCACCATTCTGAAAGATGGTACTCTAACATGACAATTCAAAAGTTTTTCTTTCTTTGGGACAATGAATAGTTCTGAATAAAACCCCAGACCCTGTTCCTGAAACGGAACTGGTATGAATACCCCAGATAACTCCAGGTCTGAAACACACTTCAGGAAAGTCTGAGCCTTTACTGGAATACCTAGAATATGTGAGAGAGAAAAAGACTTTTCACAGGCGGTCTTACTCTGAATCCTATTCTGTACCCCAATCTAAGAAGTTTGGACCGAATTGAACCAATCAACTTTAGAAAAATCTTAACCTGCCCCCTACCAGCTAAGCTGGAATAAGGGCCGCACCTTCATGCGAATTTGGGGATTGATTTTGATCTTTAAAATGGTTTGAATTCATTCCATTTTGAAGAAAGCTTCCAATTAAAAACATGTTACTTGGGGAAGAATTAGGATTCCGTTCCTTATTAAGAACAAAAACTAATATAAGCTTAAGATTTACTCTTAGAACTTAATCTTGAAGCAAAAAAACTCCCTTCCCCAGAGTAACAGTTGAAAGTATTGAATCCAATAGAGAACCAAATAATTTATTGTCATGAGATGCAGGACATATGCAGGACACAGCAATGATGGTACAACTCTATTTTATTGCAGAGCATAACAATACACATCTAGTCAGGTTGATTGTACTAAAACTAACTGCGACACAGACACCGGACCTAAGCCCCGCCCACATACTAGTGACATCACATCCTGCTCTCATCACATCTTCCCCTTTTTCAAAGGCAAAGCATACATTTGCATATAATAAATAACAAGGTACACCAACAGGGTATACAACAACATTTTTGTTTTTGAACATTATAAAAACAGATAGATTAGAAACATGAACAAATAAATTACATCCTGACTTGGACATCGGGGTAGACTACCCTAGTCCACAGTGACCATGGGATTATTCTGCCCATACTTCCGGTCACTGTTCTAGCTAAAGTCAGTCCCTGTATCGGGCCGGAAGTTTCACCACTCTTCCGCTTGATGTAACTTTGCATGAACTGTCCTCTGATACAGAAGATGGTGAACAAGAGTCTGCTGGAGGCAAAGATATATCCCCGCTGTGATCTTGCTGAGGGGAAGGCACCTCTCTTAGAACAGGGGATCCCACCGGCGGTGGTACTGAGGTATCCGGTTCCAGACTCTCAGGTACAGGCTGAAGATGTCTTCGGTTACGGCGTGTAACCGTCCCTCCCTCTGTAAGGACTGTGTAAGACCTTGGTTCTGGAGAGCGGCCCACTACCGTAGCAGGCGTCTTCCATTTCTTCTCATCATCCAGTTTAATTCTGACACTTTGGCCCGCTTTCAGTTCCTGTAAAGGCCTGACAGAATGTCTCCTGTCGTAGAAGAAACGATAACCCTTTTTGGCCTCTTCATCCCTCCTAAGGACTTCGTCCCGAGGAACAGGGCCAGGCGGCTTGAAGACACCCACTGAGGGTAAAGTGGTGCGAATCTGGCGTCCTAGCATCAGCTGTGCCGGGCTAAACCCGGTGGCTTGAATGGGCATCGCCCTGTATGACAAGAGGGCTAGGTACGGCTCAGATTGCTTTAGAATGAATTTTGTTGTTTGAACTGCACTTTCAGCCATTCCGTTGGCCTGCGGATAATGTGGACTTGACGTGGAATGTACAAAATCATATTCCCTGCTGAAAGCACTGAACTCTGTAGAAGCGAACTGCATACCATTATCACTCACCAGCTCCATTGGAATGCCCCAGCGGGCGAACAAGCTCTTCAGGCGAATGATAACGGCCTGACTTGTGATATCATTCAGGGGTGCAATTTCCAAATACCTGGAATAGTAGTCGATCACAACAAGAAACTTTTTCCCGTGCAGTTCACACAAATCAGCAGCTATTTTCTGCCACGGCCCCGCAGGCAGCGGAGTAGACATTAAGCGCTCCCTTCTCTGAGTAGGCCCGGCAAAAGGCACATTTAGACACGTGATTTGCAATGTCGGAGCTGATCCCAGGCCACCACACAGCTGTAGCTGCCCTTTCTCTGCACTTTGTAATGCCTAAGTGGCCATCGTGAATCCTGTTTAACATCTCCTTCCTCATGCTGACAGGAATTACAATGCGGTCTTGGAACAGCACCAACCCCTCCAGCTCCGTGAGCTGCGACCTCTCTGGCTGGTAAGCATTTAAAGACATCCAGGCTGCCCGGCTCTCGGGCCAGCCATCTTTTATGTACCTTATAACTTCTTGCAGATCTGTGTCCAAATATGTCTCTTTCTTTATCTCTTCCAGTTTCCTTGAAGAAATGGACTTAGAGGCCAGAACTGAATCAACATACACTTTCACATCCGATTCCGTGGAGGATTCTTCAGCAGCAGCCAGCGGGAGCCTGGATAGTGTATCCGCCACAACCAGTTGTTTCCCCGGCACATGCACTGCCTGAACATTGAACCTGAGCAGTCTCATTAAAAGTCTCTGGCATCTCAAGGGTGTTTTGTCAATTTCATAAGAATTGATTAGAGGGACTAGCGGTTTGTGGTCAGTTTCCAGACTAAATTTCTCCAAACCCACTAGATAACGCTGAAAGCGCTCACAGGCACAAACTGCAGCCAGGCACTCTTTCTCAATTTGAGCGTATTTTGACTCCGCAGCCATCAGTGTGCGGGAACAGTAGGCGATGGGCTGTAGTTTGTTGTCATTCAGCTGCAGGAGTGCAGCCCCCAACCCATAACTGCTTGCATCAGCACTAACCACAGTCTTTTTTGAAGGGTCGTAGAACCCCAGCACAGGGGCAGACCCCAGCAGTGACTTGGCATGCAGGAACGCTTTTTCCTGTGAGGGTCCCCAGACCCAGGCAACATCTTTCTTAAGCAACTCTGTGATAGGGTGTAAAACTGTAGATAAATCTGGAAGAAACTTGCCCACGTAATTTACAAGGCCCAATATCTGTCTCAGCTCATGTACATCAGAAGGGCTTTTCATCTGTTCAATAGCCAGAATTTTCTCTGGGTCCGGCTTGATGCCATCTCCGTTGATGATATGCCCAAAGTAGCATAATTCAGTTTTCCTAAAATGACATTTTTCTTTATTCAGCTTCAGCCCAGACTCTTTGATAGCCTGCAGCACACAACTCAAACGCTGATCATGCTCCTCCACTGTAGACCCATACACTAGAATGTCGTCCATGACGACCGCTGTGCCCACGTGGCTACTCAGGAGAGAACTCATTTCCCTTTGAAAGATTTCAGGAGCGGAGGATATCCCAAAGGGAAGTCTGCAGAAGCAGAACCGACCTACCGGTGTGATAAAGGTAGTAAGTTTGCGGCACTTTGGATCCAGGGGGATCTGCCAAAAGCCGCTAGAAGCGTCTAATGTGGAAAAGAACTTCGCCCCAGCCAACTTCGGGGCTATATCTTCCAATGTCGGCAGCACAAATCTCTCCCTCTTCACTGCCTCATTCAACCTTTTCAGGTCCACACAGATGCGCACCTTTCCGTTTTTCTTTGCAACTGGAACAATGGGGGCACACCAATCAGTTGCTTCAACAATCTCTTCAATAACCCCCATAGACTTCATGCGCATGAGCTCTTTCTCCACTTGAGGCATGAGCGGGAGCGGAATACTACGAGGAGTAGAAATACTGTATGGGACTGCGTTACTTTTAAGTGCTATACAGACAGGTTTGCAGTTCAGTAGGCCCAACTCGCCAAACATATCTTCAGAGATCTCATTCACTCTGGCCACGAGGCCCAAGTCACAGGCTGCTTTTCTGCTCAATAAACTGTTAACACACTGACCTCGGATCACATGCACCCACATGGTGAACTTCCTCTGTTTGTACTCACAGCTGGCAAGAAATTTCCCCACACAATCAATGCGGCCACCAGGACTATGGACATTTGTAGTAACCCTCGCCAGCTGGGGCTGTCGAGGCAGTTTCATAAATTCAGCAAAAGACATTACAGTGATATCTGCTCCTGTGTCAATCTTAAAATCAACTTTGGCTCCCATTACAGTAAAAGTAACTTTCCAATCTTCCTCTGAGCTTGTCCGTTCCACAACAGACCCCACAAAAGACACTTCCTGACCCTCCTGGTCACTGTCCACCTGCATCTCCTTAATGTATTCAGTTTTACACACCACTTCAAAATGGCCTATTCTGTTACATTTTCTGCATCTTTTATCTCTGGCCGGGCATATAGCACTCTGATCATGAGCCCGGTAGCACCGTGTGCATCGGCCATGTTGCGCCCATCCACTTCTAGGCCTTTCCAGTACTTTAGATCTACCGCTCACACTGTGCCTTTCACTAGTAATTTTCCTAGACTGTTGCACTTCATCCACAATACTCTCAGACCTCAGATCAGCACTTTGCTTTTTCACCAGTTCACTCTGGCGGGCCATCCTAATAGCCCCGTCTAACGTTAAATCAGGCTCTAACTGCAGCTTCAGGGAGAATTCAGCATCTACAATTCCAATAACTATTCTGTCTCTGATTTGCTCTTCTTTAGCAACACTAAACTCACAGAATTCAGCTAATTCATACAGGCTGCGCACAAATGACTCCACAGATTCTCCCACACGCTGATTACGTTTGTGAAAACAAGCTCTCTCATGAATCACATTTCTTTTGGGCACAAAGTGGGCACTGAGTTTATCCATAACTATATCAAAGTTAACTTCTTCCCCTTCTTGGAAAGTAAAAGCATTGAACACTGGCTCTACATCTTTCCCCATGGAGTATAAAAGAGAATTAACTTGTACTTCACCACTCTCCTTGTTCAGTTTGGATGCAATACTGAAGCGCTGAAACCGCTGACGCCATGTGGGCCAAGCTGCAGGCTGAGAAAAGTCAAAAGGCTCAGGTGGGGTAAACTTTGACATTGCAATCGATCAGGAACAGAAGCGCAGTCCAGAACTTCTGACACCATGTCATGAGATGCAGGACATATGCAGGACACAGCAATGATGGTACAACTCTATTTTATTGCAGAACATAACAATACACATCTAGTCAGGTTGATTGTACTAAAACTAACTGCGACACAGACACCGGACCTAAGCCCCGCCCACATACTAGTGACATCACATTTATTACCTTGGAAAAATAAAAATCTGGATTTTAGAAATCAAATTAGCATTCCAAGATATAAGTCACAAAGTTCTTCTATCTAAAACAGCTAAAGACATTGATTTAACCTCAATTGTGAAAATATCAAAAAAATGACATCACAAATGAAATTATTAGCATGTTGAATCAACTTAACAATGCTAAACAAATCATAATCCGATAATTGTTGCACTAAACTATCCAACCAAAAAGTTGAAGCAGTTGCAACATCAGCCAAATAAATAGCAGGCCTAAGAAAAGGACCTGAAAATAAAATAATTTTCCGTAGATAAGATACAAGTTTCCCATCTGAAGGAACTTAAAAATAAATACTATTTTCCATAGGAATAGTAGTATGTTTAGCAAGAGTAGAGATAACCTCATTAACTTTGGGGATCTTTCCCCAAAACTCCAAACTAACTGCTGGCAAAGAATACAATTTAAAAACCTTAAAGAAGGAATAAAAGAAGTACCAGGCCTATTCCATTCCCTAGTATCAGGAACTGGAAAAAAACCTCTGAAGAAACCACAGGAGGTTAATAAGCAGAATTTAAACGTTAGCTAGTTTTAAAATCAAAAGGACTAGTCTCCTCAATATCCAATATAATCAACACCTTTTCAACAAAGAATGAATGTACTCTATTTAAAAGTAAAAAAGTAGATTTGGTAGTGTCAATATCTGATGAAGGATATTCTGAATCAGATAAATCCTCATCAGAGAAGGATAATTCAATATGTTGTCGGTCATTTGAAAATTCATCAACTAAATTAGAAGTTTAAAAAAGACCTTTACATTTTATTAGAAGGCGGGATGGCAGACAAAGCCTTAGAATAGAATCAGAAAAATAATCCTATAAATTCCTAGGTATATCTTGTACATTAGATGTTAAAAGAATAGCAATAGATAATGCATTAATACTGATGGACTCTGCATGTAAAAATTTATCATGATAACTTATTACAAACCATAGCTAAAGATAAAAATTCATAACATTAAAATAAATGAACTTAGCTTTGGTAGGACTGATATCAGTCATCAGGAATCCAACAGTGTTTTCTGATACAGGAACAGTTTTTGAGATATCTTACAAATGTAAGAGAAAAAACAACATATAAAGCAAAATATCAATTTCCTTAAATGACAGTTTCAGGAATGGGAAAAAATGCAAAGAAAATAAGCCTCTGAAAACCAGAAGCAGAATGAAATAAATACTTAAATAATGTCGGAAATCTGGCGCCAAGTATGACGCCCACAACTGACAAAATATTTTTTGGTGCCAAGAACGTCTGCAACAAACACGAGCATCATAGATGACGCAACTATGTGAAAATTCTTGGCGCCAACTAAGACGCCGGAAATGACGAAAATACGTTAACAAAAGTAATTCTCGCGTAATTCTCGCGCCAAGAATGACGCAATAAATTATAGCATTTTGCGCACCCGCGAGCCTAACAGCCCGCAATTTAGAAAGAATGTCAATTTGAAAATTCCAGGTAAGAAATTTTTTTTTAATTTTTTTTTTAATATGCATTTCCCAAAATGAAACTGACAGTCTGCAAAAAGGAAATATACTGATAAACCTGAATCATGGCAAATATAAGTACAAACATTATATTTAGAACTTTACAAATAAAGTGCCAAACCATAGCTGAGAGTATCTAAATAAAGGAAAACCTACTTACCAAAAGACACTCATCTACATAAAGTAGATAGCCAAACCAGTACTGAAACGAGAATCAGCAGAGGTAATGGTATATAAGAGTATATCGTCGATCTGAAAAGGGAGGTAGGAGATGAATCTCTATGACCGATAACAGCGAACCTATGAAATAGATCCCCGTTAGGATGACCATTGTATTCAATAGGTAATACTCCCTTCACATCCCTCTGTCATTCACTGCACTCTGAGAGGAACCGGGTTTCAGCATGCTGAGAAGCGCATATCAACGTAGAAATCTAGCACAAACTTACTTCACCACCTCCATAGGAGGCAAAGTTTGTAAAACTGAATTGTGGGTGTCTTGGGGGGTGTATTTATAGGCATTTTGAGGTTTGGGAAACTTTGCCCCTCCTGGTAGGAATGTATATCCCATATGTCACTAGCTCATGGACTCTTGCCAATTACATGAAAGAAATAACATTACAGTAAATAGTCTAATAGTAATTCATTTACAGAATTACAATGTATTTCAAAAGTATATCATGAAAAATATGAGTCTATTAAGACAAGATAATAAACTAATCTATCTTTTTATCTATATATTCTGTCTATCAATCTTTTTATCTATCTTTCTATCTATATATGCTTGTCTATCCATCCATTTGACTGTCTTTCTATATTTCTGCTATATGACTATATATATATATATATATATATATATATATACACAACAACAATTAAAATTATGGGGAAGCGAAAAGTGAGTTTAAAATCCTCCACTAAATCCAAAGTATAGAGAAAATAACTCATTGTGAAAACTATTTACAAATCTAGACAAGTCAGAAGACTTGCTTTCCCACAGAAACTCTCCAATTACACTGTTTCCAATGCAGCAAAGGATTCTGGGTAAGATATTCAAATGAGGTTCATGACTCACCTTTTTACTTTTAGCCTGCTTTTTAATGCAGACTTCCCTTTACGCCATAGCATCGCCGCATTACACAGCTTTTACGCTTAGCTAGGGTTAGTACAGTCTGAATCACTGTACTAACCCTAGCTAAGCGTGAAAGCTGTGTAATGCGGCGATGCTATGGCGTAAAGGGAAGTCTGCATTAAAAAGCAGGCTAAAAGTAAAAAGGTGAGTCATTATGAGCCTCATTTGCATATCTTACCCAGAATCCTTTGCTGCATTGGAAACAGTGTAATTGGAGAGTTTTTGTGGGAAAGCAAGTCTTCTGACTTGTCTAGATTTGTAAATAGTTTTCACAATGAGTTATTTTCTCTACACTATATATATATATATATATATATATATATAGATATATATATATATAGATATATATATATATATAGATATATATCTTTTTACCAATCTATCTCTATCTTACATTCTGTTTATACATAGGTAAATGTATATATAGAAAGTTTTTTTAATTAACACCCCAGAGTTTCAATATTAGGACCCCAGCCTATAAATAGGCAAAATTTAGCTCCACATCTCACTTCAATACCAGCATTGCTTACGGTAGCGGTGAGCTGGTAAAACGTGCTCGTATACGATTTCCCCATAGGAATCAATGGGGCAGATTCGGCTGAAAAAAAACCTAACACCTGCAAAAAAGCAGTGTTCAGCTCCTAACGCAGCCCAATTGATTCCTATGGGGAAATAAGTTTATGTCTACACCTAACACCCTAACATGAACCCCCGAGTCTAAACACCCCTAATCTTACACTTATTAACCCCTAATATGCCGTCCCCGACATCGTCGCCACCTGCATTATATTATTAACCCCTAATCTGCTTCTCTGGACACTTATGAACCCTAATCTGCTGCCCCCAACATCGCCGAACCCTACATTATATTTATTAACCCCTAATCTGCCGCCCCCAATGTCGCCACCACCTAACTACACTTATTGACCCCTAATCTGCCGCCCCCAACGTCGTCGCCACCACTATAATAAATATATTAACCCCTAAATCTGTCTAACCCTAACCCCTATCTTAAATATAATTTAAAATAATCTAAATAAAATTACTACAATTAAATAAATTATTCCTATTTAAAACTAAATACTTACCTATAAAATAAGCCCTAAGCTAGCTACAATATAACTAATAATTACATTGTATCTATCTTAGGGTTTATTTTTATTTTACACGCAAGTTTGTATTTATTTTAACTAGGTACAATAGTTATTAAATAGTTATTAAACTATAACTAGTTAAAATAAGTACAAATTTACCCTTAAAATAAACCCTAACCTAAGTTACAATTACACCTAACACTACACTATAATTAAATTAATTCCCTTAACTAACTACAATTAATTACAATTAAATAAAATAAACTAAAGTACGAAAAAAACACACTAAATTACAGAAAATAATAAAATAATTACAAGAATTTTAAACTAATTACACCTAATCTAATCCCCCTAATAAAATAAAAAAGCCCCCCAAAATAAAAAAAATCCCTACCCTATACTAAATTACAAATAGCCCTTAAAAGGGCCTTTTGCGGGGCATTGCCCCAAAGTAATCAGCTCTTTTACCTGTAAAAAAAAAAATACAATACCCCCCCAACATTACAACCCACCCAATCCCCCCTTAATAAAACCTAACACTAACCCCTTGAAGATCACCCTACCTTGAGACGTCTTCACCCAACCGGGCAGAAGTGGTCCTCCAGACGGCCAGAAGTCTTCATCCGATCCGGGCAGAAGAGGACCTCCAGACGGGCAGAAGTCTTCATCCAGGCGGCATCTTCTACCTTCATCCATCCGGAGCGGGTCCATCTTCAAGCCATCCGACGACTAACACTAAATGACGGTACCTTTAAGTGACGTCATCCAAGATGGCGTCCCTACAATTCCGATTGGCTGATAGAATTAGAATCCATTCAGCCAATAGGATTGAGCTTGCATTCTATTGGCTGATTGGAATCAGCCAATAG